>NC_071571.1:84496928-84844428 GCF_024509145.1 Vidua macroura | reverse complement strand
TGCATCAGGGTTTGTTCTTGAATTAGGTGACTTTAAGACATTCGGCAAAGCTGATCCATTTCGCAGGGATGAAACACTGAAAGGAAATAGAGCTGGTGGAAATGTGATGATGGAAAAATTTTGTTTCCTTCCCAATAATTACTTAGAATAATTAAGCACAGTTCCTAAATGTTGATTAAGATCCACAAGCACTACACAAATTTATAAAAGCAGAAAAATAAAATAACTTCGAAAAATCCTCAAGGGTGTTGGAATCCCTCCCAGAAGAAGACTGTACTCTTATTATTGTATCTCGTAAATACTAATGAAATCCCAGCTAACTTCAGCTTCGGCCCTGTATCAGCAAAGAATATATGACACGACATCTGGCACCCCATCTCAGTTCTGCAATTGGCCATGTGTAGGTTTTGGCTCTGTGTCTGTTAAAAGACACCAGACTTGAGCATAACAGGTCTTGGGCTAAATATTAAATGATACGAGTAGAATTTACCCTTTTGCCTTTGGTATGGTGCATCTATGAATAGGAAACCATGCCTTGATTTTTTTCTCTTTGCTCTAGAACCAGCAGAAGCAAGAATTGTCGCTCTCTGGAAAATAAGAGATCTTATGTATAGATATGAGAATTTGCACTAAAGCATCTATTTGTTATCCATTTGTAAATCAATAAACCTTTATAATGATTTATCTAAAAGAGCAATGTTTTAGAAATGTTTCTGAAATAAAACCCTAAAATTATGGTCTGTTTTGGTTTGGCAGGAAAAAGATGGTTTTTAATTTTTCACTGTTTAATTTTACCCATGAATCGAATTTGTCACTAGCATAAGAAATGTGTATGGCTTCACTGTCTTCAATGCAGTCACATCTCTTTAGGTTTTTATCTAATTTAAGAGCCTGAAGTTAGAAATCAAAAGCTGGGTGGGCACCTGACTGAAGCAATCTTGCTCTCAAGTGCTGAACCTGTCTCGCTCTCATTTACAGCAGGAAAGGGATTAGCACCTAGGTGATAGTAGATAATTCTTCTATTTAGGAATACAAAGTTTCCTTTTAGGAAGCTTTTAGGAATACAAAGCTTCGAAGTTTGGCCCCTTATTACAAGAGCTACAAAACAGATAAAATTCCTTTCAAAATAGATAAAATTATTTCTTCAAGGCTGTTCAGATAAGGAACTCTAACCTGTATGCTTTCCTCTTCAGACTAGGAATACAAGATTCAGAGATGAAGCTACTACAACCTTTAGGAAAAAGAATCAAAATATTGCAATTTTAAATTACCTGATAATCAACACACAACCCTTCTGAAAGGTTATATTGATTTTGTTTTAAAAAAGGAAGCATCTAAGTGGCCATGATCACACAAAAATTTTGGATTAAAGTTAGTCAACATTTGCCCCGAAGAAAATTTACATGTCATGAATTTCTCTCCTTGCAACTTTCTATACAATACAACTTATGCTACGTCTTAATAATATATCAAAGTACACCCCATGAATCACTGGAGGTACTGCTCCATTTATACCTAATGTAAATTACACCCAGAAGTGGATTTAGGACCTTTTAGAATTCCAGGTGTAAATAGGAAGAAGTCATTGTAAGGTAAATATTTGCTAATCTTTCAGAATACAGCAAATTAATTATTGGCAAATCCTGGTTTATTAGTTTGTCTCCCAGCAAATGCAACAGTAAACCTTCTTGTCAAGAAAATGAATGCTTAGCATTTATACAAGGCTTCATCAATTGATATAAAGCATGTGTAAGTATGTCAGTCCTTCTACAGCCCTGTTCTCTTAGGACATTAAAGGATCCCAAGATTGGGCCATTGATGTGATTCAATGGAATGACCTCATCCAATGCCAAAGACTAGCTATCCTTTTTCTCTTCTGTGTTTCCCGAGCTCCATATGTACTGACTTCTCTGGGACATTATGTGCTCCACAGTCAGGACAATGGAACCTCATGGTAAGGAAAAGAAATCACAAATGCTGATATTTGTGGAGCCACTTTGGTCTTACACCAGCACACCTAAACTCAGAGCTGTCCTTCCATCTACAGAGAGCTCTACCTCTGGTGCTGTGAGGACTCCACAAACGTACACCACATCCAGCTGCATGTTTTCTGACAATTCTTAGGTGTAGCCATGCTGAGCAGACAGAAATGTGCCTGAAGGAACACTTCTGTCTTGAGTGTCGCCTACAGGGGCAGGTACACTTCCATGAAACCTCAAAGCAGAAAATAAGCACTCACAAAGACTTGAGGGGAGGGGAAATAAACTTTCTACAAGGGACCTGATGCTCTGTAGGTGCTCTTGCAGATATAAAAAGTGAGGGGAACATGCATTTCTCAGTGGTGACAACACTGGGTTGAGTGTGAAAAACAAGCAAAGAGGAGAACCCCAGCTTTTCTTCCACAGCCACCTTGGGGAAAGGCCTGACTGTGCAACCCCCACTTCTGTAAGCAGCCCCATGGCAAGAAAGGGGCTCCTCACACTGGTCACTGGAGCAGCTGGCTCTGATGGAGCACTGGTGTGTGAGCACGTCTCATATCTGTGGTCTCTGACATGTGTCATTGGCTCCTCACCACACAGGCTTCACCTTTAGCAAACTAAAACTCCAAACCAACAACCAAAACCATAAAACCCCAATCCACTTTAAAACCTAAATTAAAGTGAAGGTCCTAAAATGGGTCCTAGATTCAACCACCCAAGTCACATAAAGATAAGTTTAATAAATAAATTAATAAAGAAAAAGGAGGTTGCAGCCCAAAAACCACAGAAAACCCCTATAGACCTTAACATACCTGACAGGAGAATTTGCACACTAAAAACATATTAGAAGTGGTATCATCATACATGTCTCATCAATCTTTTGGGGTTTAAGCTGGGAGCTGCATCTACCTGCAGAACGATAGTACAGCTGCATTTCTAATTGCGTCGGACGGTCTCAACCTCATGTTACCAAGCCTCTGGTACCCATGGAAGTCATGGAACATAGCGCAACAACCAAGAGAGGAGGTGAATAAAGACACCTTTGTAAAAGGATTTAACGTTTAGTTTCATTTTAAACCAAAGAGCCAATATATTAATATTTATAAATATATATAAACAGGCTTGCAACTTCATGTACAAATGTGCTAAATATGGTTAAACATGCAGCAGGAAGACTTAAACATAGAAAGAAGGTAATAAGTATTGTATAACCAATCTTCAAATACTTGAAGAAAACTGCTAAAATTCTACAAACTCATTTTAATTAAAAGCATTCAATATCTCAGCAAGCAGCTGATAATTAGCTTTATTATTGTAATTTAATATGTTACACTTCACAATCTCTGTGAATGACTCTACTTTAGAACCACTTTAATTCTATTTTTAATTTCCGCCTCATCACACAGCTCAATGTAAATAATAACTACCAAGGTGAGGGGTGGTCCTTTCTGAAAACTGAGAGTCATAATGAGCATGTCAATGTCCTTCTATTTTTGTTAAAAAAAACAAACAAACAAAAAAAAAAAAACCAAAACAAATACCTCCAGGTCTTTTAAAAGATTGCATTAAAACAGAAAAAAGGTTAAAACTAAGTGGATCAATTTCTTTCCCTCTGCACTAATTCTGTATTCAGCATTTTCTACATAGTCAAGGGAGATGTTTAGTTTATTCAGTCATTTCTCTATTCCTACCTAGTGTAAATGATGGTTAACTACACGAATTGACAATACAATTATGAGCATACAGTGAAATTTCAATGGAGAGCTCCTGTCTGCAAAATGAAGGAAGCACTGTAATTCAACACACAAGATTAAGAAAAGAACTCTGCTAACAGTGCAGATGTGAAACATTTAAATGTCTAGCACATGTAAAATTAATTTCTGTGTAAGGGAACAATTGTGAAGGTGTAAAAAAAGTTGTCTCAAAGATCCTACATAATTCTCAGTTCTTTGGGAATTCTCTTTTCAAATCACTCACAAATGATAAAAAGTGCATCTTGTATCATATATGTGTTTTCCATATGTGCTCCTCCTAGCATTTTCTCTGCTTGAGCTATACTCATGTAACAATTCATTGCTAAAGGAGATAATAAAAAATCCATTCTTTTATTGACTTTGTGTGCAAATTACTGGACTTGATATCATTGCAAATATGAAAAAGGTTCTTCCTACAAGTTTTTGAATTGCAACCAGAGTAATTATAAATTGTTTCCACAATATGAGAAAAATATGAAGGTAATTTTCCTAATTAAGGGCAAGTTTTATTAACTCATTAAACCCTGTCACCTTTATTCACTAAAAATCAAGCAGAAAAGTAGAATAAATTCACTAGGACAAAGAAAACGCACACAATTCCATCTTATAAATAAACCGACTATAAAAGGTGAGGGGTGTAAATTAAGGCACTCAATCTAAGAACACAGCATATTCTCAAGTGGCCAAATAGAGCTCTTGGATATTCTACCAGAGCTCTCACTCAAGGGGAGGTAAACAGCAGACGAAGAATTGTACTTTTTGTATATATCGATTTATCTGATTTAAAAAGTGTAGGATGTCCTCACCACAGTGTATCTAAATATGCAATAGAGAGAACATAAAAGCACCTCTTTATGTTGAGAATTGTTATTGCCAAGTATATTCTACAATATATCAGTAGTCAATTTGTCCGAATTACAGGTTTCAGTATGCTTCATGATCAGTGTGCTTCATGATCACAGAGTTCTTCCTCATTTCCCTTCAAACTGTTCAGGCTGTTACAGATTATTAAAGGGCATTACCAGCCTGAATAAGCATATTAGTGATTGGTGTGATTTTTTTTTTTTTTTTAACCTTAAATAAACCTAAAAATAACTCCTAAAATTAAAGCAAATTAGCAAGTTCCTCCACACTACGTATTTTAGTTAACTCACTCTGCTTTTGCAAATATTCTGGGTCCAATCCACTATGGTCAATTCCAGCTTTATACTGCAATTGTTCTGCTGTTCTCAGTGAGTTGAAACAAGCAGAAAAATGAAGCAATTCAGTGGGCAATCTGATCTCTCTTACAGAGCAAGTTTCTCTTTCACTGAGAAAGCTAGAACAAGTGGGATCAGACGAAGAAATATAAATCTTTCACATGAAATAAGCAAAATAAGCAAGAGAAGTGGACAGTTCCCATGGCTTAAAAAATACAATGATTTCAATGTGACTGCTCATCCAAACCTGCAGTCTGAATGGCCTCTGGAAGCATTTACACAGAAAGCATGAGTGTGCCATGCAGTTCCCAAACCTGCATGGTTCTATCCTCAAGGATTTGCAACGGTACAAACAAAGCTGAGAACATGCATGTATCTTTTCAGAACTAGGATCTACATTTGCAGCCACCACAGTGTTGGTGGCAAACTGCTTAGTGCAAAAACCCCCTGTTCTCTTCTTGTTCACCACCTTAAAGCATGGAGGAAGCTGTGTTCTGAAGGAGAAGGGTGAGGCAGAAGTTGTCGGGTTTTTAATAAAGATGCATTTCAACATACCTTAAGGGGTAAACATAATTCTGTTTAAATTTAGGGAGCAAACAAAGCTTTTGTTGAGTTGTAGTAAGGTTTATGTGTAGATTGATAAAGGGACAACAAGCCACAGTTGACCTTGGAAGAAGGGAGTTTTCCAGCTGAAGTCAGTCCACTTTGCTGGACAGCCATTGCAGAGAAAACTCCTGCAGCAGCTTTGGGTGAGTGGAAGTTATTTAAAGTAGCCGCCTGTTTAAAAAAATGCCAAAAAGCTGACAAGACTGAGGCTGTCTGCCTTGCCTCATATGGCATTCACACTCATCTCTAAACGCTTTTCCACTCCAGTGTCAGGTGGGGGGAGCAAAAATAATCTTTGGATTACAGAAATAATATCAGTGAAGAATAGGTCTTTCCTCTTTTGACTCTTGCATTGAGTTGCAAGCATTTAAAAAGGCTTCCCAAAGAATTATAGTCCCAGAAAACACTGATGACAGTCCTTATCTTCCACTTCTCAACTGGTATAATGTATTCCCAGTGTTCTGAGTAATTTTATACTTGCTCGAAAAGCAGTGTTTGTCACTTGGGAGGGGAATTCCGGGGGAGCCAGCAATGCATCCTGCTTTACTCTCATAAGGATGACAACATTTTCCAAAGATTCCATTATTGCTACACTAAATTCTACTATTTTATTATTATTTTTTTTTTGGTCTAATTCTATTGCTTTTAATAATAGTAGAAAGCAATGAGTGATCAAAATGTAATGAAGTACATATGTGAATCTCGACCAAAAAACAAAAATTACTATAGATCTAGCTTTTCTTGCACATAAAACAGGAGAAAAAAAATCCCACAAGCCTTCAATGGAAGTTTTTCCTAACAAAGAGCCACACAATTAGGCTGTGATCCATGACTTTCGATATCTTCTGGACTTTTTAAGAGAACATTGCCAATAATGATCTGCCAGAACAGCATACGATTCATTATGCCCTTGCTTTTTCTTGCTGAATACAGACTGGACTCATTTCTTTGTTTTCTGCAAAATTGTGGTGTTAGTATAAGAAGTACCTTAGCTCAAATAAAATATGTCTGGAAATGTTTTTGGCTTCATTTTGGAGTTATCCAATTTTAATGATGAGAAAGAAGTTTTGCATTGTTGTAAAACTCCATGGATTGGTTATCCAGTTACATTTCTGCATTGCTATGCAGTGGAAGTGGCAAGCAGACCAAGTTTTTGGTATTAAGGTCCACAAGGGAAAGGAAAACTGCTACAGTAATGCTGGATGGAGACTATTGCATTTTTTAATAGTACACTGAATGCAACACAAATGACAAAGGTGTTGTTCATGGAGGGAGTACTGGCAGCTGGGAGCTGGGGTGGAAAGTCGGAGGTATATGACAAGCTTGTCTCTCTAATGCAACTCAGGAGTATGGAACCTACTAAAAACACACCACGGCACTTTTCTCACTTGTAGTTAAGTAGCCACCCTGAGAAATACTGAGTTGGGATAAAGTATGCACATAGGATCAGTGCCTAAGTTTCTCCAGTTACTGGGAGCATGAAGGGCAAAGAGTCCTCTGCCCTGTTGTCCCATTATTACATTGGCCCAGAGATATTAGTGATTCCTCTTCAAATACTATGGTCCATCACTCCTTCCTGACAGAATCAAGACAGTCAGTACAATTTCATACTACGCTTCTGTGTTCCTGTCATTTCCCCTGGAAGCCATACCCAGTAGGTAGAATACTGATACTCTTGCAAGGATCAGTGCATTAGGTTTGACGTCCTGGATGCTGGGGATGTCCAGCATTGGACTTCCATTGACTTTAGTCTGGTCAGTCTTCTCACTCAGTGGATAAGCCTGATTTCTCCTTGGCTTTTATCTTAAATTTACCATATCATTAGGGATATAATTTCTATTTATATTTTTTCATAAACTTGCAATATATCATGTTCTGATTTTCACCTACTTTACTAAAACAAACAAACAAACAAACAAACAAACAAAAAACCCGAAGAAAAATATGAAAAAGAGCACATGGGTAGTCACCAACACTAAGATTTGTGAGAAAATCTTTAAGGCTGGAAGCAAGTCTGGGATAATAGAAACATGAACTACGTAAAGTGCAGAGCTCTGCAGTATTTGGGACACTTCCCCCCTGCAGTTCTGCTACAGACAGCTATCATAAGGACATGAACTGTTTTAAGAGTCCTTGGTCTTGCACACGGTCTGTACTTGGTTTCTCATGTCTTCAGGCTTCAGTTTCAAAGGCTTTGACAAAGAAGAAAGCACACAGCCATGTAACTAAAACTTGGTAGAGTTTTGCTAAGGATTGAGGGGGTGGGGACAAAAGGCACTCTAAGTAGTATATCTTGTGGTTTTTATTCAGTTTCTTGACCAACATGAGTTAAAATCAAAGCAGACCATGCCAATGTTAGAAAGACGTCTATGCAACGAAACGTTTTAGAAAAGAGACATAGTATCAACTACTGTATTGACTGTTATATTAACCCATGAACAGGGAATTTTCATGGTAACATGGTCAAATCCATTCACACATTTTGGACTTAACATTTTCACTCAGTAACGAAGAGAACAAAGAATAAACAAAGTTACCTAAATGCAAAAATTTTCTTTGGAAAATTCAGAAGCTAAAGGCATTGCATCCTTCATTTTTCTATTTCACTAAGGCTTCCAACACCCTAAACTATGCAATTCACTAGCAAGGTGAGAGAGCAGTGCCACAAGCCACTTCGAACATGCCCCTGCTTAGCTGATTCAGATAAAGTATTTCCAAGTATTTGAAAGGAATTTTAGTACTTACTGCCAAATGCAACATATCAATATGCTTTTTCTTTACATTTCAATGATCATTTATAACGTGTAACATCGAGTCATACTCCACAGTACTGCAGAGTGCGTGTGAGTTACAACTGATGTGAGCAGTCAACTGAAACTAACAAAGCCTGTCTTTTAAAGGATTTGGACCTTAAAATGCATTACACTTCGAATTTTAAAACTAAACTATTAAAGTCTAGAAAATGGGTTATTAATATGAATGCACAAAATATAACCAGGGTTATATTCCTGGTTTATTTAATTTGGGTAAGGTTTGGACATCTGGACAGTAAATGCATATCAATGTAACCTTGGTAGCATCCAGATATCGGAAAGAAAAATACATAGCCAAGAAGCTCTAAATCCTAACTTCTAACCTCCACACAAAGTCCTTGAAACAACTTCTTGCACTAAGATTTAGTGAAAGGGAAAAAAACAAGAAAAGGTAAAAGAAAGAAAGAAGAAGTAAAAAGAAATAACATTATATTCCTCTACAACAATTTCAATACTTTAAGCCACTGGCCATACAGGTCTAAAAATTCTTGCATCCCACAAAACATTGCTTTTTGAGATAATTTGCAATCATACACTACAACATTTTCAGATACAGTATTATTAACTTTTAAAAATTTTGGAAGCAGAATGCTTTGCGCAATGTCTGGCAGTGTTACCATACCTTCTAAACCAAGGTAGAAAAGCAATCCAAGAAGTAATCACGTTTCTTGAAGCACAAAATTAAAAGTTTCCTTAGAACTGACTGCTGCAGTGGCAACTCATTTCTTCACACACACAGTTTCGAACTAAGCACATCTTCTTTAGCAACGATAGCAGAGCGAAACTGTCCCTTCACCAAGAGGGCAACTTTGCGGAGCAGGGTGAAAAAAACCCTCCAGCTGTGACAGGCTGTATGGCAAGGAGGAAAACTTCTGGTGCCTCCGCTATTCGGAAGTCAGCAACTTCTCTAATGCTGTTCCCCTCAAGCGCATTGGGGCTGGTAATTTTACAATTTCCTAATAGTTTTTACGACCTCTGTACCTGCCTCCCCTCTGCAAACTACAGGCGCAAGAACTCGGAACGCGGGCTTTGACTGAACCTAAGTGCTGTAGCTGACTCGAGGAGAACACAGACCAATCCGCATTTGAATCAATGAATACCCCTTCTCGGCCAGCTCCTCATGACTACTCATCTCTGAAATTTTAAGGAAGCACTCTAAAACGCCTGGATTACACCCGAGCTGTATGTTCGGCTCAGTGTTTTCAATTAAAAAAAAAAAAAAAAAAGCGTGTGGGACGGGGAGAAGGGGAAGAAAGGGATGGGATGGGATGGGATTGGATGGGATGGGATGGGATGACCGGGCTCCGCAGTCTCCCACTTAACGCGCCCGGCAACTTCTCCACGACAGCACCAGCTCCGCGCGGCCCCTCCTCACCCGCGCACCGCAGCCTCCCGGGACTGACGCCCCGCTCGTCCCGGTGGCTGGAGCTGGTGCCCGCCCGGGACCCCTCGCCCCGCGGTACCTGCTATGCCGGGGCCGGGGCGGGCGGCAGCTGTGGCAGCGGCTGGCGCCGCTCCATGTGCCGGCGCTGCCCCGCGGGCGGTGGCTCCGCGCCCGGTCCCTCCCCCGCCGCTCCCGCTCTCCTCCCGCCCTCCGCCCTGCGCGGCCGCCGCCCGCTCCGCACCCACGCACGCCCCCGCCCCACCGGTGCTTAGGACGGCGGAGGGCGAGCGGCGGCCCTCGGGACGGAGGGACATTTGTCTGCTTTACCTGTTAGCGGGACACCCCGCCGGCCGCGCACAGCTGGAAGCGCGGGAGAGGGGCCGGGCTTCGCGCCGCCCCACGGATGCTCCCGGGGCCGGACTCATGCGGTGCCGGGACTCGGGTGTCCCCGCACGGCAAGCAGCTACTAGGCACAGCGATACGGCCGAGAGTCACAGGCTGTCAGCTGCAGAAATCCACCTCTCGAGCTAAGGGGTCAGATCATCCTTTACTTCAACCTAGTCTTTCACATCCCGTGAAAAACGCGTCCCGCGCTTTTTGTGAACTTGAATTCTGGTTCGCCGGACCAGAACTTAAGCAACTTACTTAAAATCGGTGGCAGAGACAGTAGCTGAAATCCAGACCTTACTCTTCAGTCCGGAGGGCACGGCAAACCTGATGGAAATTACTCATGCTTAAGAATTAAGCACATTTATGCTCTGTGGAGGATGGGGATCTCATTTTTTGCTGTGCTTCAAGATGTGGATAACAAATACTTCCTTTCTCACATCCTACCTTTATCTTTGCTCTCATGTGACAAAAGTTTAGGCATAGCTTTATGTATGTGTATAATCTCATGGACTTGAAAAAAGCTAAGCAAGTAGGCATTGGAAAGATCAGGAGCTTAGAATGCAAGCATTTTGAAACAGAAACTGTTTACTACTTCCTAAAAGTTTGTACTATAGAACAAAATTAGGTCTCCGTGGGTAAGTTGGACTTTTTTTAGAACAAAAATGGTAAGACTGTACCCGGGGATTTATTTCAGGCACTCCTTCCCTCACAGAAGCTCTGCAGATGTGACTGCTTTATGCTTCACAAACTGGGATAGTATCTGGGTATGCATGAGATGAGCCACTAGTGAGACCTGGTGCTTCTCAATTTTTTGATTTGTCACACTGCATCTTTAAAGACATGCAGAACCCCCATTTTATTGTAACTTGTAAGTAGACTTTATGGATCTAATAGGGCTGAAACTCAGAGGCAAATTCTCATATTTATTCCAGAAGAACCCCATGTCTTCCAGCAGGTTTGCATACAGGGAATAAAGAGCATTTGATGAGTAGAACACCTGGCACTCCCAGGTAGTAGAAAGAAAGGCATTTACAAAAGATCCACAAAAAGGTGCCACCATGTGCCTTGCAGTTAGTACTTTTCTCTAGCAAATCACAAAGAGTTCATCCTCAGCAGGAGCGGGAATACAGGCAGGGAGAGCTTCACCAGACACCTTCAAAAGCAGAAGCTGGTTAACTCAAGGGAACTCAGCAACTTTCCACAGATATGTGCGTTTGGATATTTTAAAGGACTGACACTCCACTGGGGAATGGCTCTTTCAGGAGCCATTTGCTGCTCTCCTGTGCTCCAGCTGCCACAGGGCCCATGTGCTCCAGCACGCCATGGGGGAACTGATTTGGCATATATTTTTAAAGGCAGATTTTACACTGCACAAGCCCGGTCCCATTAAATACTTGACGAAGTTTTAAGGTCAAAATTGAATTGTTAGACATGTGTGAGCTAAGCCTGTTAAGGTCAAATGTTGTGAGATGTGATCTTGTGTTATTCACTGTGTTTAGGTTTGTTAACAGTTCGTAGGAGCTCTCTATACTCAGTAGATGTTGTGAAAAATCCTTTTACCACTGGCACCCTGGAGAGTGACCAGCAGCACAGACACGGCAGCGCTGAGCTCACTGGTCCCAGGCTGCTCTCAGGTACAGCAAGCTCCTTGCTGGGAGAGCAGCAGTGGCCAGTGTGAAGAGACGTTCACTGTCCCAGTGATGTGCCCCAAGTCCAGAGCTGCTTCAAACAGATCTCTTAAGGGATAGTTGCAGATACATACTCAGGTACTTCCCTGAGGAGTCAGATTCTACAATCCTTCTCTTGCGGTATTTCCAGTGACATTACTGGGAATTCAGGATGAGCCAAAGTGGGATGTAAAGGGAGAGCAATGTAGAGAGAAAAAAACAAACAAACAAAAAAAACCCCCAAAAAAACCAACCAAAAAAAACCCCAAACAAAGAGTGGCCTTAGCGACGTCTAATTCACTGCCCGCTAAATCTTACGGCAGATGATATTTGCCAATCTGCCAAAGAGGCTTTTCCATTGCTAGATTTATTGAGGGAAGCATGTAACAAGACTGCACAATGAATGGTTTCTTTCAGATTTATTTTTAAATACAAATAGTAATTTGTATTGCAGGAACTACTCTGTTTCTACTGCTGTATATTACCATTTCTCATTTATTGCTTTCCAGCAGCAGTTTTACCAACCTGAATCCTCAAAATGGACAGCATGCCACATTCATGCTGCTTCAGTCCATTACTGGGCAGGTGCTGATGATTAAATATAAAAGTACAATAGAAAAGATTTGCAAATTGAGAATCAATAAAAAAGTGTTAAGCACAGAGCATGCATATTAGGTGCAACAGCTGGAGTGTGCCAGGCAGGTGTTTCTCTTGGCTTTCTGTCACAAAATTTTTATTTTAGTTCTAATTATTCAGAGGGTTTGCTGTGGGATCCTGAACTGGTTGGGTGAGAAGTTCTCATTCAGTTTGGAATACAGAAGTTCTGATCAAGATGAGGATGGTGAAGATTTATCAGAGGCATGACGAATTTTCAGAGGTACAAAAGGGTGATGGATGTTGTATTATACAGCCAGAAATCTCCCATGAACCATGCTTTCTACTATAATGCTAAGTGTGACCAGCTCATTTCACAATCCTTATCATAGCTACTTCCCTCACCCTGAGAAATCCCCCACTGGACTATTTTCTCTCAGAGGGCTCTTCATTGTCTGGGAGTGCCAGAAATGCTTAAAAAATATCATGGACCTCACACTAAATAGTTGATTGGCAGGTATTTGAATATTACTTAGGAAATACAGATGACTCCTTCAAATGCACACAATGTCTAACATTTAATAGACTTTTGTTTAGAATCTTTGATACATTAAACTGTAGTCTCAGATTTTTAGCTTTAGAAAAGAACTGTCACCTCTCAGCAAAGCTCTAATTCTTTTACCTCAAAAGCATCTCAAAATTCCATGTATTCCTCTCCTTACACATCACAGGAAACACCACCTGTGCTATGGACATATAAATAGAAAACATCCCCACCAAGATCTTCTTTCTTTCCCATCAATCTGTTAATGTAATTTTCTTCTCTGCCTTGCTGTGCTGACTCCCCAGGCACTGCTACAACATACTTACTCACCTCTCTCCCAGTTTATGCTGGCTTCCCACTGTCCTTTACTTGATCTCTCCCATAATTCAAGTATCTCATTTATGTATAAGCATTTCAGGTTTTTTTTCCCACATAACTTCTTTCACCAACTGACCTCCCTGAACTCAACTGCAAGTCCCTTTCTCTCTCCAGGCTGTGTATTTTTCCACTAATTTCCACCATACTACTGTTTAGTCACCTGTGTAAGGTTTGGAAGCCCCTCTTGTATGGTTTTCTGTACCTCAGCCTCTCCACTCTTTCTTTGTGAGCTGCTTGCTGAGAGGCCAGAGAATCTCTTAGTGCCTTACAGACACTAACACAAACATGAGATATATAATTGCTATAACAATGCAAGGAAATGTGGATGACTTGATCAACTATGTGAGATTTTAATCTGTATGTAGGTGAAAGAAGAGAATAACAGCTTGTCATCAGTGGTTTTGTGAACTTCTTTCCTTTTTAGGAATAGTGCATGGGTAAAGAAGGGCGTTTGTTTCTGGATTTTTTGTTTGTTTTCTTGGGTTTTTTTTTTTAATGTAGAAGAACGTTTTGTAGTAAGGAAATGTAATAGGCTGAATATGACTACAGACACTTCTGGCAGCAAGGAGAGGTGTATATTGTATGACTGTTGACTGACTGATGTGTAACCATGAAGTTGAATTGCAGTTGCTGTTCTGCCAGGAGAATCTCAGGTTTTCATGTATTTACAATTTTAGTGTAATCAAACACTCTAGTTATGGGTGTGCATATGCACACATCCATGTACAAAACACTTAGGAAGGCGCATACCAGAGGCATCATCAATCCCACACATTCTATCATATCACTGTTTGAAAAGCAACCCTTTTAAAACTTCCTGCTCATAGCTGCATCTGGACCAAAGCTAAGAACAAATTCAGGACAAATTCGGGAAGTCTCATTCACATCCAACTTGTTATCTCCTTGTTTTACTGATTGATCTCTGGCATTTTCACTCAGATGGCTTTGGTAACCTGAAGAATCTGTTGGAATAACAATTGGCCCTTGGGTCTGCCTACAGGGCAAGTATGATGAAGAGCCACACCACCACTCCATTTCATAGGATGGTCACACTCTAGTTTTTGCTGTTTATATTTAGGCAGTGCACAGAGGTGCTAGATAATAGATGTCACTTTATCACAAGCTGTTGTCTTCTCAGGCAACATGAATTGCCCAGTCTGTTGAGCAAGACGGGGCATTCTTGATCAGAGGCTAATCAGTTTTGTCAGGGACTTGGTTGCATACAGTAATACCTTGGTGTCAAGGGAAGAGAGCAGGACACAGTTTCCTTCTACAATAGGAAAGTTCTGGCTACAGAAGACTAAGACATTGCTGTCACCAACAGCTCCCTCAGCTAGGATAAAACTAGACTTGCAGGAGTGACACTTTTTGCTTCGAAGACTACCCAGCAATGACTGTGCATATAAAAATATGGCATGTAGGATTTAGTCTAATGTAACTGAAACCAATAATCAGTCTCTCTGTTTTGAAATACCCCCTATGGACTATGGAAAAAAATTTGCTGCTTCAGCTATTTTAAATGAAACATTTAGTTTATGCTTCTTTTTTTGCAACTACCTTTGCATAGAACATACATAAGATTCAACTTCCATTTACATCTGGAAACAGCTACAGAAGTCCAATAATTAATCTAGATTTCTAACAAAACTAAGCACAGAAATGCTGTGTTCAGAATTACAAATGTAAAATTATTTGGTATTTCTTGTTCTTAAAATACCTCAAAACAGGACCTCAGTAATTTATGTAGTAGTATGTATCTAGTAGTACATTTCTAGTGTGTATCTGCAAGGTTTCCAGAACTCTTTGATCAGACATGAGGGAAAACATGCAGTGTCCAACACAGGGCAAGAAAGACAATGAAGGGACTAGAACACCCCTCCTGTGAGCAAAGGCTGGGAGAGCTGGGGCTGTCCAGTCTGAAGAATAGACAGCCCAAAGGGATCTTAATTGATAAATACATGATGGGAGAAAAGGGAGAAGAAGCAGCCAGGTTCTCCTCAATGGCTCTCACCAATAGGACAAGAGACAATGGATGAAGAAAATTTCACCTGAATGCAAAGAAGTACTTTTTTTTACTCTGAGTGTGTTCAAACATCTGAACATGTTTACCAGAGAGGTTGTGGAGTCTCCATCTGAACAGATATTCAAAACCAGCTGGACTTGGTCTGAGGTAACCTGCTCTGGCTGACCCTTCTTCAGCAATGGGGGTGGATGAGATGATCTAAAAAGCCTGGGATAAGAAAAGGGCATTCATCTGGTTTTCAGAGATCATTAAATATATGTACAAATTTAAAAAGAAAAATATTCTCTCCTGTTAATTGCTACTGATCCCTTCCAAACTTGTATAACTAAAGCTGTACTTCAGTTTAAATTTCTCAACTAATTTTCTTCTCAGAAAAGTGCGGTAAAAGTATTCTATAGAAAAGGGGCTGAATTAAGAGAGTTTGTCACACACTTCCTTTGGCCATCCATTGCATCTGAGGATCAAAGTATTTTATTTGTGGCCTTTTTTTTCAGTTTTTTCGTGGGGTTTTTTTGGGGGGGTTTTTTTGGGGTTTTTTTTGTTTTTTTTGTTTTTTTTTAACATATATTAACTGGAGGTGTTAGAGCTGTCTGTTTACAAGGTGAAGATCACAGTATTTACGACTTATATATCCAGGCAGAGATGAAGATGTTCCTGAGCCTAGTCAGATACTGGATCTATTCCAAGAACAGCATTGTTAATCAGGCATTTCTCCATTAATAGAGTTGTGTAAGGGCTGACTAATGTTTTTCTTGAGGGACTACTGCCAAAATTAATCCTACATGAGAAGGTAGCTGGAAGTAGGAAAAAGATATAAGTCCATTTTTTTGCATGGCCTTAATCTTGGCTTAATTAGGAAGATGTCAGAAATTTAGAATGGTAGTTGGTTGGCAAATGGACGCTTCACCTTCTTCCTCAACTACTCCTATGATTACCCCCTAAAAATTCATATGGACAGATAAAAAAGCTTAAAAGTAGGTATCTGGTAGATTTTCTGGCAAAGGTGAAATGATACAACTCTGCTGTAATTTCTACTAAGTGCTTTCTACTAAGAAATGGAAAGCAATGCAGAGTTGTGTTAATGAATGATGTACTGATCACAGAGATGTGTTTTTTCGTTTTCTTTTAAATCCATCTTTTGAGGTCTCTTGTCTATTTTTTTCAAGTCACAAATGTCTAATGAAGTCAGATTAGAAAGATTCAGAAGTATGTTACTCTCAATTTTCAGAAAGAGTAAACTATTAAAAGCACTGCTAATATTTGAAGGATTGATTCAACATCACTGATCGCAAAATCTTCAGTAACAAATCCTAATTTTTAAAGTTAATTTACTACTGATATATATTTAGTGAAGACCTCTGAACAATTGCATTGCCTGCTGTTTCGACATTCAATTGTTATATTTGATTATGTGAATCATATATGGTTGTTTCTGAACTGTCAAAAATGGCAAGAATATTCACCTTTTAGTGAATCTTGTACTCATTCTGTGACAGATTTTCTTTCACTGAACATTTGTATTAATAAAGTTCAATTCAGCTTTATAAGAAGTACACTCATTTGGCCCTAGAAAAAAATACTGGTGTCTGTGAGGTCTGACATCTTCTACAGGCCCCACCTGGCTCAGGAGACTGTTCCTCTGCATAGTTAGTGATTAATTATAACTTCTGATACTTGCTGCACTTATGTGAAATATCTTGAGCCTAGAGAAACAGTAAGTCTATCTTCATGCCTTTCTATTCCAATGTATATCAATATAGCTCAGAGTGTATATCTCTTCATTTATACTTTATTTATAGTTAGTGATGGCGGGTATGTGGTCAGAGTGCCATTGTGGTATGAGTACCATTGTGATCTCTATCACTTGTTCAAAACCTATTTTATTTAACAGCAGTTAAGAGTTTCTGTTAAGGAATCCAAGAGGGAGATGTCTTCTATTAATAACAGAGATAAAGCAAGCTCTGGAGACCACCGCTGCATTCCAAGCAGGAGGACGGGACAGTATTCATTGTGCAGTTTTAAGTGAACCATTCAGTCTCTTTGTACCACAGTTCCTTGGAGAAAATGGCAATGCTAACATTTCTTTATTTCACAAGGGTATTCAGAGAACACCATAAACATTTTGAGAATTTCAGAAAGTGTGGTAAAGGAATCCATCATAAGGGTATGTCTGCAGGGCAGGCTGAACCTTCTCTGCCTTCACATTGAGCTGCCCAGATGACAAGCCAGCTGTGGCTGGCTGCCAGGTGCCCACCAAGCCAGTCCCTCACTCCCCTTCCTCAGTAGGACAGGGGGAGAAAATACCATGAAAAAGGACATGGGTCAAGGTAAGGACCCAGAGCTCACTCACTGACTACCATGATGGGGAAACAGACTCCGCTTGGGGAAATGAATTTATTTTATAGCCAATTAACAACAGAGAAGAATAGGAAAAATAATAAACAAAACCCAAAAAACAAAAAAACTAAAATCCAACTCCCTCCATCCCTTTCTTCCCAGGCTCAGCTTCACTCCTGATGCTTCTGTGTCCTTCCCCCTGAGTGGTGCAGAAGGTAGAGGAATGAAGTTTGTGGTCAGTTCATAACACTTCATTTTTGCTGCTCCTTTTTCATCACACTATTACCCTGCTCCAGTGAGGAGTCCCTCCCGTGGGAGGGACTTCATGTACTGCTCCAACATGGACCCTTCTCATGGCTTACAGTCTTTCAGGAGTGGATTATACCAGGTTCAGTACCCCATGGGGTCACAATTCCTGCCAGAAAACCTGTTCCAGTGTGTGCTCCTCTCCCTAGACTTTCATATCCTACCAGGAACCTGCTTCAGCATGAGGTCTCCTTGAGCAACTTCTTTGGGGCACATTCGCCTGATGTGGTATAAGGTCCTCTATGATCTTCAAGGTGAATAGCTGCTCCACTGAGATTCTCCATGGGATTCAAGGTACAACCTGCTTTGCCATGGTCTTCTCCCTGGACTGTTGGGGTAACTCTGCTCCAGCACCTGAAGCACCTCCTCTTCCTTCTTCACTGGTCTTGGCATTTGCTCCTTCTCTCACATTTACTCACAGCTGCAGCACAGCTTTCTTACATACATTTACCCAGAGCTGCCACCAGCACTGCTGATGGCCTTGGCTCTGTCTGGCTGGAACTGGATCTGTCTGACAAGGGGCAGCAGCTCACAGAAGGCATGCCTGCAGCTTCCCCTCCCTACCAATGCCGTGCTGATGGTACCTTGGAGATAGGAGCACAGCTGGCTGACTCCCAGTGTACAGCTGCTTACTCCAGTGGACGCACAGCAGAGGTAGGGAACATTGTATCTCTTCCCTTCATTCAGGTGCAGGGATGTCTGTTTGGCAGATAAGCAATATTTTCCACCTAGGCTTCTAAAAAGCTGTACTTCAGATTATTTTTGTTATTTGAATTACCTGAATGCAAATATGAAATGCAGATGCCATGCAAGGTCTAGGAATCCATCACATGTGTGGCAGTGTGCAAACAGTTCATGACCTATATTTAGTCAGACAACAGATAACCAACAGCTACACACAGCTCAAGGAACTCAAGGAAGAGGTGAGATCCTATCAAGCAAATAAATAGGCCAGGGACTGAAGTGCAGCCTCACTGTAGTTGCTATCAGGTTTTGTATTATTTGTATAGTTTCTCTTATCCCACAGATAAAAACAGGTTCAAAGGAGAAAATGAATTATCTGGGGTGGAACATACAGATACATCCTTCCCAGCCCTGCAAGAAGAACATGATGATTTGAAAAGAGAATGAGCAGGCTGGAAAGAGTGGTCAGGGACACAAGACTCTTCCAGCAGAAGTACAGTAAGTAAGTATTAGATTAAACCGAAGATGGAGAGCCTGGAATGGATAAAAACTCCCAAACCATGTGCTAAGGCAATGATGTTCCCAGAATTTTGAAGGCACATGAACAGGAGAGGACAGGTTTGTCTCTAACAAGGGTGATATACAAGGTGATGAGAATTTAGACATGAATTTCAGTTGCAGGCAGGTTTAGGAAGGGCAAAGCCATGCTGGAAGGATCCACAGCTTTCAAGCCTATTCCTTATATAATATTCCTTATAATAAAGGCTTCTTGAAGGGAGAGTCACTTTGTTTATTCGGGTCTGAAGCAACATGTATAGACATTATAATTATGATGTTGATCCTGTTGAGAATACACACTAAGGGTATAACAGTCACACCAGGTCTTTGTCCCATGCCTGTCCCTTCCCGGGGTGTGTCCTTTATAGAGGGCGCCTCAGGAGACTCAAGACGGAGATGGGTGATATTAGGGTGAAATTAACCATAAAGAAAACATTTAAATAAAAATGATTAAGCCAGTGTTAGAGCTATTATGGGACAGAAAATAAATGTCAGAGAAAAAAAATGTGTACCATGACTGCCCCATTACACTATAATTAGTTTATCTTTGTATAATTTATGCTTAGCTCTATGTCAATTAATTCCAGACACAAGAAGCCCCTGGCCTGCAGCAAGGCTGAAAAAGAGAGGAGCCCTGGATAGCAAAGAATTTTTAAAGGAATTCTTTGAACTCAGATGTGTCCCATTCTTGGAAATTAAAAAATTAAATTAAATTTTTGTACATGCTAATTTATATCAAACTAATAATAAACTAGGCATTTAAATATCTTCAAACATCTATGCTTAGATTTCCAATTTTACCTCGGTACAGGTGAATACTTTTAGGAGGAATTTGGAGTATTTCTCACTGCTTATATTATATAATCAGTCTAGTGTCTCTTGATAGGCATCAGCTGAGTTTAATGAAAAGTATATTTATCTCAAGGGAGGTGAACAATTATTCTTTTTTCTGGTTCTCTAACTCCTTCTTCCCTTTAGAGACTAATATTTGACTAGAAAAATAATCATTAAGAGAGTTTATGCTGTTAGAGGGAGATCTAGCCCAGTTACCTGACTCAATGACACAAGCATCCAGTAATATGTATATATCGATGCCTTGAAGTGAATACCAGGATGTTTTGTCCTGCAAGGTAAATATTGATCAACATGTACAGTGTATTTTTCCTTTGGATCAATATGCCTGTTTCTTCTTAAATCAATAAGTACTTATTCTTACATAGAGGAAAAGTTTGTCTCATAATTAGATAAAATTGGGTATATAGCAAATGAGAACATTTTTCTTGCTTAGCTCCAACAGTTGTAGGGCTCAGGTTCTAAAAAAATAAAACTCAGACTGAACATGTAAAATGCTGCATATGAGGTTCAAAAAATACTATCACTCACATCTGCTGAGCCAGTATAATACACATCCACATATATGATCCAGTTTTTTAGTCAGAGAACACTGCTGCTTACTGAACTCAGCTGAAGCAGTCAATATTCCACATTAATTTCTCTGCTTTTTTGTTATTTTTAACTTCTTGGAATATTTCTCTGTGTGTAAGTTTAAACAACAGCTACAATTTTCCAGGGAATCCTGGGACCTGTTTTGTGATCTTCAAGCTCTGTGTCCTAGCTATTGCTTGCAACTGATAGCTGCAATGGGAAGCCTGACTTTGAAATATGAAAGGTGATGAGAATTTGACGATTTTGATTATTTCAGAACCACAGCATTTTCAGAATCTGGAATTTAATATTTTTCATCTATTTTAGAAATACTTGTAGAAATCATTAACTACAAAAGCTTTTCCTGACCTTGCTGTTCTTGTGGTTGCCACTACAGGTTAATATTAGTTTAAAAAAAAACCCAAAAAACCCCAAGAATAAAATCAAAACTCTCCATTCCCAAAAATAGCTTGATTCCACACTTCAGTAAGGCAAAAAGGCAAGCTAGCCAGCTATGAAAGTGCTAGTTTGGTCTACAGTGAGATTTTTTCTTGTAGATCTCAGACTGAAAATGGTAATATTTCAAGGAAAAATTCATCAGGAAACTAAGTAAAGAATGCAATTTAAATGTACAAAACTGAACAAATTAACCCCCTTTATGGGTATTCTCTCAGTGTCTTCCCTTCCATGAAGAATTCAGAACACGAAGAAATATTAGAAGCATTGTCATATTAAAAAATTTAACAATAGAAAAGCTTTACAAAAACCAAGTAACTTCAGTTTATTAACTGCATTAAGGTAAAGCAAGGAAAATAATCATGAACACGTACAGCTTTTAATTTATCTTATGAATAAATGCATAACAGAATAATGTAATAAAATGCTACTTGCACCCTCTAAAGAACTGTAGTTAGGGTTCTCATTTCTCTCCTCCTGCAGAAATAGTTAAGCAAAGTCAGAACCTGTCTGCTGAGCTTGACTTTTGAGGAAGAACCTCTATTTTCAATCTCCAGTATTGCCAGGTGAAAATATCTTCCAGTTTATCAGATATATTTACCCAACTACATATTGACATTTGTATCCCTCAAGTGAGTTGAGATCTCAATGTATTTTAAGTAGTTTAAATTGAATGTTCTGTGGCAAATTAAGGTACTCTTGTTAGGACTAGTTTGCCACAAGGTTACTATTTTGGCCAGGATGGAATTTTCAGACAGCCTAGATGAAGGACAGTATACAGTGGCATGGGCTTCCAAAATTCAGTTAGACCATTTGGGTCTAGTCTCCAAAGTACTCCAAAATAGTCTCCAAAAATACTTTTTCCAGGGAATTGCTAAGTATAGTGCACACCTTCGAGCACTTGCCAACCCATTTTATGCCCTGGATTTCTGAGCTCTGTGTGAGACTACTCAGAGCTGGGCAATCTACATACCCAGTCTCCCACTGAAAAGGGAAATGGAAATCAAGTGGGGGGAGAGTTGGCTGCTGCTGATGCAGCATAGGAAGAGGGACCTATCCAGCAGCCCCTAGTGTGAGTGAAAGAGGCACACATTTGACAGCCCCAAAGGTAAATCCAAAACACTGAGGGAATTGTGCTTTCTTTTCTTATTCTGAGGCAACTGTAGCACTTGGTCACCACTGTGTACAGCTGTTTGAAGTACTGCAAGCTGTGTGTGCACAAAAATGCTTCTATTGCATCCTTATATTAATAATTAAATATCAGATGGCTTCAGTTTTACTCCACTATGTTATTTCTGTTCACAAATTGCAAAGGTGTAACAATTGCAAATTGGCTTGGTGTGACCTCTACACTCCCAACAGACCACTTTTCTTCCTTCATGTCCTGCAACTTCCCTTCACCACTCCCACAGGCACAGGAATTTTGCAATTATTTTCCTCTAATTCTTCCAGTTTCCCCAGTAACTCTGTCCACCAAATCTTCCCTCAATCTCCCTCACCCATTCTTACTCCCTTCATTACTTGTGCTAATCCATCTCCCCTGTTCCCATGCCAATTCTACAGCAGGCTCTCCCATCCTTGACTTCCCTTGCCTGGCTAGTTACCTCCTACATTTCCCCTTTGTATCTGAACACATTGAGTGTACTGTCTGCAAGCACTGATAAGATTTCCTGTATTCCATTTCCACCCTAAGAGTGTCTAATCTAGTTTCTGCACCTTTTACTCCACTGAAATTGGGAACAGCTGAACTTGGTCAGATCAGAGGACCATCTAACCCAATATTCTGTCTTACACAGTAGCCAAGCCAGATGCCTGTGAAGTATTATCAGTATGGGCAAGGATATAGAGATAGCCACCCCCAACTGTTCTGGTCAAAATCTCTAATGATCACTTTACAGCCAATTTAACAGCCAGAACTTGTTAGTCTTTTCCTTCTTGCCCTGTCTGAATTTTTAAACATTATCTCCCTTTGTCTTGATGGCTTCAAAACCAGTGCTGACTTTAGGTTCTCCTCCTAGTTTCATTATGATCTTTGGAAGTTCCTCTCTTGTTCTTTAACCTTTTTTTTTGGGCAGACTTCTGGGATCTGTCTTAGAACTCTTCATCCCACACTCCTCCTCCAAAATAAGGAGATATAAGGTGCTTTTCCAATTAAAGTTTTAGCTAGCAATTCCATACTGACAGACTGTCTGGTTTCTGTAATTTTCTGTCCAAACTGAACTCTAATGTGCCTTTGAGAATATTTCTCTAAGCCCAAGTTCAGCAGTGCCAAACCAGATGTCACTTCTTTCCCTTGGGTTCTGACCACTACCTCCTTCTGAATAATAGTATGCAAAATCAGCATCCTGCCCCTTTTTTCACATTGTCATCCAAAACCCCCATCCTGAACTCAGAACTCTCTCATGTTTTTCACATTCAGACTATTTCAAACACTTGAGAACTATTTCTATACATCCAACAGTTGTTAACAGCTAACTCTGGGTTCTGATCCCCTTGTATCTTGATTACTACAATATTCTTTCTCATAAATTATTTTTTATCATGACAAGCTCCAGTCATGATGATTCAGAATATAGACAGAGGGTTCATTATGTTTGCCTGCCCCTTTAACCAAGTGGAATCCTTTCCTAGATACCTTCATCCACAATTCATTCCATCACTTTAAAAAAAAAATAATCGGAGGGTTTTTTTGAGTCCTTTCTGACCTATAATCTTGATTGCCTATCAAAATGTAAGCTCTGATATTCAATGGGCCTTTGCAACTTGCCTCCACCACTGAGCAATTTCTTTTTGAAACAAGAATCCTTGCTCTCACCCATGTTGCTCCTCACTGGGAACAGCTCCCAATCTACCATTTCTTTTGTTGTTTTGAAGTTTTCGTTCTCTGGCCTTGAGGAAACCAGAATTAAGGTTTCTTAAAGTTAAAAACAACACCTGTTTTTAATAGGCATGGTAAGATTGACATTTATACTTGTAATATTGTGGGAAAGGCTTCATGTAGACTACAAGATGGCTGTTTGAAGAATAAACTGGAAGTTATTTATTATTTCGGGAATAACTGATAAGAAATCATTTCTGATAAGAATAACATTTCTGATAAGAAATCAGTGAATATGAGTACTTTCAACACCAATGTAGCCTTACTTCTCTTTGTAAGATATCAATTATTTCCAACACTTATAGACAGAGTCAGCATTTTAAAAACCCTCAATACAGAATAGTGATGATAAATGCAACAAGAAAAAAAATCTTGATTTTGCTTTTTTTTTCTTGTAATATGTTGATTACCTTCTCAAGAAAGTGAAATACTAAACATTTTATACTAGTATGAAATCAAATTTTATTAAGTCCCCTTCCTTTTTTTCTTTTCAGTTGTTGAGGATGCTACTTAGTAGTCAGAAGTAGGATAAAGTTCAAGGCAATCAAGAAAAAGATGAATGACAGTGAACACTACTTGGGACAGAATATGAAGCCCCCAGATTCTTGTCTCACCACTGCAAGAATCACTTCAGCAGGATGAGAGAAGCCATCTTGATTAATTGAGTGTGTAGAGTTTTGAAGAGGATGCTTTTCTTGGAGCACAAACACAAAACACAAGATAGAGGAAATCATATCATTACCAGCATGAGCCTGTGGTTTGGAAAGATGAGCAGTTGGCTTCTGGCAGCTGCAGGGAATGATGGGGACTCAGATATTGCCAGCCTGTCACATTCTCCATATGCTTTTTTGCAACACTTCCCCCCTGCCCTTACCCCATTTTTTTTTAAATGCAAGTAAGCATGCTGTCCAAGAAAAATGAATTACATAGGTATCCCCTCACTCAGCTATCAAATCCTTCTCTTCCAATCTACTAAATAAAGAGAGGGGCTGTTGCTTTCATGAAAAAAAAAAAAGGTAAAATCGTTTTCATGCAAGCCCATACTAGAGAATCAGGAAGGTATTCATTTTATTTTGTGTATCTAGACAGTGATTTTAATGTTATGCAAATGGAGCAGGCAATTCCTAATCTATCCTGAAATGTATGTGTCAGAGCTCTTGTGTAGTGCAGGTTACTGATGATAAAAACAAGATGTGTTTTTATACAAGAAAGGCACATGATTACCAGCTTTAGAATTTTTTCTTTCATTACAAATTTAAAATAGGACAAGTCAGTGCAATGGAAACTGAGAGGTACCACCACAGAAAAAGCTAGTGTCTTTTCAGAGTCAAATTTGACAAGCATTGTTTGCCTCTCTCCTTGAAACCAGAACAGCTAGACATAGTAGCAGTCTCTTAGACTTTAAAACTGTTTAAGAAAAACTTCTATTAATCCTTAGTGCACCAGTGTTCCTCATTTTTCTTTCCTTTTTTTTTTTTTTTCATGCAAAAAAGGAAACTTATCTCATCAAAAGAACGTCTCCAAACACTCAGTTGAGCTGAGGTTGTCATGATAAGGCAATCTTCACATCAGGAGGCTTTTTCAGAGAGGAAGAAGCTCAGACACAGACAGGGTCCAAGCCTCAGACCCAACTGTCAAGGAAGCTGATATACAAAAGGTCTTAAACTAGCACTTATGTTGCTGTTGTATTCATAGATAACTTAGTAGAACAATCCAGACTCAAATCAAGACTCCTCTCCCACCTCAATCTGGCAGCCCCTTGGTTTATGTTTCCCCAGTGAAGTCAGCAGCCTTTTTTCTTTTCCCCAAACCAGCAGTTAAAGACCATGTACACACTGTGCATGCACAGAGATATTCCTCCTCTGCCTGAGCAAACTCAGATTTACTTGTGCACCCTGCTGGTTGAATCTCTACATCTCCTGTGCACTCCTGTGGAGTCAGGAAAAGCACTCAGCTACAGGACCTGGCTTCAAGCCTCTTCCTCACTTGATTAAAGCTGTTAGGATTTAATAGGCAAGAAGAGACAGCATTACTGCAAGTAGCCAATACACCAGCAGCTCAATCAAATGACCATGCTCTCTTACTACAAATACAGGTTCTTCTCCACAGGCAGAGGAGAAACTTAAACCTTGGTCTCCGAGAGCTGTAACAGGGATGATCTGTTTGGGGAGAGCAGGAAGCAGGGTGAGAGGAGGAGCTTTTGCTGTGTTTTATCAGGAAGGAAAAGCAGACATTGTAGGTAAAACCAAACGATAAAAGTTGATTTCAGGGCAGTGACTATCAAATATCACATTGTGTTTCCCAACTGAAATGGATGAAGAAAAGGACCATAAGACAGCCACGAGCAGAGCTGTTTCCCTCATCATGCAATGACCTCGGTGGATTTGGTTTTCAGAAATTTAGCAACACTGCCCAGAACTGTCTGTGGCTTCTGTGCTCAAGTGGCACTACAGTTCCCCCCTAAAAGCAAGGTTGATTAACCTCTAAGTCAATTCAGAAAGCTTCCAAAGGGCTCTGACAATATCAGAGACAATATGATGCTGCTTTCACTATTCCTGGGAATTAGGCAGCACATCACAGAGACAGTAATATTTACCCTAAATGGCAGCAATCTAGGGAACTTCTCAAATCATCATTTTTAATTCAACACTGGAACATCTTTGTCCTGGAGACAATATCCAAACAGGCCAAAGAAGCCCCAGGATCCAGATGTGGATCTCAAATCTATTTCTCACTACATGAAAAATATGCATTCGATTCCATCCTGCTCTATTATGAGATAAACTGGGAGAAAATGTACAGAAATATCAATATAGACAAGGCTTCACTTGGAAGCAATGCCAGTGGAAAGATTATCTCCTTAGAAGAATCAAAGGTAATTTTATTGTGTACAGTGCTTCTACTGCATGGTACAGTATATAACTATAAGCAGAGAAGATTTGAGCAAAGTCATAAGGGATGATGATACTGACCACCCAAGATTGACTAGAGTCCAACCCGAGAAAAAACAGAGAAGAAACAAGCTATGGGAATAAGGATCTGGAGCACAGAAACAAGGAAAACACCTCAATTTTTGCAAATTGCTTCATGTATCTGACATGCAGACAAGCCATCTGTTGAGTCTGCAGACCAGTCCTCAGTAAAATTCTTTTTTTTTTTCATTTTTTCCCCTTTTTTCCTGTGAGTGAATGGAAATGTTAATTTCAGAACAGATTCTATTTCTCATTTAAGTCATCTTGAACTCTTAGTTTGCTTCAATTGTCTTTCAAAACTAGGTTTAACTGAATTTATGCATCCAGTGTTTACTGAGAAATGATAACTACCATATAGTAGAATAATTCCAAAGCAAAGGTTTTTGTTAAAATCGGGGAACACATGGCTTCCCTTATACAGGAATATCTCACACTGACTAAATTTTCCTGACAAAACTGCACTGACTTTAGAAAGGCTAGTGTTCCAGATATCTCTAGGACACAAGGTCCACCATCCTAAAAATGACAGAGAAAACTTTACTGTAAGCCCATGTTTGAAAATTAGTCTCATTAGACAATTCATATTGCTATGTATGATGGCTAATTTTAACCTCAAATCTGTACAGAAATGTTAGGGATAAAATAGGAAATCAAGAAAATATGTATTTACAGAGTAAGAGTGAAAATGTTGGTGAGCAGAAATCTGCAGAGGCTGACTAAAATCAGCTGGCACTGGGCAAGGAATCTGTAGGTCCTGTGCTATTACCAGAATGTATACTTCATTAGGCAATACCTATACCAAAACTAAGTGCACCACATGGCCAAATAGAGCTTTACTTGTACAAACATAAGGTCTTTCATTTACCCATGTCTGTGTTAGTGAAAACATAGCCATCTCTCTTTTTGACCAGAGTGAGAGTTTCAGTCTCAGGACAAAATAAGAAACTGTGCTAGTATGTCTATGTAAACAAGGAGGCACCCTGATTATGCTGAACCTACTTTAAAAAATAGGAGCAAAGAGAAAAAGCCAAACAACCTCCCCCACCCCTGAAGCCCAGATTTTATTGTAGAGAGAAAAGAAAGACCTTTTCATTTCCTCAGAGTGATCATGTCTATTTCAAAATCAACACTTAAAATATTTACTCAACATTACATCAACATTCATAATGTTTTAAACAAGTTTTATGCATGGCCAAGTAGTATGCAGACATTTGCAAAACAATTTGTCAACATTGCCTCTGAGGTGTGTTTTAATGAAAATGTGAATTTTTTTAAAAAAATGTTTAAATGCAAGCTTTCCAGTGCAGTCAGTAATAAATTTAGCTGAGCAAAATATTAAATTTGAATTCAAATGAGCTGTAAATACACAGTATCTATCAGAAGTCTGTGAAAGTGATTTAGTAAAATAAGCAATATTCTATTGCAATATGTTAAAAATAGTTGTTTGAGAGAAGCTAAGGCATCTGGAGCCTGTTATATGGGCTGTATACCAGGGAAGGCTTTCTTTGTCTTATGGAGTCAACAGAGTTTTCAGAAATACAAGCATTTATCTAAGTAATTGCATAGGAGAAAACATTAAGAGCTTGGCACCATGTTAAAAATGATTCTCAATTAAAATGTTATTTAATAAACAGGCCCATTTTATTACTCATGAATTAAAAAAAAATTAATAAGTGACTGCTAAACAAGTAATTATAAGGGTAATAAAGCTCTCCATTCTGATTAGGGAAAGTATTCATTTCATGACCATCCAGTGATCCATTTTCTACCCCAGCTGTCAAAAGAGGTAGCACGCAACCATTTAGAGACGGTGTGATTGTTTATGTAATGTTTATGTAATACTGCTATTACATTTTATATCACTAAAAATGCTTTCAAACTCATTCTTGGGGTAATTATAGATCAGCTTGCTTATACATTAACTGCTCTTGAGTCTTCCTTCTTAAGTCACAAATAAACTGATGCAATTTTTCTGCTAGGGTTGTGAAGCCCAGCTTGGGTTTATGGCTTTCAGCCTCCTGTCAGCATCACTCAAAGCAGAGAGAACTCTGAGTCAGGCTGTGGGCAAAGTGTTTTGCCCCTGCTCTCTGACTCCAGCCAATAAAGCCTTGGTAGAAGGGTCCAAACTTATGAGATGCTGATCACCCACGCTTCTCACTGCTGGCTGATGTAACTTGTCAAACCTGCAGGCACCCCTGAAATGCACTCTAACAGGCTGAGACAGGAAAAATTGGTGCAGGAAATAAAAAATTAGAGAACAGGTTCTATGCCTGGTAAATGAACAGATTTTCAACCTAGGCAGAGATCAGAAAGCTGGGAAATTATGTTCCTGTGCCGAGTTTAAGACCCTTTTTCCCTTGAATTTTTGCTGTTTAGGGAAACCTACACATGTAGTTTTCTGCACATTTCTTCTTTTTAGCTCTTTCAGGCAAAGGAGACCTGGGTACAGTGGGAAAATCCTTTGTAGGCTTGGACTTCTTCAGTTGTTGGGAAAACTAACTTCATTCACAAAAGGAATTGCTTCCACAGCAATTTTTAAAATGGACAGTGAGCCATCTGTTATCTGTATATACTGGTAGAAAACAGGTAAGGCATGAAAATAGATCCCCCCCTCAAAAAGATATATTTCTCTTTTTCCCCAAAGAAAATAGATGGCCCACAGAACTGTGCTATCAATTATTCTCTATATTTCCCTTTCTTTTTCCAATAATTTAATTATGCTTTGTGACATAATACAGGTAAGCTCCATGGACACTGAACATTGATACTATATTCCTAAAGAGGAATTGTCACTGTCCTTCCCCAAGACAGTGTCACAGGAACAAGATGTGTTGCAGTGGGAGGCTATTTTTTCATTATGGATGGTACAGCAGTCCCCAAAAGCCCCTTGCCAGCAGCAGGGTTCAGCTAGCAGCACATCAGGAGGCTCCTCACAGAGGAAGAGGGTACTGTGGTGCTTAGTGTGATAAACAGCAAAGGGAACGATTATGCTATGAGGCAGAAGCCTAGCTGGCGCTCTTCCTTGATATTCACATCTTTGCATGGCATCAGCCAGAGGATAAAGAGATAAAGGCTGAACATTTGTCATTTCACTCATCAAAGCTAGTGTTTTTTAAGAAGTCATGCACGAGACTTCATTTCAGCTGAGAACCATGAGACCAATGAGTGATCTATGCTTCTGGAAAAAGTTGAGTGAACACTCAGAGTAAGAGAGGATTGTTGGGAAGTCATTGTAGAGTTTTCGTTTAAAAACAAAGACTTAAAAGGACAGAGGTGCAAACAAAGTAAAAAATTCTGGAAATAAATAATTTGTTGAAGGTTTGATCCTGCAGTTCTCAGTTCTAAACCATATGGGCTAGTAGCAACAGGAAGGGGAAAAGGAAATAAAAAGGTAGGAGGTGAAGTCCTAAAATGCTATGCTATTTTTATTTGATAAACAAATAATAGCATCCAAGTTTGGTTCAAAACTTGGATCCTATGTACAGAAAGTTTGTTTTCAGCTGAATCTTAGAAAAGATTATTAGTCCTGCTGTCACATTTAAAAGGGAGATGGCAAGTGTTTAAAATTTTTGTTGTGAACTACAAGAAAAAAAGAAAGATGTTCTTAACTATAAAATGCAGGAGATGAATTCTCAGAATTTGAAACCTCTTAACCAATGTCCTGATTCCCAGTATTAGATAGTATTTAGGAAGTGACTCTAAGATTATACCCATATGAAGGATTTTTTTTTTGTGTGTATTTAAGGCCCTACCTATGTTCCCTCACTGTGTGCACTCTCAGTTCTGCCATTCTGAAAAAGTTATTAAGATTGTCAGCATAAGAAAGGAACATGGGCCTTTAACAGCAAGATGCAAGAAACTGCTAGCTGCCCACACTTTTAAAAACTTTGTGTAATTTTGGAATCATTTGAGAAGCACGATCCCTTAAAAATAATTTAAGAAGGAACAACTTGAAAGAGAATTACCAAAATGCAATAGTAAATCTGGAGAAATGTAAACAATAGAGCATTCTGCATCATATCCTGTGGGATGGGCTGCTAAAACAAAGGTATCCAAATTATTTCTCTTTGGTTTGGATGTTTTTCTTTCGAAGGAAAGATACTCCCAGTGAAAAATACAGTCCCAAGAACTACCCCAGAAAGGATGAGCGCAGGTGTTTTATTCCTCACTCTGATAAGAGAGCAGGACAAAAATAATATTCTCCTTTTTACAAGAGGATTGTTTGTTCCTAATTTTTTGCCATTGCAAACCTGAAAGACTGACCTGCTTTCTTTGAGAATTTTTCATCTGAGAATTTTAATTATTGTTTAGAACATACTGTATTTTGCCAGGTAAGATCATAATAAGAAGTTTAGATCCTATTTCCAGGAGCATCTTGGAAACTAAAGCAATTATTTCTCTAAATAGACTTCAGGTCTCAATTTCATATCGGCAGCAGCTGCTCACTGTTCAATACAATAGGTGTCCTAGCCGAAGATCCATGCTTATACAGTTCAAAAGGGCCAAGAGGGGTTCTTTTATTCAGGTCTCCTCTGTTCCCATCATTGCACTGGGCTGGTGTACCTTTATGGGGAAAAGCGTAGGCAGCTAGAGACCTTCTCCTCTGCCTCCTCATTGCCATAGTATTTCCCACCCACTGAAGCACTAGATGTTCCAGGTGAGGCAGAAAGCTCCAATGGACAGAAATTTCTTGTTCTGCAGTCTCTGCTCTTAGACCAGATCATCCCAAACTCACATTCGCTGCTTTAGGAACTGACAGTGCATTCACACATGAAAGCTGCCCCGGTTGCAAGGGATGGATGTACTTAAAAGGATATTTCTATCATCCATGTCCTCTTGACATTAATGTCCCTCAGTTAAGGCCCCATGCCTTGAACCACTGCAAATGTCACCTGCAGTAAGATTATCAGTGGAATCCTGCAAATTTTACAATCATAAGTCAGGAAAATCTGTCTTTATGTTGAATATGATGCCTAATTAAAAAAAAAAAAGCATAGTCCTGGAAGGCATTTTGAGTGGTTTGGTGGTTCAACTGACAAGTGATATGATACTGTTACATTATGTCATTTATGGAATATAATTTTTTTTCCCTGGGATTCTGCTTGGGAAATGCAATAAAGATCCTAACTCATTCTCCACATTCCCACACAAGTGTTTCTCAGATCTAGTCACTCTCTTTGATAAGAAACATAAGGGACAAGGCATGTCTTAATATCTACATAAACAAAACAAAAGCATGGACTTTCTCTAGCAAGTGTATAACTCAGCTTCTCCCTGCAAGTAACTTAAAAGAAGGAGAATTGAGGGAATTTAGTAGAATATTGTATATGAGGTTATATTTAACTTCTGCATGTTAGCAATTCAGGAACCATTGCTGATTAATAGATACTCTATACATTATAGATTAAATATAGTTTTTCTCTGGCTATGGGTTCGTCAGCTTCTTGCTCAGCATAGTAATATCTAATATCCACATATGAATTCTTTAAAACACTTTTACACAAAGTATGGTCTTCAGCAGCTCAGGGCCTAGTGGAAGTTAAATAACTGCCACAGCAGTTCTGCAGTGAGTGCTGCTAGGATTGGTGCCAAAAAGCAGGATATCCTGTAACTGTGTTTGACCACTGCAGTGAACACTGGTATAATCAGACATCTGAGAAATTCAGGATTTTGGGTTTGTGACTTTAACCTGAAACCAAAAGTTAAAAAAGCATACTAAGTTCTTCTGTTAGATACCTGGGCATTCACATAGATCTCTACTCAGCATTGTTGGAGGCACCAACAAGACTTTTCTTAAAATAAAGTCAGAGAAGAAACAAGCCTTACTCTGCAGAAAGTCCAAGTAACAATTTCATCTTTATGGGTCAAGAAATAGCTAAAAAAGCCCTAAAAGACACTAGCTCAGTCCAGACAAAACCAAGAAGTGCTGGTAAAAGGGCAAATGGATGTCAACAAAGAACAAATGTGCAACAATCTCAAATTCAGTATATTAATTATGGAACAAATAATGAAAAATAGAGGAAAAAATGCCTGGACATAAGGTAGGAGTGGAAGTGGGAAAGAAAATCTAACTACTTCACAGTCTGCACTGGAGTCCCCACAGAATGAATTGTCAAACCTGAAAAGAAAATGCATCACTGAACTCAGGAAACTTTCATCAGACAGAAAATGTTGACATTGACTGTGAACCTTCATTGACCGAAACCCACTAATTATTGAAAAGAAGTCACTGATTGTTCCCATTGGTGAGGTACTTACTTGTATCTTCTCTCTTACCCCAAAGAAGATGAACAGTTGAGATGGAAGGATGAGATACTGAGTGTCTGCTGGGTGACTGAAAAAAAAGATGCGGGAGGGATAGATTCAGGTAATAATTTTGGAGGTCCTGCCCTTGACTGCAGAAGTGATGATTCCATCAGACTGGTACATATGAGAAAGCTGTAAAGAAGTCTCTGTGCTGTGGATCCATACAGCTACAACCCACACATTTGAAACCAAAAGGTTAAGATTCAGGGTAAGGCCAGATCAAGCTAAGGCAGCAGTGCTGGCAGACACTCTGAGGAGGGCAGGTTTTCCCAGCAGTGGAACAGAGGGCTGTGGAAAAGGAGAGTGGGTGTATTGTCTTACAAAAGCATATCTTTGTCTCTTGCTGAGGGCCCAGGATAGACACTGTGACCAAGCACCAGGTGGAAGAGGAGAGTCAGAGCAGTTCAGAGATGGTGACATTTCCAAGATCCACGCCTGCCATAAAGAAGGAGCTGCATGCTGTATGGCAGCAGGGGGAACCATGCTTGGAAAGTAATTGAGTCTCCAGGGTGAAGAGGAACCTTTCTCAGCAAGTTTAAGAGCAGATGTCAGCTTGGCTTTATATTTACATATGGAAATATACCTGACATGAGCAAGGGAACCTGTCTCAAAGAACATATTTAGACTGCTCACAAAGCAGTGAGACACTCACCATGATTACAGAAGACCCTACAGCTCCTCTAAATCTGCTGTTTAAAACCCACCCCAGGAAGAAACTGAAACAGAGTTGTTTCTTTGTAACACCTAGTAAGTTATAGGTTTTCCCATGTCCTCAGGACCGCCAGGAACACCCCTGACTTCAAAAAGGGTAATATCCAAGAAGGGTAGCTCAGTCCAGATGCACACAAATGGATCCATAGCCTTAAAACCTGTTGCAGGTAACATCTGCTAGTCTTCAGTGTGTAACACAGCAATAGGAAGATGTATTCCACTGATGGGCGAGCGGGTATTTTGAAAAAGAACTGATGTCAAGTCATGTAATAAGCTGTGAATGTCAAATTGTCCATGACTGCCAACAGGCATGCAACACATCTTCTGTAAAGTGCTTGGGTAACAGGAAAAAAGAGGACATTATGTTATCACCAGGAAATAGGAGATAATGAAATAGATGCCAAATAAAGAATGTGAGTTGCAGCCTAATAAAATAGTTCCTCTTTTCTACCCCACTTTTTTCCTTTCTAATTCTGAAACAGTGTTTTGTCCAATACACATCTCCTTTTTCATTTCACTGGGTTTGAAAGAAAAAACTACCCAACAATTATACCAGTCATGTGTATTCCATTGAAATATAAACAAATGTAAACTCTGCTCGTTTGACATCCTAAAGCTGAGTAAGATTCCTTGAGCAGGAAATGGGTACTGTCCATCCCAGTGGAGCTTGGTTCATATACAAACTCACAAATGTTCATGGAATTCTAAAACCAGCAAAGGAAGGTTTTTCACATAAGAGAACTTGTGTCCAATTCCTCACTTAGCTCTACTCCTGTGAACAAAAGCTTTTTCCCATTGTAAAATTAGGCGAGGAATATTCTTTCTTCCCAGAAGGAATCTTTGCCTGAGAAAAAAAAAAATTGAAAAATGCATGCCAAGTTACATAGAAACTGCTCTAATCCTTGTTCAGTGGTCATGGTTAGCCATCACACTTAACATATCATCTAAAGGAAGAGTAAGTTGCAGGTCCCATTCAAAGCTGTGTGAGATTTCCCCTGCAATTTTGCTGTGTAATATGCCTTTAATTAAAATTCACTATCTAAAAAAATATTAACACATCACTAATTTTCCCCCAAAGTAGATAATTTGTCACTGAGCTTCCAACGCTGAGAGATGCTTGGAGTAGGCTCTCCTTTTTTGGACCAGTTTATGGAGAACTCAGACCTTCAAGCTAGATCTATATATAGGCTTCTTATTAGCGCAGATAGACGCTTCCAATTAAAAAAAAATTACTTTGTTAAAAAACCCAAACCAACAAACAAACAAAAGAAACAAACAACAAAAATAAAGAAACCCAAAAAACCAAACCAAACCTCCCGAAACCCAGAAAACAATCCACCAAACTGTTAAGAAAGTCACTTGAAATTTTTGTCTTTCTCCATTACCAGATTCCAACTAGAGGGTAGGAAAGTTATGAAAGTTGAGGAATATTGTCTGGTCAACTATATAGATTGTAACAATAATACCTACTAAAAGAGAAAGACAAATCTGGTAATGACAAATATTTCAGCCATGGGAAATTTCCTATTATAACTCACTGGAATACATGACACTTCCTACATAATTTCTGCCCAGCCTATTTGGAGATTGTCCCAGTACACATTCTGCCAGCTCACAAAGGGGAACTGCAAACATATTCACAATTTCCTCTAACTGGCATCTTTCAGTCCCACCTTTCCCCTCAGCTTCATTTAGACAGCTCAAACTTCTCATTTAAAGCAAAAGCTCCACTCCACCTCCACACAAGTATTAACACTTGTTTTTGCACCAACTCTTTCCCTTGCACCCCCACTGAGACGTTTGCTGGATGTGACGGCTGAAGCTGACCCATCTCTTCCCAGTGCCTCCCAGGTTCAGGACCCACCAGCTCACTCCTACGTGGCTCATTTCCTCCCACATCTCGGTTTCATCACCTCCCACTGACCTCTGCAGGAGAGTAAGAAGCCTTGACTATGTATAGTAAGGCACTGAAACACTTCTCACATAATCTGTGTGGGCAGAAGGTGGGAGAGGACAACATTGAGAATTGCATCCTGCGTGGAAGGGAGCACATTCAGACTTGCCTCAAAAAAAGTTGCTCTTCCTATACATCAACAGTTTTAGTAAAAATACTTTGGAGTATACCATCATGTATTGTAGACCTGTAAACTTGAGCCATTAGATATCTCTGACTTGTCTTTTAATTATGGACACAATTTTTTTACTAGGGAAATAGTAGTTGTAACAAAAATTACATATTAGTCTAAATTTGATCTTAAACATCAATTACTGTAGGTGTCATAAAATTCATGCCAATTCTCACTGTACCACTCAACTTCAGACCTTACTGAGAAACTGTTTTCCTTCTGAGGAACTGACAGAAAAAATCCAAAACAACCAGCCAAAAAAAAACCCACCACAAAGTAAAAGCTTTTAATAACAGATCTCAAAATTTGAAATTTTTCATCTGTCTTGTGTTTCCTTTTTAGATATTCTCTCTCACCTACTCCATGCACTAAATATTCACCAGAAATGAACAATTTGCACATAAATAATTATAATTCTTAATAATTCAGCAATGGGAATAGTCCACATTATTTTCTTTTTTTAAAACTACTTTCCCAAATTTTTTTTTTTCATTTTGTAAATCCTCCAGCTGCCCTGGAAGAAGTCTTGGCTAACAGACAGTACTCCTAAACTGCTTGTCTCATACATCACATATGTTGCCAAAAAAAGGACTGCAGTGGTTGCTTGCAGCACCCCAGCAGGGATATGTGGCACTGCTGGAGTTTGTTTCTCACCCTTAACTAATGTGGCAATATTGGCAATTTTGGCAGTGACAGCTTTCTCAGCTCAAAAATGCTCCCACTGAAACAGAGTTCTGCACTAACTTGGCTGAATCTTTTCCCATTTAAGAGTCTTCCTCTCTGCCCCTCACTTCATCCATACACACTTATGTGAGGTGACACCGAGGAATAAGGGGACTTAGGCTTGGATTCTGAGAGTACCCAACCACTGGCCCTATGTAGCTTGAGACTAAGCCTTTGCCTCTGAATTCAACTCTTTTTCCTGAAAGCAGAAGCCTATATATAGAGTGTCCTGCAGACCAGAGCCATTCAGGCACAGAGTTTCTCTGGAGCACACATACAGTCTGAGTATGAGAACAAGAACCTTGGCAACATCACCTCAGTGAGCTGTGTGACAAAGGTGACCTAATACATAGGTTATGAAGACTGATCCTTTAAATCCAACCCTTCCACTATTGACTGCAATAGCATTCTGACTTCTTTAGGAATGAATGCAAGCTATAAAATATCACTCTGCATCAAAAATAAACTTTTTAAAGAAATAAAAGGAAAAATAATTGAATCAGAAATCAAGATCAGCTATCCTCTTATAAGCTGATCTTATCAGGGTTGAGTCACACCAAGTATAAACTAATCTCCAGGAAACAAGCACTCCCTATATTCTTGCTCTGAATTCTTTGCAAACAACACCTATTTTTTTGCGTCTGTAAGTGTCACACAGAGACAATGTGAAACAGTAGGGAAAGCAAAAAGCAACAGTGAGGCATCAGCCAAAGTGATGTTCTGAATTACTACCACATTATTCTTCAAACAGATATTCCTCCAACAAGATAAAATTTGCTTGGGTTCTGCATCAATCCTTTGACTGTTCTTGTGCAGCACAGGTGGAGCCACAAGAGCTCCATCTCCCATTTTTTCCCCTCAGAGAATTCCCCTCCCCATGGGAATCCTCCACAGATGGGGAGCTGCCAGCAGCTTTTCCCATTTCTACAGCAGCTTTAATACCTCCTGCACTGGATTGAATACTACAAGGCATAGTGGGAAATTATGGACCAGAGAGGTGGGGAGGAAGCATCTTTAGGAGGAAGCAGAAACAGAAGTTTTTCAAAGGATGAGAGAATGAAAAGGCCAGGTAGCAGATCACTAGAGGAGAAAATGCACTCTATCTTTAGGTCTTTAGATGATAAGAACAAAGTGCAGAAGCCACGCAGCTGTAACTAACAGTTTTCAAGGCACAGACACACAAGGAAAAAAAAATTTAAAAACCTCAGGCTTTAGCTAATGTTCAGAGCAGTTCCTGGCAGCTAGCAGAATTAGAAGCACTGCAAGAACCTCAACAGACTCACATATTTAAAGGGATAATACTGAAATGCTACATGATGGGCAAAGATCGTCATAAATAAATAAATTTTCCATAAAAAGGGAAGACCAAGGGCATGGTGCAATAAACTCCATTATAGCCATACACCTGAGGAATTAGCTACATGTGGGATTTGAAAATCAGTGCTCTAATAATTTTTCTCAAAAAAAATTATGGCAAGAGGACATGGATGTACCTACAAATCAATCTTACACCCCTCCTGAAAAAAAAAAAAAAACAGATATTAAATCACTATGCTATAAATTAGATTAATATTTTCGTGTGTCTCCTGAGTATGGAGAGGAGGGCTATGATTACCCATTGTCTTGTCTCTTGTAAACCCCATGAAAACCTAATGCAGAGGAGACTGGGTGCACCCCTGGATCTGTATCACCAAATGCTCAACTCTGAAACTCTTCCAGTGGAGACTGTCCTGTGTTTGTGTATTTTCTGTAGTGTCATGCACCTCTATAGTGTCATAAGGTTATACTACTATTATATATTGTATACACACTCATGGGAGACTATGCATTTTTTTTCTTGGATTAAAATCCTACTCCAATGAATTTGCTGTCCAAGTTTCTTCTAGTTTCAATGGAGATATTTTTTTATGCAATATTTTGTGGTAATTCTCATTTCTAGCTGTACAAATCTTCAGGAATGTGCAATGCAGGCTAATTTTAATTCTTCAGTTCCAAAGTCAGACTTTGGGGGCGTATGCAAAAAAAAGTCAAGTTGCTTTGCAACTTGAATGCAGCTCAAAACTTCTAGGAACATTGTGTATTCACACAAAACTAAGCTGCCTTTAGTGTTACGCCTCACTAGATGTGTGAATTTGGGCAAATATCTGCTTTTTTTCCTTAGTTTCCCTAAAACTAAGGTTAGGCTCTATTGATGAAAAGCCCTGTAAAAAAACAAGTAATTATTATTATTGCTATGTACTAATTAACCCTTCAGGGAACTGTAAGAAAAAGCATAAGAAGTGGCCTAGCTTCTCATCTCCTGGTTGGACAGACTTGAGGCACTTTGGCAAGGCAGTACAAGAAAGCTTTGGGCTAGATTACAAGAGGCACCAGTGCAAACAATTCCAGCATGTATGTGCTATCCTTTCCACTCAACACCAAACTCTAACCCTACTGATACTTTTGCTTCTTCCAGGCAAACCCCTGATCTCCAGGCACATCTTACAACTGCTAGAGTCCAGATCCCTCTGAGCAACTATGCACTTAATTCCTGCCAGTCTATGGTGGGATTCATATTACTTTATATCAGCAGCTTTTAATACAGCCAGTCCTATACAAAAACACAAATGGCAGCAGTAGGCTCATTTTACACATTGAATAAATTAAATAAATTGTTCAGCTAAAATACAGAAAACGCAAGTTTAGATCCTACCCTGAGAGATGCAGAGCCAGCAATTTGAATCCATTGTCCAGGTCTGCTGAGGAGACAGTTTCCCTGGGTGTGATCTAGAGAGAGAATGAGAATGACATTTGCAAATTGATCATTGCTCATGGTTTCCATACAATGGTTTAACTTACAAGAAGAAAAGTGATTTTATTAAACTCTTGAAGAAGGAGCATGGGATAGTTTCACCCTCTGTTTCCATCTAGAGTGATTTGAGAAGGTTATATCAATACTAGTTTGACCTGGTTCTTTGCTACAGTGCTGCTTTGGCATCCATTTCAGTAAATTCCCCAGTAAAAGACAGGTAGACTGCACGAGGACTTCAAAATTACTGAAAAGTTATTTTATATGTGAGGAGGTATGAAAACAGGAAGCAAGGCACAGGTGATGGAGGACTTCACAGCACTGTTTTTCAACTTGAACACAGCTCAAAACTTCTAGGAACATTGTGTATTTACTCAGTGCAGTATTTTTGCATATGAGATCTCACATTACTGAAGCTGGAGTCAATTTGGATGTGTGTGGAAGCAACTGGATGTTTGCAGTATGGGTGGTCATATGCTGCATGGGGGCAGTATCACTTCTGCTGGATAAAATCAGAGAGCAGTGCTGAATGCTACATCATCTGGGATTGACTATCCAGGAATTAATGACTTAATGGCTTAACTGCCATTTCCTAGGATTTTTAGGGCATTTGCTGTTAGGAAATCTGAACAAAATTAACTTTTAGTTATCATGTTATTTTTTATGAAAAAAGCCTCACAATAAAAACCTTACCAAATAAATTGTTATAGACATTTACCAATTTTTTTGCAGGGATAGTCTTTATCTCCTTGCTGTTGTGAAGAAATAAAAAAGAAAGAAAAATCTGGTTGTTCACCTAAACTTGCCTTAAAAAGCGTGAAACAGCAGAAAGAATAACTTTGTACTTGTTTCTGACTGCCTTCTCACTGTCTCTATCAGTTCCTTTGACAACATTCAAAGTTTGATCAATCCCTTTCCTACCTCATCAGACCACAAGTGAATAAGCTTCTAAAACCAGAGGCCAACAAGCACACCTCTTGTGACTAATGATCAGATTTGTGCCTGAAAGTTGTCGATAATTTCCAACATGGGCTGATCAGCTTTGGCAAGTGTGGAATCATGTGACTCCCCAAAAGCCATTTCTGGCCATCCTTTTTTCATGACTGTAATTGATGGCAATCATATGCCATGTGCTCTGGGATGACCTTGCTTGGGCAGGGAGGTTGGGCCAGATGATCCACTGCAGTCCATTCCATCCTGACCCATTCTGTGAACTGTGATTGCTACTGATAGTAATGTATATTTTTTTTTCTGGAGAAAAAGAGTGACACTTCTAGATTGTTTTGCAGGTAGTTAGTAAATGAGTCAGCACCTTCTTGTAAAACAGTAGTAACTTCAAGTGTGCTGAATCACAGTTTCAAGGTACTCTAAGGTTCTCTTATCTGCACAGGCAACTCATTTTCTGTTTGCTTCAGCAGGGAAGCTATTATTCTGAGACTGAAAAAAAGGGGTTGAGGTCTCATGTCTTATTCTGAGAGTAGCATTTAACTGTTTCAGTGCATTGCATCTGCATCTTCTCCTGATAATTTTAATATATTCTTCTAAGTGATGGCTAAAATCTTCCAGAGGTAAATATACAGCCCACTCAAACTGCTAACTCCATCTTGTCACAAGCTTTGTTAATGAGTGTGGGGAGGGAAAAAAGAAACTGTGAAAAAGATACAGACTATTGACTATATATTAAAAAATCAATAATTTGAACATGAAGTATTATTTCTTCTGGAATGAAATTTCTCATTCTTCAAATGTTCCACTCCTGTAAAACTCAGCCCCTCCTGTGCCACCTTGACCTTGCCATGTGTCTCTCTGTCACTCTCCCCTCCTCTTGCTCTCTTCCTATATCCTTTGCACACTTAGCTGAGACAGAGGCAGTGTACTTAATGGCTGCCTCTGGGTGACACTTCTTGGCAACCTGGCAATAAGCACAGGTTTCCTGGTCACCTGCCCTCTGCCATTAGTTGGGGCACGGGTTTTCTCGTTTTCTGTTTTCTCTCGTTTTCTGGTTTCTGTTTTCTCTCAGTTCCCACTCTTTTCTACATACAGGTATGAATTCCCTAAAATGTCTGTTAGGAACTTATTATATCTTGTGATCTCCACATCACATCCACTTCAGCTGAAAGTCACGAACCAGTTTGCCTGCTGCCTAAGGTGGTGTAGGAGCACAGCCCCATAACCCCCATGTTGTTAAGAAGGAGGCCAAGAATAAAGGGAGATTGTCTATAAACTCACTGCAATGAGGAACATAGTAAACTTAAGTACAAGAAAAATGAGATTAAAGTTCAGCAAATGTGTTAATCTTATGTTGGATGAACCTGCCCTTCACAATTTCTCACAATTTCCCTGATTTTCCTGACAAGATAGGGGCAGCATAGCTCCACAGGAATCAAAAGCAATAAGTGCTTGGGCTGGATTTTTTCTCCCTCTCTACAAGCTGTCTTATTCCAGATGAAAACAAGTCCAGTTTTTTTCACCCTATGGTGGGACATTGTTATATCACAATTTTTTCTTTATAAGCTAAACCCTCTTTGTGTTGTAACCACTGGCAGGAGTGACTTCAGTGGGAGAAAGACATTCATGCTGCCAAGTGAGTTCAGAGTTGGGGCTGTGAAGTTGTTCTCAACACCAGGGCTCATTTCCAAACTCATGAAATCAATCCCATGCAATTTCCCCACAAACTCATGTGTGGAAAGCACAAACATATTTCCCTATAGAGGTAAGAGTATGCAATCACCCTATCTACTTTAAAGATATAATAAAGTTTGCACTTCAGAATTCATTCTATAGTCCAGTGCTTTGGTATTAATAATTTTGTTGCTTGTTTTTCACTCAGGGATTACTTTGGTAAAATCTTTCCTTCATATCCTCAGAGGAAATCAGAATAAATGATTGCCAAATGCCACATTTCCCACTGGGAAACAGCATTCTCAGCCATCTGAACACTTGGTGTACCACTGAACAGCAAGGCTGTGCTGCAGATAGTATTTATAGTACATTTTATGAGACCAAAAGTTGTCAGTTAAACCACTAGAAACTAATAAGTGGGCCTAGTGTCATTTGAGTTGTCAACAGGATATAAGCTGATGTAAGAGGAACACCTACATTTTTTTTTTAGGCTTCTTTTCACGAATAAATGTACCGTTGATAGTTGTGCTTGACTTTGTAGGAATGTTTTGAGTACGGAATATAGTAATTTCCTCCATTGCAGCAGCAATGATCATCAGACCACTAAAAGACACTCACTCTATAGGCATGCCTAATTCTCGAATGTGATCTTGCTGGGAAACCTCTGTTTTACAGTAAGAATTCTCTCCTACTCTAGTTTTGTTCTTTAGGAAGAGAGCTAGCAATAGAAGAACCACAACACTGAAAACAGCTTCTAGAATGGAAAGGGTAAATGCTAAAGCACACAGAAGAGGGAAATATTATTTCATTTAATGAACAGAAATCTCCTCTGAACTAACTCACATTTTTAATTGCATTAAAGCCAATCCATGCCATTTTCCAAAGTGTCGTGAAATTGCATTTGTGTATATGCATATATACACATATTTATATATATAATACATATATATGTATAACAATACCAAAGCCTTCTCTGAATAAAATAAATTCTCAGTTGATGAGATTCCACTCCTTGTCCCTTCACGCCTCCTCAATTCATGTGCTGTGAAAGAAACTACTTTACCCAGCTGCTTTGAAGAGGTACGTAAGTGTCCAGAGGCAGAGGTTCTCATCGCCCTCCTATCATAAATACAGAGTGCCAAGGAACTATGGATGAAATATAAATCCACAGGGTTTGAATCTGCCAGTTTCAGATCAAGTACTTTAAGGATAGATATGAATCTACTTCTTTGATGATTCTACTTCTGGTTATCATTAATACTTATCTGCATGATCAAAGAAAATCAATTTGATTACAAATCCCTAGGACAAAATGCAATTCAGTCAGTTCCTGTAAGCTAAAAAATCTCAAATTTTCACTGACAGAACAGCCTGACACTCTTGTAAGTTAAAGTTTTGAAAGTTTAACACCAACATTTAAGTGTACTTCATCCCATCCTAGAAGTACAAGATAAAGTGCAGATGGCATCCCAAAAATGTAAATTACTATCTGCTCAGGGAACATGTGCTTTTAAACAAAGACAGAAATTTCCCTGAAAGGGAGGCTAAGGAACTTGCCTGTGCACACACTTATCAAGAAGAAATCTGTGCCACGTTCTTTTCAGTTTGGAATAGGAAGTATATGTGAAAAATATGGTGGGAAAGATTTTCCCAGAAATATATCAGCCTGTTTGAAAAAAGGAAGTAGTGAGACTCTCAATAAGTAGCAGAATTTTTAATGATTTCTGCTATTAAAATTTAGATAGGGTTCTGATAAAAGCTCTAGTGAGCCTTTTAGCTATGCCTTCCCTCATTAATTCTCTCCTCTTCAATGGAGAGAAAACACTGCTCAGTATGAGCTCTGAACTTATGTAAAGCTGATCTTAAAAAGACAGGCAGTTTGAAGAAACTTGTGTTTAAAGTTAGGAAGGACAAGTTCATCGTCAAGAACCTCTATTCCTATAAATTGACAAAACAAAACACACTGACAAAAAAGAAAGCCAAATCTCAGAGATGAAACAGAAATTTTAGATTTCTTCCACACTGGACTTGAGATAATAAAGAAAATAATAAAAAAAGAAAACATGAAGAGTACACTTCTTTCGGATATAGCAATGTTTCCAGCACACCTGAGATTTTGCAGTGGTATGTATCAGATCATGTGAGAGTATGGCTGGGAGCAACAGTTGACATTAAGTCAGAATTGCTGGTAGGATGGAGACCCTGTAATAACTCACAGGTCATGTTTGCATATGGAGATAGAGCCCTCTAGCATGGACTGACTTAGCCAAGACAGCTGCAGTCTGGCAGTGCTGCAATAGTAGCAGAGACTCCAGCTCAGGCTTGCTCTGGCTGTCCCTGGGGCTCCGGGCAGATCCATCCAGCCCACAGCAATTGATGTTTTGCTGACTTGGTTACAGTGGTGCTGGGTACTTGAGCTTGACTGAATCAAGGCAGAGCTGGAGCTGGGGTCATGCACAGCATGTCCCAGCTGCTGTGCACACAGCCTATACAGCTTGCTCTGGGCTCAACTGATTCTGCTGGTAAGGGAGAATCTTCTTTATAAAGCACATCTCTGGCCAAGGCCCCTCTTTCACCAGACAGACAGCACAACAAAGCTACTATACTGGCTTCTCCTCTGATGTGAAGGGAACTGCCGAGATGAAGGCTTTCTTTGGCACTCTGGTATGTTGGGATGCAAACTCGATTCCATGTGATCCCTTCCTGCATCCCATGTTAAGGCAAGGTGCTTGTTGAAACACCTTTATGGGAAGCCCTGTTTAGAAGTTTAGATCAGCTGTGAAGCTGGGTGGCCCTGGACATTTGTGCTTGGCATAAATTTGTAATTTTTTTCACAGGCAAATGCACACAATGAGTTATCACTAAATATGCTTTTTTTCCTTGTCCTTTTATATTTCTTGGATTCTCTTTGTCATAAAATGAAACACAGATGCCTTTATGCCAGTCATCTTGAAACTGGAAATGCTCATTACTAGACACAAATGTCTGATATTTAAAACTGTGTGCTATTCCTTATTGTGTACCAAACTAGGATTAGTCAATGTCTGGGATATTTATCCGACATCCATAGTCTAGTTCCTGCTTGAAAGCATGCAGCAGGAATCAGGATCATTCCAAAAACTACCCGATACCAGAAGGTACTTCTGTCCTAAGATGAAGAATTAGGATATAGAGACAGAAAGCTATATAGGATATATATATAAAGGATATATTTGCAGAACAAAGGCACTGACACGTTCCCCTTGTTACCTAGCAGACCTCACTGCTCTGACTGGAGCACTCAAATCCTTACACCATGCATGCAGAGAAGTCTGTGCATAATACAGTATCCCACAAGAATTGATGTCTGTCTACAGTACACAAAAGCTGCCAGGGAGGAGAGTGCAGCTGCAGACCCAGCTAGGAGAGCAGGAGGCATTTTTCCTGCAAGGAGAAGCCTCTCCCCTTGCCCCAGGAACACACTACAGAGATTTGGACCAAGGATTTGAGACAAACACCTTGTCAGAAGGAGTACAACCTCACTTGTAACTAAATGCTTACAGGGCTTTTCTGAATGCAAGTTTTTTTCATCTGTGAAGTCTTACAGAATAACAGAATGGGTAAGGGAGATGAGCCACAGTGAGTCATCCTGTCCAACCTCCCTCCTCAAGCAGGGTTATCCTACAGCACATTTTACAGGATTGCATCCAGACAGTTCTCAAATCTCTCTCAAATTCAACTCAAATCTCCTTCTCTGGAGAAAGTCCCTTGCTGATCAGACATAGGTCAATTTGTATATAAATCAGGCTTAATTCCATGTTCTATTTTCAATGGGTTAGGGAAATACTTGTGGGTCAAAGATGTGTCCCAAACTTGGACCCTCTGCCTCCAAACTGGAGAGAAATCTCAGTGGCTACTAAATATTAAATGTCTAAATATACACCTACTAGATGTTTTCTTATCAAGCTCTAAAATATTGACTTGATTTCACAACAGAAATATTTTCATGTGCTATTAGACATCTTCAAACTGAAGACTATGATGATTAATTTTTATTTCTTCACTTGCAGGAAACTTCTTTGAAATTACAGCAGATAATTGCTGGTATATTACATTTCTGCTGTAAGCAGAAGGAAGTGAATGAATTGAGTGTGAATCAATTGCCATATAGAAGAGAAGTAGTAGCAGAAATAGAAAACAAAGAAGATTTCAGTATTTTTTAAAAATATTTTCCTTTGGTTACAAAGATGGATTTACTTTAAAAATAACTAAGTTTTCAATGGAATAACTATCGTAAGCAGTGATCTATCTACTTTCTAGCATCTAGCTACAAATCCACTAGTTTGATTCTTTTTTCACTTACTTGCACAGCTTGCAGCAGACTGAATGCTACAGGGATTTCACTGCCTGAATTCTGTGACTTTAGTGAGAAACCAGCTCAGCAGTCTTCTTTATCAATTGGTACCATAGTGTGATATTATACCTTTGGCTCTGTTTTCAGTGCAGGCACGGTTCAAGAACATGCTCTATCTGCCAGCAAAACGGCCTGTTCCAAGCCCACAGAAGTCAGGAACAGCCTTTCTGCTGGTTGGCCACATCACAATTAAGCAAAGTTCTAACACAAATAAATCAGAATATTTACCAGCATGAAAGAATCCTAAATTAAGATAGATAATTCTCGAGGAGGCTTTTTTGTCTTCATTTTAAAATCATGTGTTTGGAAGAAGAGGCTAGGCTTTAGGCCACAGCATTGTAAGTCTACCTTACATCCAAGTAAGTTATGCATTAGTCACACAGATTATCTGAACAATTATTATTCCTAGCTACAGTACACACCAGAAAGAAAACTCAGCTCCTTACAGACTTCTATGAAAAAGAATAAAAGAATACATAAAATACCAAGGTAGTACTCAACCTACTGCTCATTCCAGCTGCCAGAGTTCAGAACACAGTAAACATGCAAGTTACTCCAGATGTTCACACCAAACAGTATGCTTGTTACTGGGGCAGATGCATTTTCTTCCAGTTTTAGTCCTCATATGTATGACATACTTTTCCTCCACCTCTTGAAGCTAATGTCCAAAGCAGAAACAAAAACCAAAACTCCAAACCAGTTTCTTTGTCTAGCTTCATAGCATTTCAGACAGCTTAGTGAGGTTGGGCTTGTTCTCTTATTCCTTTTCTCTTTTAGTTTGGGGATCAGGGAGATGGACAACGCACTCAGCATTTTCAGTAGAGCTGTCACTAGATAATGTGTGGGGGATTTTCAGGTGATCAGTATCTGCTTGACTCTGCAATCACTGGTTATCAATGAATTCAGTAGTAGCAAAATTTCTCCATAGATTTTCTTGGTTTTCTGCAAACCCAAGATCATCTGTTCATAAAGCCATGGGAATTTTGCCTTTGCCCTTAGTAGAAAGAAACTTTTATATAATATGCCTATATACCTATCCTTTCCCAGCTGTTTACATACCCAGACACTTGATTCTTTTCTTTGACAAAGTGATACTTGTGGTCTGCCCTTTAACTCACATTCACGTCTACATCCCCTTCCCTTTACCTTCCTGCTGTCACCAGTCATTTTACCCTCATCTCCACTTCCCCCAGTCCGTGTATTTTCCAGCCTCATCTCCCTCTTTCTCAAAGTTGTCAGGGCTGACCACTTTAGTTGCACTCTTTCTCTCACTGATACCATGCTCATTTCCTGCACTTCTCCAAACCTTGATCACCCCTTACTGCTTCTTCCTTGAGTAAGGAATTTACAGACAAGTAGCTTTGATTCATATATAAAAGCTATGTCAAATATGGGCACTGATGAATATTCCACTTTGACAGTTTTTTTTTTTTTGAACAGTGGTATGGCAAGGAAAGGCTTGTCAGCCTGCCTGTGGTGATAATGTCATGAAGGAAAACAGCAATATGTCCCAGTCTTGAGCTTCCCCAGCACTCAGGAAAGCTTCCTTCCCTCAGGCCGCCCTGCAGCCTCATTGATGCCACCCCTTTCCCTGACCTCTTTCTCTCCAGCAAAGTCAAAATACCTGGAAAAGAGATTATCTAGCCGTTTGGTAGCCCTGCTTATGTACATATTTACTGGGGAAAGCAATTAACAGAAACTTCTAGCGTGATGAAGTTAAGCGCTTGTGTAATTGTTCACAGAATGAGGCCCAGCGACTGCTGCCCCTCTGGAAAATGGCGGCGCTGCCCGACACTTCCTGGTCACGACTGCTGTGGGAGGCTCCAGGGAACAAATGCGGTTCACAGCCAAAGAGAAAAACTCAACCCACCCTCTACTATATCAGACATCCTCAGCTATAATAAAACATAATTATTCAATCAAACTCGTTTGTTTAATGACAAGAAAACCAGAATTGAAATGACTGTAACTTGGAGAAAGCCTTAAGGAAGAATCCGTTACAGGGTAAGATTTTTTTAAGACTAACTTAATAGAAACTTTCAAGGAAGCTTTCCACAAGCCCGTACTTTAAAAAAAAAAAACACCCACCCAAAACAATGTAAAGCACATACCTTTGAGCAGCTGGAAGACCTGTGCTGCTTGGGACGGAGCCTGTGGCCCACTGCTTTCCAGAGGCACCGCACCTCAGCACGGACCAGCCGGGGCTCACCTGCTGCCCCACGGGGCAAGGTCACCGAGGGCCTGATGGCGGCCGGGGCCACCTGGCTGCTCACAGTGGAGCCCTGGCCTGCGGGTGCAGGGATGGGCGAAGCCCATAAAGAGCCGTCAGTGATCTGACATCATTTTACAGGAACTCCCTGACGAGGGGAAAGATTTATCAGCACAGGGTTGGTCACCGCTGCAAAATGGCTGCCCCCCGGGAGAGCGGCAGAGCCCGCACAGGGCCGCGGCGCCCAGTCAGGTGCTGGCCCAGAGGTGGTGACATGTCACTGTCAGGGCTGCGTGCTTGTCCCAACACCTCCCAGAGCCAGGAGCCATGGCCCTGTGGGATGTATGGCTGTGGCACAGCGGGAGGGGGGCTGCCATTTCCAGGAGTTTATCCTAGAGCATATTTGTTGTCTCCTTATAAAGAAGCAAGATGAGATGCTGTCTGCCCTTCTCTCCTGAGTGGGAGATAACTCTCTTAATGTTTCCAAAATTGCATTTAAAGTCCATTTTCCATGCAAAACAGTGCTCCCTTCAGACATGTCCATGGCTGCCTGCAGTATGCAGTGACAGGCTCAGTCATATGCACCTCTAGCCACAGAGTATCCTGGACCACATGTTTTTATTTTGTGGGATTGTTTCATGAACTATATCCTGATGTCTTCTAAACACCTCAGGTCTTCAAAGACCTGAGAGGTGAGGCTCAGATCTCCCAGGGAAATCCCTGGCAGTCTGGTCCCAGCTCTGCACAAGTGTAAGGGATGTCATCTTTCCTTCTCTGACTAAAAACAGTGACATCAAACTGCTCATTCATAAGAAAAACAAAAACAAATAAAAAGGAAGAAAAAAATACAAGAGCACCTACCAGTTTAAAATATGGTTTCTGATGATGTTTCAGTGGAAGCTAGGGTTTTTGCTAAGTGCCAAAAGGATACAGCATATCCTGCTACATGCTCTCATTAATAAACTAGTTTGTAACAGAAGCGGTACCCCATACATGTCTATGTCAATGTTGTGCAATAATTTCCACTCTAACCCACTTTTCTCAGTCACCCACCTAAACAGCTCATGCAAATTGTACCCTTCAGGGTAAAAATTTCCATGCCTGACCTCTGAATGAAGCAACAATTTTTTGGAATTATGAGGTAAAACTGTCTTCAGAGAATAAGAGAAAAGTAAAACACACTTCTCTGTGTAAAAAAACCCCAAACAAATCTCACCCTGAAACAGAAAAAAAAAAAAAAAAAATTCACTGCTTTTTCACAGCTCTGGGGATGGTGTAAAAAATCATTATAAAAAGAGTCTTGTAAAAGAGCAGAATATTGCCTATGGTCAAAAGCCACTGGGTTGGACTTGACAGCACCATGCATCTGCATGCTACAGTAAACAGCTGAAATTTGGGTTTATATGCTTTTGTATATATGTAGTGTACAAAGGACATACTTTTGACACTATATATCCTTTTATATACATGTTTATACATACATATAATAAAAATGTGCATGATTATGTGTGCACTGTTCTCCATACACATACTGCATAGGCAAGTTTGCAAAGCACCTACTGCCAATCAGGTTTTTTGAGGGGAGGAGATGCAGTGCCTGGCAAAGGCACAGCTGGGATGTCCGTCACGCACCAGCTGAGTTCCTGTCTAGACTGCTTAAGGCAGGCAATGGTTCAGAAAGTACTGTCAGGGTTACTGACTGGGAGCCCATTGAATTTTATAATTTTTTCTCTACTTATTTTGAAAGTTTTAGGACTGCGATTTCTTAAAGACTGCAAACACCTATGGGAGGAAGGCCTTGCTGTGTTGGGACAGATGATAAATGTAGCTTCCCCAGCTGCTTCATCTCCTCAGATGCCAAGGCCCCGCCTTAATCACAGGCAAGCCAAGGTTAGGCAAATATCTACCAGGCAAGATCTTTTCTTTCTCTTCAGAGAAGGAATTTTTATACAAACTGGTGAATCTTTGGCAAGGTTCAGAAAGAGAAATAATTTCTTTTAATAATTTCTTTTCTGTTTTAATTTGCTAAGAAATTCTGTAGAAGGATTTGGCTAGCAGAAACTTGATCATGGTTAAAAACAGAGAAAATATTTTACGTTGTAAGTGGATCTATTAACTTGAAAAAGAAATTGTTCAAGACAGCATGCCAGCGGGCAATGTCTGCTATAGCCACTGCTGCTGTCTCTTGCTTCCTTGCTGTCACCCCCAGGTAAGCCATGACCTGGAGAGATGTTGACTTCATGACATGCCGTCCCTTCAGAGTCATCATATCTGCTCTGCTTCTGGTGTTATTGACTGGCTCTTCTCTGCATTCTGGGGCATTCTTATGAGCACAGTTCTTCCTAAAAACAACTAATTTGAAGTTAGGACTGATGTCATAACTGACATTATGCTCTTTCCATTTTATACCGCATATCTCTGGTTGTAACTAAAAATGGCACAGTTTTACATTTAATTTTAGAAATAATACTGACTCACATAATTCCCTCCTTCTATTTGCAGTTTCTTAGCTTCTCTTCTGCAAATACAAAAAGCATGCCTTTGACAAAGCTGTTTCAAGGAAAGACAAACAGAAGTTATTTTCAAGTGGTTAGGAGCCCATGAGTTTTCTCCAGTTTCAGGAGGAAGAAAAGATCCCATGTCCTGACTGTGCCCCTAGTAGGGTGTCAGTCAAGGTTCTGACCAGCATAATTCCTAGAACATCACATGATAGGAGCTTCCTATCTTTGGAGAGGGCACTTCAATCCAGAATGAAAAGAATGTCATAAGAAAATATTTTAAATCAGCATTAGCTCTGTTTGTACAACAGTTGTGCACATGCTATTCAAATTCTATCAGCAGATCTGGCATCTTACAAGTATTTGTCACACACTCTTGGCAATTTTGCATTTTTTGTTCTCTGACTGTACAACCTCCTGACAAAATGAAACACAGAAAGTTGTCTTAAAATATTTAGCAAAACTTCAAACAAACAAATAAGAAAAAAAGAGAAGGCTTATAAAATTCCATTGCTCTAATTTTCAGGTTCAAGTATTACTAATACGGAAGTTTAGTGAACAAGCAAAGCTTCTGGACTTCATATGAGAAGGATTTTCAAGATTAAAAAAATTGTTTTTTGAAAGACTCAACCTTTTGGGTCTTCCTGGTTATGCTTTGTGTATTCTGCTTGCAAGGTATACATGCTTTATGTTAGAAATAATGCTTTCTCATGAAGAGCAAACAGTTTAATAGAGATAAATTAAATTAATCTAATTCTTAATGACATGAGTTTCAACTAAAGTAATCAAATGCCCCAAATTAAACATAAATTAATCACCTTGTTTAATTGGGATATCCACAACTCTTTCATGGTTCTATCTTTTTGAAACATTATAAGCAATTTGTATTTGTGAATAGAACTAAAGAGTTTCCTGACTGCTGGAGTTGAGGTGGAATGGGCTGATAATAAAGTATCTATTAAAACATCATTGGAAAAAGCTCTATAGTTCATACATTGGCTCAGTTAATCTCTATAGATTTTTAAATGCTGCTGCTGGAAGGCTGGTGTTGGAGAGGGAGAAAGAAAGAATGCAACCTTCTTTTCTATACTTCATGGATCCTTAACCCTTATTTAAAGACGACTTTGGATTTTAGACCACATAACTGCTCTTGTAATTATATCAAACAGTTAAAAAAAAAGCTAGTTAATGATGTTCAACATAAGTAATCATGTTAAATAGTGAAATTTAATTTCTTAAAAACTTAAATCCTCATATCTTTTGGAATGCATTGTACTGTAGGATGTCTGAGTAAATTAAATTCTCCCCTGCACACTAAAACATCAATTTCCTTATGGTAATTATCTGCTAGATTGGATCTGTCAGTCGCAGGGAAGCATGCCTGACATTATACCCTTTTTACAAAAAATGATTACAAAAAATTAAGACGAATGAGTAAAATTAAGGCTGCGGCTGGTAAGCCTATATAAAGCTCTCATAGATCACTTTACATAAGCTACCATTGTACTGGATACTAAGCTTTTAATGACTAGTTGCATAATGAGGTGAAGGCCATTAAAGAACAGCAGGGGTAACCGATCACAGAGATAAGCGCTAAAAATGATTTTCAGCCAACTAGAAGCAATTTATTATACACAAAAACACAGGTCTAAATGAAATGTCTGGATAGACGAGGAACTTTTGAAAATTGACAGGATTTCCTTCCTAGGAAAGTTTTACAAATATGATAGGAGCCTGTCTCTGTCATATTAGATTCTTTTTCTCTCCTATTCTGTGCTGCAGAATTGGGGTAGTGGGTTGGTTTTTTTTTTATTTTTAAAGACAGATGGACTGGAGCAATGCATTTCATTAGTGCACTTGAAAGGTAAATTAGAGTAAGGAGTAGCTGATATAAAGGAAATTCATAGCACTCTGCTAGCCAGTGTTATATGGAGGCAGGTTAGTTGTTGCAAGTCAACTGACACCCTGTCTGTGCTAAAAAAAACCTCATCCATGCTACAGAACTGCCTCTAAGAAAGGTTTAGGGTTGTAAAGTACCATATTGCTCTCAGAGCAGTGCAAAAATCAGTACGTAAGTAAATTCTCTTATAACCTGGGACCAATATAGAAAAAGAGCCCAAGTGCCTTTAAGGTAGCGGAAGGTCAGATTTTGAGGTAACCTCCTCTCATAGGGAAAGCCACATCTCTAATTTAAACAAAAGGAATGTGGGGAAGGGTGCCTAAAGAGAGGCAGGAATGGCAGGTGCAGGTGAAAACCTGAAGCTGGGCTGTCTGAAGCACTTGGTGTGTAGCCACTTTAAGCCACACAGTGGGAGATACAGACATTCATATCTATATGCACACACACACACACGTGCATTAGCAGATTTACCATGTCTGTATAAAATCATATTATTTATACTAGGAGCATAGCCTTTACAACAACAACAACAAAAAAACATCTACAAGATGTCTTTCTAATAAAAAAGAATCTGGGAAACTACTCTCCCTTGTTTTCTCCCCCTTCCTCACATCTCCTTTATGTGGTATGGAAGTTCATTAGTGTCTTGCCTTAAAGGATTCAAGTGGGTTGGATAAACCATAAGATGCCTGGAGATAAGGGAGGTGAATACTGACAAACAGGGGTGTCCAGAGGAGGGCCACAGAGATGGTTCTGGGGCTGGATCACATAATCTAAGAACTTGGGAATTGGGTTACTTTACCCTGAAGGAAAGGAGTCAGATGAGAGGGTGTAGTAGGTTACAGAATAGACAATGCCAGAGGTTTCTGTGAGGTTCAATACTGAGTGACAGGAGGCAATGGTTACAAATGGGAATGAAGGCACTACAAGGAAAATAAGCTCAAAAGGAGAGTTGGGAAGCATTGTAACATGTTGCCCAGAGAGGTTGTGGAGTCTCCATTTATGGAGAATTTTCATAATCCAGCTGGGCAAGGCCCTGAGCAAAATGCTTTGTCTTCACCATTTGCCTCATTGTGAATTTGGAGTTTATACAGATGCTCCATTCGAAATCATCTTATTCCCATCATAGTTGCGAGTTCTACCCATATTTCTTTTCCCAAGGTCATATCCTAATTGTCAAGGGACAGGCTGCTTGGGGAAGCAGTTTTTGTATTGCAGAACTTCATCTGGCTTATGTATGTACATAAAGAAATAAAAGAAAATTGAAAAGAAAATTTCTGCCATTTTGTCTATATAAGCTAATTAAACAGCACTGGGGACTATTCCTGGCTATACAGCAGGACTAGCTATAATATAAGATTTTTAGTCTGGTGTATGGCATATTTTTGTTCCATGCTGGACAGCATTCTTCTTCACATGTCCAAAAATTTCTCAGACATAAATTCCAAAATACACAGAAAATATCAGTTCTTCTTATCTGTGGCACCTTTGTTTTGGAGTCTTGTCAACAGTATGGATATTGACTATTCCTTGACCCAAGTGCCATCACATGACTCTTGTATTTTAATTCACCATTCACACCCTCAGCGTTTAGGCAACTTTCAGGCCAAAGGGGCAGCTTCAGGATGTACTGGCAGTTGTGCAGCTTGATGTATATTGTGGGGAGGAGAATTAACCTCAGTTTTTTATTTGAATAATTAAATCCCATCTGATTTGTGGTTTAGGCATATATTGCCTTCCATGCACTGAATTTTTAGGCATTGGAAAGCTGCAGCCTGATTTACATAGCATTGAAGCCATTGGACACTGTCATTAAAGCTTTTCTTTTTAATCACTTGCATTTGTGTTGTGGCTTGCCTTCTACAAAATCTTCAGTAATTTCAATCGTTTCTCCTTTATTCTTTAATTATTTTAAATGTAAATTAATTTGATCTACAGCCTGCTGGCTGTGTCATTATTTGAGATGTGTACATAGTAGCATAGTTACTCTTTCAAACTGATAGTGGCTAATACAATTATATGCTTTTTTTCACTGATATCTGATCTGTTAATTAACTGGAAAATATTTTGATTGGGGTGACTGCTTAGCCAAATTATTTAATTGTTCCATGCAAGGCTGTCAGAAAAAAAAATGTAAATGAGCCTAGGAAGTTCTATGAGATTTCATAGTAATAGATCTTCAGGTTAGGGCTAGAATTAGACAGAGAAATAGCAAGAGCAACTTGGAGCCTGCAGGAAAATAAACTGGCTCACATTCTAATTTCCATTAAAAAATAGTAGGAGCACTTAAGTCTTGTTTATCCCTTTTCCTCCTTGATTTTCTTACTTTTTTACAAAGCAAGGCTCTCTTATCCCATTCTAAAGGAGTGTTTGTAGCAGATGAAAATTAAGAGGACTGAGAGCATGATGTAGGTAAATTGGAAATTAGGTCTGTACCTGGTTAACTGGGCAGGACTTCTTTCTGACCTTAGGTAGGCTTTTAATCGTGAATTGATTAGCTGTCACTGGTGAACTGAACATGACAGAAAGCTGTAACAATTTTTTTTCATCAGAGAGCTTCATGCAGAATACTCTGGACATTCTTTCTTCAAAAATATAAAGGTCCTGTAAGAAAGTTTGTACAGTTTTTGAGAAAGTCTAATAATGATTTTTTTTAACCTAAAAGAAGTGGACTCACTGAACACTCAGTGGTTCTTGTTGAAAGAAATTAATGGATTTAATAAATGCATTCTTACTTTATTGAATAACTGCAATATTTGAATTTTAGATTTCATACTAGCAACAAAACAGTTAACTAGCCTAGGTGATGTAGAGCAAGTGTTCTATGGGTTTTTAGATGTCATAAATATCAATGAGAAGGTTTACACTACGAGATTCAGCAAGGTGTATGCTGTTCTAAAACTGAGAGCCAGCAATGAGCTAAGAGACCTTCGTTTATTCCAATTCTGAGAATGTTGGAGTTCATGACAAAATCCTAAGATAATGAGTGTACATGTAATTTACATATACAGATTTGTTTCATACAGGATGACAACAAGAGGCCATCCAATGCCTTTTATCTAAAGATGGAACCTGATTATTGTCTTTTCAATGGCTGCAAATTGTCTATGTATAAGACAGATTCTGCCAGAGGTTTGCAATATAAGCAGAAGGAGCACTTCTTATGACACTCCAGTGTGACCAGCTGCTGAGTTAGCAATGCTCCAAAGTTGCTCTTGCAGGCAAACAAAACTACTAGTCAGTGGAACGTGGATGCCTAAAAGCCTTTGACTTTGAGGGCCTATATGTGGTAAACTTACCAGAGATGCTAATTTCTAGACCAAGTAATGAGCACAGAGCAGTTGCAATGGTTTTATGTGGTTCCATAAGCAAAGCCAGCAATTCCATGTTCTAGGTGCAATTGGACATGCAAGAGGTGGTAAGCAGCCATCCTGCCTCAGTACTCAGTGTTTTGGGAGCAATCTCCTCTGGGATGGCTTGATACATACTTTGCAGGGCTGCTTTGTATCCCTGCACACTAGGGAAAATGTAGAGTCCTGTTCTAAGGTATAAGTCAGGCCTCTTGAGCCCCACATTGCTGGAGTGGCAGAAAAGACAGCAAGGGCTAAGAGATTCTGAAACCTGAAAAAAGGAGACTTTAGCCACCAATTAAGGGGAATACCCCAATTAAACTTTTTTTCTCCTCTGCTTTGCCAGACTTTGATTCTGAAACCTGAAAAAAGGAGACTTTAGCCACCAATTAAGGGGAATACCCCAATTAAACTTTTTTTCTCCTCTGCTTTGCCAGACTTTGCCAAGTAAATGGTACTTAGTTGTTCAGTTTCTGAAAGCAACGCAAATTCTCTACTTGTTCATGATGTTTTTCTGCTTTTAATTGCACTTTTTCAAATAAGAGAAGCTTCCATCTACAGTAAAACAAACCAAAGTTTCCAGTTATTGAATGCTTTTGGTTTCTTACTTCTCTATAAGTACCTTATTTTCTCCAGTCATTTTCAAAATTTCAGGCTAAGATCACCACTGCCTCTTATATAATTTTCCTACCATGAAGTTGTTTATGTGTATTGTTTACCCAACAGACATTTCTCTTTCACTTGGTATATTCATTACTAAATAATTCTGTGAGAAGATACAGGCCACTGATTTTTTGCAATTTGCATCCCCGATACTCGAAGCTATGTTGAAAGCAAAGCTTTTTGGTCCTCTTGCTTAGGAAGTACATTAATATTTCTATGACCTTTACTAGATGGCAGATGAGAAGCACTAGGAATAAAATAACAAACAAACCAAAGGAAACCAATTTTTTTAAATGTGTATTTCTGAAAGGAGCAAGAGAAAAAAGAATCTAGTCTAAAAAATATGAACTTTAGCTAGAGTTATGATAATTGCTCTATTGTACCCATTTTCCCATATCAAAATGCTTCTTTATGATCAATCCACTCAGCATAATGCATAAATATATTTGAAAGGGTTTAGTAGCTATGCATACAAAATATATAGAGATACTATTTAGAGATATTTAGAAAAAATAGAATAGTTTAATACATGATTATTTACTGTGCACATCGAAGTGATCATATTAAAAGCATGGTCAATATACTAACAACTACTTTACACAAAACGACTTCAAATAATTTAACTTCCAAAGCCTGCTGGTTCTAAAGAGAAATTCTGTGAAACAAGATGTAAATGTAGAGACTTGTGCAAGGTGTAAATCCTCTGCTTTAGAGGACTATACTTTCAGAAGGCTTTAGATGACTGTAGAAGTAAAACCAGCTAAATTCTACCCAGGAAACCATTTCTCTCACAGCAGCATTGTTTTTCAGTGGTTTTACTACACACCGGAAGCCAACTCTGTTCCTGTTCATCTAGCTGTAGATTTTTGGATCTGTTCTCAAAGGAACAGTTCCAAAAATAATTTCTAGTGACTTGAAATTTGACTGCTTTATGAACCTCGTGTACAGTTTAACACCACCTATGATTCAGCAAGGCATTTAACAGCTGGAAAGCAAAAGTTGCCCCATGAACTAAAGTATTTGTTCACTGGTTTCCACTTGAGGGAAAAGAGATTATTTAATAAAAACTGTCTTTCATAAGCTTTCCTTTTTACATTATATCATATGCTACAGCATCAAGTGAAAGGACATTTTGGGCCAGGGGAGAATGTGTGGGTTAATTCTCATTAGGGTAGTGTGGAAGAGTTATAAAATTATAAAATAGCAATAACCAGATTATGATACCATAAGAAGGGTTCAGATTAAATGAAGTGGTTCTAGTTACAGGACGGACATGATGGCAAGAATCCCCTTCTGTCTTTTCTATCAAGAGCAATGCTATTGCATCCAGTAAAATTGGGCTAGACCTTATATTGAGTGTATCACATACTTCTTTTTAATTACTACTTTTGTTACTTCTTCTAAATGAAAATTTTCCCCCCTTGAGATTTCAGGGAATACTATCTATTAATTTTAGGGAAAAAACAGACTTTTTTTAAATCATAAGAACTTTCTTAATGGGAAAGAAATATTTGAAAACATTATTATTTTTGTTTTAGTTAGTTTATTTTAGGTGAAATGAGGGATTTCTTTATAGTTTGGATACAAGCATTTCCCTTGCACTTGGTCTTTAAGTCCTAGAGATTTTCATTTTTTAACTGAAATTTTCAGAGAAACTGAAAGTAACTAGAAACTAACTTTAAAAATACTTTTCCTCCTCATTGTTTAATTTTGGGATTTTTTTCTTAGTAAATGTCCTCACCTTGACCTATCAATATGAAGAAGTGTAAAACATCCTTACTTTTTTTATTTTTTTTTTTTTTTTTTTTTTTTTTTTTTTTTTTTTTTTTTACAATTTGTATTTCTTTAGAGGATTTCTAAGACACCATTTCCCCTCATTAGAGCCAGAGGTTCTGGCTCTTAATCAATCTATAAAATCAGATTAAACTATGCTGACTTATCCAACTGAGAACTGAGAACCCACCCATTTTAGATATAGTTCCCATATTTGTAGATTATTGTGCATTAATTATGCCATGTGTAAAATGCTTTTATACATAAAGCAACCAATCTGAACTTACTCAAGCAATGGCATCTGTCTTTGCAGTCAATGTTCTCAGCCCAGTACTAGTTTGAAATGTAATCTGTTTTCATCAGCTAGTTGGAATGGAATTTAAGTTTCTGTCCAAGATACAGCAGTGATACGGACTGCACTGCATTGCACAGACAGTTCCTACATTTGTACCTAACGTCACATCACTCTTTGCACTGTACAACTGGGGGTCTGAAAGATTTAAATGGAATCCTTCTCAAGCACAGAACAACATAGCCTTTGTAATCAGTAACAAATCTGCAATTTTTAAATGGTGCATAATAATGTGATAGGACATGATAAGCCAAATTTGCAAAAGTGGCTATGTTTTCATCTAAAATATTCACTGGCTTGAATACATGTGTAGCTCCAAATGGAGAAGAACAAAAGGCAAAAGTAGGTTGCAACCTTCACTCCACCTCAACATATGCTATAATTTTGCACATGTACATGCTAGAGATGCATGTAAATGTGCATGAATACAGAGAAATGCATACAGAGAAAGTAATTAGATGAAAGCATCTCTTTTAAAAATGTGGGACTGGTGATTTGTTCACAGTCACCTTTCCTTGTGCACAAGGAAAATACAGAAACCTGGAAGTGTAGAAGTTTCTGTTTAAGTCTGACATTTCAACAACTGATATGCTTTTCAAGACAAACAACTTTCTACAGTCTTATTAGGGGAAATGGTATACCCTAGTATCATAGCTGTCATCTCACATTCCCTAGGGGCTTGTATATCCTCTGTGACTGAGATTTGCACAGCAATGTCAGGGATTTGGATGCTTAGTTCCCATTATTGCTGCTGAGGATCTAATCCCTTTGTTAAGGGATGTTAGTTCCTTCTGTGGATTTTGTGTCTTTTGGCTCTTTGGTTTATCCTCCCTATCTTTCAGTATTTCCAGTAAGTCTTTAGTCTACTCTTGAAAGGGTTTCTCACCATTGGTGCACTTTGTAATCATCCACTGAAAGCCCCTAAGTGTCTGTGAAAAAGCTACTTCTTACAAACCTTTTGACACATGTGCGTACCTAAAAGCCTGGAGAAGCCTGTACTGGAGAAAAACAAGCCTTAGAGGTAATAGAGAATAAATATGGATTATTCAGATGATACCACAGACCTCAGGACAGAAAATTAGGAGGAATCTGCAAGGCTGTCTGAATCAGAATAACTATTTGCACTATTTTGGCCCCTGGAGCGCAAAATAGAACTTCCCGACTGACAAATTTGCATTTGATCTTCTCTTTCTCTGGCCTGGTCCTTCCTCATGTTGTCTACAACAACATCAGAAAATAAACAGTACCAAGACAAATGCTTAAGTAGAGGTCCTTCATCTTCCATATTTACATTTTCCCTATTCAGATTAAGCATAAAAGAATTTAAGCATGGGTGTAAGGCGTACATTCTTAATTAGCCTCCAAACCAGGGAACATAACTTGGCTGCTTTTATTCACTACACACACAAAGCCAGTTAAAGGTTAAAATCGCATTCCGTGACATTTAACCATCTTTGCAAGGCACACTTAGAACAACTTGAGAAGGACTTCTGCCCTGTAATGATTTCATAGTTAATAATACATTCACATATGTGTGTCCACAATTTTGTGTCTGTGTGCATACACAAAATGTTCATGTCAATGTATGGAACAGCTACAGCATCATTTTCAACCTTACTTTATGAGGCAATCTAGTACAGACAACAAGTTTCAAGACTTTGAATTATGTCTCTTGTTCTTAATATGGTTTTAACTGTCAATGTTAGCAAGTCATAAATATCAGAAAAATGCAATAAGGACTACCACAAACACCCACTTCTGCGTTATTTTATTTTTGTTCTGTATTTAAAGTGTCAGCACATCTTCATGCATTTCCTTCCTTCTCACTGTCAGACACCGAGGCTCTCAGTTATCCAGGTAAAAAGGACTGGCATTCTCTAAATTGTAATAGTTTTTTATTCTGCTTTGAAAGAAATCTGAGGACCAACTGGAGTTGAGAAAAAAGTCCTAGGTGCTTCTACTGAGTCAACTTCCATGTTTTGCTATGTATTTGCAGTCACATAAAGATAGGGTAAAAAGGAAATTTAAAACATGCTTTCATATTCCTAAAAATTCTCTCTTTTTCCCTCTCACTGCTTTCTTCACAAACATTTTTGCCCATTGTCCGCAGAGAATATTAATAATTTGCAATATTCCATAGTATTAGAATCAGCCCCCTAAAGATCAATGGTAGTAAATCTTCCTGAAGAGCTTCTCCAGCCTTTCTTGAACACAGACACACAAGCAAGACACACAGCTCACACACACAGCTGTTTCACAGCTAACGTGCACAGTACACGTGCAGACCTACCATGACCATGCCAAATGCTCTCAAGTACATAAGGCCCTGTGGTGCCTGAAAGTCATGCTGGAGATTTGGCTTTCAAGCCTTCTAAAAATACTTTGTTGGCACTGTCACCTCTGCTTTAGATGCCCAGTTCTCATGGCTGACACAGAACTGACCACAGACATTTATGTTCACTCACTCTCCACATAAAAAACATGGTTTTGACCTAGAGATAACTTTTGAAATCTTCAAAGCAACTTGCTTAAAGCTGCTTCTCAATCCTCTCAATAAATAAGAAATTTATTCTCTCTAATCAAACAAAATCTAGCACTATCTTAGATTAATTATGATGAAACCAATGGGTTTCCATGCAACCTGAGATGCAATTGGATTTGTATTTTTCAGGTAGCAATGGACACAAGACAAAATGACACATAAAGCATTCCTTCTTATGCAAAAGCTAAACAAATCTGCCAGAATTTAATTGCACTAAGGGGACTTTAAAACATAATTTTCTGTCTTCACCTTGGAATTACCTGGAAATAAAAATAGATTAAAAATACATCAATAAAGCTTGACATATAAAAACACTATGCATATTCAAAGATGAGAAAACCATATTTCTACTGTTTCATATCCTATACAATCCTGTTGACTTCAGAACACTTGACACTGGTGTACAGGATTTTGCTGCACATCCTGTGGGAGCACTGTGCAATAGAAGTACCATGCAGAAATGGTTGCATGCTGCCTGGTCTGTCTGATATTGCTGATACTTTTGACAGGAATACTTATTAGTCCAGGTTAGCAGTACACAAGAGACTCCATTTGATACCTATAGTTGTCTTCAGGACACTGACCATATGTTGCAGACAGAAGTTATAAAATATCTACCACATGCAATCACTTGATACTTTCTGAGAAATTATTACAACCATTGCTTGAGACTGAGCAAAGAGACAAAGGAGCCACCATTTCAAAAATGGTAAGGATGAGATCACACCCTAGATCAAAAGTACATGGATGCAAATTGTCTGACTCCAAATTATGGGAAAAATCTCTCTTCTCTTCACCTCTCCTCTACAGTCTAGTTTGACCCATGACCCCTGAAATTAGCAGGAATTCTTATAATTTATTTTATAAAGCGGAGGAATCAAATGTTAAGCATGTCTCTTTTATGGGCATTAGTAACTAATGTTGAGGGGAGATTCTCAGCATCCATCATAATTCTATATAGCAGTTTCATGAAGGACTAGAATGTTCTATCTTAGCTCAGTGAACACTAAGGACTATGGTCCCACTCCACAAGTACACCCATTACAATTTTGCTATCAGGGAAACTATATCCTCAGTGAAATGTACCATATAGGTACATTTACTCAGGGTAAGGGTAGCAAAACCTGCTCTGCAATCTCTGGATGTGATTATGCTCACTAGTTTATTCCTACACAACCTACTTCAAAAAGGTCAGGAGATTCTGTCCTGGTTCTGGAAAGTATCCATTAGCACAGAAGGAGAACCCTGTTCTTGCTATATATTAAAAATGAAGAAAATTCCTGCACTGTGAACTATACCCACAGTAACATCTGTGTAAAGTAAAAGGAACTGCTGTGTTTTCTTCAGATCACAGTGGCGCCTGTCATTTTTGCTCTTGAATTCTGGTACCCGAATGAAGTCTTTCAGTGATCTTTGCTAAGATGCATTTGCCTTTTTTTATTTGTCTGTGACATTTACAAGCAATTTAGAGTTGCATGAGACTGCTTTGAGTTCAGCTTTATCAGATTATGGAGACTTAGGACTTTGTTGCATCTTTCCATTCCCTGTCAACAGCAGCCCATAACTGCAGGTGACTGCCTATTTTCCAAGTATAACCACAGAGAAAAAGAGCAGAGGTAACTGGATGGAGGGCAGCAGAAAAGTAAGTCAGGACATTCATCAAAATGGTGAAACTCTTGACAAGGTGGACTCTTTAAAAACCATGCTGCTCTGTAAATCTCCTCAAGCCTTTTCTGGATACTTTTCACTGACAGTGCTGAAAAAAAGTGTGATGTGCTGTGAACAGAATCCTAAGTCAAATAAAAAGTTTAATTAGAAGATAAATTTCTCAGGAAAACATGGAAACTTGGAAGAGTGTCACGATATCCTAGATCACTATAGATAACAAGAAAACAACATAAAGCAAAAATCATAAAGGAGAGAGGAGAAACAAGTAGTTGCTAAGCTATTAGGGAGAAAGGCTAAGCCAGCATCAGAAGCTCTTAATGTTAAAAAAAGGAAAAGGATTTTTCAGCAATTTTGAAGTGCCCAGATCTTTTGAAATTAACAAGTTAAACATATAAATACTTGTATTGGCCCACATTTTTAATCAGCCTTGTTTGGAAGAGTAAGAGAGAATAAAGATTATTAATTCACTTCATGAGGCAGCCATGATAGTGATAGGGAGCTATCACTCCCTATTCACAATCACAGGGTCCCAGGCTACATCAGTGTGGTGGCATGGTATGACTTCACTTCTCATTGTCTTTTAATTGAACCCATCAATTTTTAACAACCATTTTTTCATAGCAAATACCTGTTTCTTAAGTCTGCCAAGACCAGTTGAGAAACTCCGCACAGTTTTCTTTTGGGAATTGATAACTTTGAAAAAAAATGAAGACATTTGTTAATTAAAAAAAAAAAATTAAAAGAAAAAAGAAAAAAAGTCCTTCCCAACACAATACAGTGTTCTAAAAAAATTCTAAAATCTCAAAAGGACTTCAGACTTTCAGCATGAAAATAATGTGGTGGGATCCAACCCCAACTGTTCTGTATTTTTTAAGCCAATAGAATGTCATGTGTAACATTTAATTGCTCTTTAACTAAATAAATGCAATTATGATTTTCCTTGTAATTTTTCTGAACAAGCTGAGAAATATGCCTCATACCTACCCATGCATTCCTACAATTACTGATGGGGCTGTTGATGGAAGATTAGAATTTGCTGGGTGAGTTGTTAACCAATGAACCTTGCCAGTGTATCCAGGAATATCTGGAATGCTAAAGGAAACAGTTAAAAGGGGGATGGGGGTGGAGAAAAGGTAAATTAAATGACTATAGGCTTGAAATATGACTTATAGATAAGTTCTAGAATGGATAGGGTTTATCAAAGATGGATGGGGTAAAATCTCTTAATAATAAAATGAGAAGTGCTTAGAATGTGTAAACTGTCATAGCTTCTTTAAAGTCAGAGAAACAATTTTATGATGATCTAGCTGATGATCTGGGCCAAAATCTCTGGTTAGACATTGCAAAGGTGAGCTCTTAAGAGAATTTTTTTTTCTTCAATCTGTTTAGGTTTAGTATCTGTATGCTATTCATGATTAGAAGCAACATTTAATCACAAAGAAAAAATGAAATCACAGAGTTTGCATAGAGCGCAAAAAGCAAGGAAATATTCTTTAAAATTGTGATACAGATTTAGCTCATATTTAGTTTCCAGCTTCAAATATTGAATTTACATAACAGACTTTAAGCCAACAGGTGTGATTTCTCATGGGTTAAAACAGAAATGATTTCCCAAATTATTCTAAGGTTCTCTAAATTTCCCTTAGAATTTATTAAGATGTAGTATTAACAACACTGCTTAGACACCAACTTAAATTCTAGTGTGAGTGAACCACTAAACTGAGACAGTATGCAGCACATCTTGGAAAACGAAAGCCTTTTGTTAATTCTGATGCTGTTTTAATGTGAAAATGAAAAGCAGAGTTCCTAAAGATATGGAATAAAAAAACCCCTCTACTTATCTGAAGCAGCACAAAGAAAATTTTGATAACAGTTGTTGCAAGATGAAGCAGAGATGGAGAAAATTAAAGAAAAAATAGGTAATAATATGAATTCAGATAATCCATGAGCATTAGAAATAAAACAGTATAAAACCTCAATATAGTACCTCTTTTTGCAACTCAAAGTTTTTCAGAGAATATCATCGATATTGTTCTGTATTGACATTTCAAAGTAGGACACTGCTGGATTATACAATTAAACATAGGACACACCTGAAGTATGCATATACATCCAGACTGCTCGTACACATGGAGGTAAAGGCTTACAAGCAGCTGTTTCATCTGCTGAATCAACTAAATGTTTGGCATTATACACCTCACCCCTGTTAGTAATTTGTGGATCTTCACACCATATAACTGATAGCAGTGCTTCCTTTCAAATAATTTCTCAAGTAAGCTTCATTTTCCCTGAACTCTGCATAAAAATAAACAATTTCTGCAATTATTAAGTGCATAGAGTTACTAGTATCATGCATGTATTACTAGTATCATGCAGCTGATGAGCTCCTTCTCTACAAGTAAGTTCAGCACGGGATGCACAAATGGACACATGTGAGAGATACAGTTTATGAGACTTTGTGTATCTCTGACTTTTGTAGTGGGAAACTTGGCTCTGAAATTCCTCACCAGAATAGCAGATGTAGTGACAAAAACTGTATCTAACTACCAGAGTTATAACACAGGACTCTGTATTTGGCATGGGAGCATTGGTGGTATATGCTGTAGTCCTTGCACCCATAGTTAGCAGAAGGACCACCTAATTCTCTATCTCAGTTTGGAGTAACCTTGCACTAACCCATACCTTCATACACTGCTACATTCCCTGTGCCATGCTCCAGTCTGCAACTCTCTGGAGAAGATGGCTTTGTAGAATCAGTACAGAGGTTTTGTAGCACTTGGGAAGCTTCTGCCTATAGGGAATCTCTAAGTAGTTGGCTGGGCAAGGAACAAATTTGCTCTCTGTCTTGACAGCAGCTGTGCAGGGGCAAAAAGTGGCTTGAAAATTTTTTACAGTAGTAGACCAAATTTTCAGAATTGGGCAAAATGGGTTGCATTCAAATTTGCTTTTTCATGTCAAAGTAGACAACTGTTAGGTTACGTGCACATTAGCTGACTCTGTAGAAAATTCTCTCTGTATATCAGGATCCCACCAAGGGACACAATGGATATTGGGTTGTTGTGACTGTAAGCACATGAATTCATCCAAAACTGAAAATATACCTGATACTACACTGAAGGAATCAGAAAAACTGTGAACCTAGTTTTATTACCCTGGTAATGGGCCACATAGCAAGACATGTTTGCCACATGTCATGAAATTCCAGTGATTTCCTTGGAAGTGTACGGGGGTCACAAAGTGAAGTAGATGACAACAAGAAGTCCTATAATAGCTTCCAGCATTTTATAAGCCTATTTGAAGTTAAAGCACATAATAATTATACTGTACTAATCATAATTTTATATAATATTAACTATTTCAATATTAATATAAACCACTTTTTATATGTTATATATTAATATTTATATATTAGTATATTAACTGTATTATTATACTGTTATATTATTGTAATTATAATAATATCATTATAACTATATAACTGTGAGGAATCTGATTGATAAAATCTTCTCACCTTTGAACCTTGCAAAAGGTGAAGAAAAGATAAAAGCATCATAATTGGGCAAATGTGACCCAAAAGTCAATCGGAGAAATGACCCAAGATGAAGACTTGTTCTAGAGTGTCTGTTAGAAACAACTGACAGAAGTAGGTACATTCATATTATGTGGGATGACTGTGGCTCTGTAAAAGAAGAGAGCTGAAGAGAGAGAAGCTAAAGGCACCAGGAAAGTAAGCAAGGTTACACTACAGTAAAGCAGCTGCTCTCCTGGGAACCTGCAGAGAAAATGCAAAACTGTGCTGCGGTTATGTAGGTGATAAAGCAGAAGAAACTGAGGTTAAAAAAGTACCCTTTTGTGTTTTCATGTTTTTGCTTTTTTGGATCATGCTGTCTAGCTCTTGTGTGCTTTCTCTGATGAGCTGCTAACCCATTGTTGTTGCTGAAGAAAACAACTAAGTGCCAGCCTACCACTGGGCAACACACAAAACTCCTCTGTGGTTATGCTGCCGTCATCAAGCTTTCTTTCTGTTACCATGACATCTTTCTTGTTCATACACTTCCTTGTTATCATCCTAGCAGCTCTTGGTCCCAACAGTAACAAATATATAGTGTTGACAGCTGAATCTGTGCAGGCACTAAGATTTTTCAAGTGAATTGTAGTGATTCTGACTGTCTCTGCATTGGTGTGCCTCTGCTTTTTATGTCCATAGAATCATAGAATCACTAAGTTTGGAAAGGACCTCTAAGATCTTCAGGTTCACTGTTAACCCAAGACTGCCAAGTCCACCCTAAACCATGTCCCCAAGTGCCACATCTACATGTCCTTCAAATATCTTCAGGGATGGTGACGACTCCTTCACTTCCCTGGGCAGCTATATTTTCTTGTCCTATTGCTTGTTACCTGGGAGAAGATCCTGACCCCCATCTGGCTTTTGGGTAGTTGTAAAGAGGGATAGGGTTCCCCCTGAGTCTCCTTTTCTCCAGGTTAAACAAACCCAGGTCCCTCTGCTGCTCCTCATAAGACTTGGTGCTCCAGACCCTTCACCAGCTTCTCTGGACATGCTCCAGCAACTCAGTGTCCTCTTTTAATGAGAGGCCCAGAACTGGACAGTGGATTTGAGGTGAAGCTTTACCATCTTGGGATGACTTTGTAGATTTTTATTTCCTGGCAATGATCAGGAAGATCAATGTGGACTTAATTTAGTAGGCCCTCCATACAGGTATTTAGAGCTATTTGAGATGCCTTAAGCTATCTGAGATAATTCCCTATGACACAGGACTCACAGGGGACACATAATGTTCAGAAGCAGCAGCTGGAAGTGATGGTCTAGAGTGCCTCCAGGGTATTGCATGCCCAGATTTGCCATGTAAATTCCACATTATCTGTTTGTATGGGAGTAAAATCTAAATTTCCCTCAAATAATCTGTAATTATTGAAAATCTTGAATCTAGCACTTCAGCTTGAACAATGGTGGTATCCAAGCTCTTTGTGCAAAAATTCCGTCTAGTGAGATACCCGGTAGATTCTTACCTTAACACTTACAAGCAAGAGTTCCTAACATCTTACTCTTTCTTATAAACACTCCTGTATAAATGCAATAGAACTAAATCACAATATGAAGTCATTATACCTCTTTTGGTTATTGCTATAATAAAATAGGCCTCTCAGATCTCACTCACAGTATTTAAAGCTCGCAACTGGTGTCCACCTCAAATTCTCTTCCAAATGTAACACATTTGTGCCCTTCTACATCCTTTTTGCCTTTGTGATCCTATTTGCCAATATGAACAAGCTATGGTAAAAATGTCTCAGGCACAATCCTGTGTCAGTAAAGTCATACACTCCCTTGAGTTGTGAAAGAATAAACCTAAGATTACTTGTGAAGACAAAACAAAGTGCTTTAATGCAGCACGACAGCATTCTGCGTTTCATTTCACACCCATCTCCCTTAGCCTTCAAAGCAGGATAGGGAACAACCATTAAAAATGGGTTTAGGGTTCCTGAAAAGATAAAAACATCAAATGGCAGCTCCCCCAAATATTTTGAATCATGTTGAACTGGAAAACTTTCTTTCTACAATTTCAAACAATTCTATTCTTCTTTCAAAAATTTTAGTCCTCCTTTGTAGTACGGGGTAATATTTTTCAGATGCAATAAAGCATTTAAAGACAGCAATAAAATCTCATTGGGAAAATGCCAAAGTAGGATATTTCAACACACAGTTGCCTCCACAACCCGCTGAATGAGTCAAACTGGTGAACCACTAAACAGGTATGTATGGTAGACAAGCTGTCAGCTTCTGAAGAAAGAATACTTTGTGAGAAAGCTCTACAGCCGCTCTTGGAAATGACTGTGCAAGGTGCAAGACAGCAGAGGGTCCTGTTCCCAGCCAATTGTGGCCTGTGAGGTTTCTGATAACTTGAATTTCCAAGGGATGCATGCACATAGACAGTTAGGAAATGACTACACTGAAGAAATATGCGAAGTCACTACAGATATATTGATGTGATAGTAACATTTTGCTCAATGTGCTTGAGAAACCATGAATAAAGGGTAATTTCAGAGAATATCTTTGTACAAGAACTGCAGGACTTGAAACACTTAGGACTTTGTCTTCCTAGCAATTGCATGTTTGCCATTTCAATCAAGTGCTTTTGATCAGATCCTGTTGTCTTCCTCACACACACAACTACTCTGGCACTGGACAGGTCACTTCAGCCTTGTCAGTCTGTACCTGTCAAAAACCAGTATTGTAACCTGTTTTACCAGTGTTCTGGCAATGCATTAGTTGATGTTTCAAAAGTGCTACTATGCAACTATCACTTCGTGAGAATGCACATGCATTGTGTAAGCACTGCCCTCTACTGTGGATTAGGAGTGCTGAGGAATGAGTAGAAAGTTTTGAAAAGCTGATGACTGGAATATTTTTTACTTGATTGAGGAGGCAGAAGCTTTTACTGTGGAACAAGAAAACATAATCACTGTCCTAACTGCTTTTGTCAAATGTCAAGGGGCAGATTTCAATAGGCACTGCAGTTAATCATGAAGTTGTTATGTTATAACACCAAAGACACACTAAAGAGAAAAGCACATGTCAGATATAGGAAATAAACCTGGATTGATGTGAACTGTTGCTGCATATGCTGGAATGCACTAAATGTGCTACACTATTACTACATTAAGTTCTATCAGCTCACTGAAGGTGTAAGGGAGCTCCAACAATACCAGGGAGAAGAGTTATTTGTGCCTGTCAGACCAGAGCCCAACCCCTGAATGCTACAGAGGAAATCCCCATCACCAAAGCGTGGGAGGCTTTTTTCCACTGACCCTTAAAACACCTGCAGAATCTAAAATACCACATAGAGCATAACCTTGTTTCAGTAGCTGATTGGGGATGAAGTCAACAGAGGAAAAAAGCTGGTGGCTAGAAGTGGAGTTATACAAAATAAAATATGCATATAAATATTTTAAGAAGAAAAGAACAGCGGATGATTATGTTGGAAACCCATATGATCCAATAAAAGCAGTTTCTCTACAGTTTTCAAAATTGTTGAATTCAAAATGCACTTCTAAATAAGAAAGACAGTATTTCAAAGTAGTTGTTAATAACAAGAAACAATTATTTGGGTCATTACTTATTTTCACTTTTTATAACATGACACCTCTCAAAAATGCTCAGAGAATTTATCAGTCTGAGCCTTCCTGGAAGTCACTGTAGCTCTGCTGCAAAATTTCCTCTGAAAGCACAATGTTTTTCCAGTATTTGGACTGTCCTCCTCGTCCTTGGTACGTATGTGGGTTGGAGCAGCAGTTAGACACAGGAGATCAGATTGTGGTGTTTGTGGCCAGATTTTCGCAGGAGCTTAGCGATCAACGTGCACCCAGAATGTGAGCTCTTTCAGAATTCTGGTTTTCATGTGTGGTTGCTGAGCTATTTTTGAAAGCCTGGTTAGCTGCACAGAACATACTCATTTAGCACTCAGTTGCTTATTTAACTAATATATGGATAGTTATGTGACATATGTAGCCAAATGCTGTATTAATCTTCCACAAAAAAATGAAAATTATAAGGAAATTATGAACAATCAAACTACTAAGAAACAAAGCAAAACATAACCAAGGAAAACAGACACAATCAATTCAGAGTTTAAAGTCTTGTAAAAGAAATCCTAGAGGTCTCAGTTCTACAAAATATGTGAACAGAATTTCAATCCTATCCCTGTTCAGGATATCTTGCTAAGCAGATACCTTTAACCCACTGATTCCAATGGAATTTACACTTAAGGGTTATGAAAAAACAAGAATGCAAATACAAGAGAGTTTAGAGTTGACAAACAAGTAGAGAAGGTAGGGAAAAAAAATGAAGGAAAAAAAAAGTATGCACAAAAAAATGGTGCACTTCAATATACCACAAAAGCCACTTGAGCCACAGGGCAACTGTTATCCAATATACCTAAGAAATCACACAAGCAACATACATTGAAAATACAAAAAAGTATCAGTGTATTCAACTTAGAACCTTGTTCATTAGTGGGATAAAAAGATAAGTTTCAAGCCTACACCACATGTGTTCTGACAATGTAGCCCACTCAGTGAAGCACTGAGCTGTAAAATGGAATTATAAGTTTTATAAAAAGTTTTATGAGCTCTCTTGGTGAAAGAGGACTGCATCAGAGAGAGATTTTCAGAATGCTCTTCCACAACAGCTTCCTAATTTTTTGACTGTTACTTAAAAAAAAAAAAAAATATTTCTTGTTACCCTTGGCAAAGAAATGGTAGAAGATTCCAGCTTTTAGGCATACATTGCAGCATATCTGGGGATGAAAAAGAGCAACAAGTTCATTCTAAAGCAAATTCAGGACTGCATATACAAACCATAGATATTAAGAATGATGCTACATTCCTGGGCTGGAACAGACCTCAAGAGACTATGCCAGTCATGATTTTCCCCAAAGACAGGTTTTAATGAAAGCCTGGAAGAGAAGGAGAAAAACTGAATTATGATCCAGGATTTTTGGTCACATGCAAAGATGAAGAGTCTGACTCAAATAGCACATCCATAGCTCTCTTTGGGCAATTTTCTCTGATCATTCTAGACTGCCACCAGATTACCCACACAGTTATTAATAAGTTCATACTCATAAATTTAGCACTTCAAGATGAATCGCCATGTTTATGACATGGCTTTTTACATGTGCTGAAAGCTCCCACAGTTATTCCATATCTGAACCACTGAGAAAAGCTGGATTACACATGATTGTGATTCCTAAATTTTCATTTTTACTTCAGCTTAATTTTTAAGAAGTATGACCATCACTTTTTCCTAATTAATATTATATGAGACCAAGTTTGAGCAAAAAAACTATTTTAAAAGCCTAAATATGAGAGTTCAGTTAAAAAAATAGCACATGCTTGGGCTCAGGATATGTGAAGTTTCATTCCTAACTGTGCTACAGAATCCCAATGGGAATTTGGTGAATGACCTTATCACGTTGCACCTGGATTTACACCTGCAAGACTTCCAAGTTGTATGGTAAGGACTTCAGAATATTATCTAAAGTACTGCATATATGCACAGCAGCTCTTCACAGCACTGATCTTGTATTAGGGGCTTTTAGGCTCAACTACAGCACAGGTCAAGACTTTTATCTTTCTTCTAATTCCTTAAGAAAAAAGAAGAAAAACAGAAGATGGTTTCCTGTTCTGCCAAAAGGAAGAGAGGGTGGGTGCAAGGCTAACATAAAAAAACATGCCCAGGTTCACCACTCTTCCTGTTTGTCTCTGCAGCTACATGACAGATGACTCTTAGTTACTTTCAGCTCTGCTAATAATTTGAATGGCAACCACTTTCTTGCATGGTTTGGGGAAGAACAGTGTCTCACTCTGGAGTAATGCCCAGGCACTGATGCTGTTGCCCAAGTGCTGCAAGCAGGAAGTGCTGCTGCTACTCTGTGAGAGTGAAAGTGACTATTTACTAAGAGAGCTTTATACTTTATACTTACAAATCATATTTAGACTTCTCAATCCAAAGTATATATCTGACTTTTCAAGGATTTTGGTTGAGTTTAACGGCCTTTACACAACTTTCCAAAACTACTGGTGAACACACAAAATGAGAAAAACAAATTATAAGCAAAGTTTTATGCCTTCTGACTTCTTTCTTCTGCTCAAAATCATAGCAATCTTGATGTCTGACAGTCATGGATGGACAATAAGTGTGAAAAATTAATAAAATTTTACACATGGAATTGAGTTTTTCAGAACTTAGTTTTTGTGAACTTTGAGATGTCAGAATCTTTTAAATCTCAGAGATCTTGGTCTCCCTGTTGCCAGAAATCAATGAAATCCATATCCTCACTCACTAAAGAAACAGAAAAATGAGATGCAGCATTCCAGCGAAGGCAAAACAGAATCACTTGCTCACACTTACAAACCTTCCATGATACCATGTGATGCAAATAGTCCCAGATAGGATGTCTGCCTGCAGCAGAGTGCACACATCTGCTTCTCTTCTTCAAAGTTCGACCATAACAGCAGTACAACCTAGCAGAACTAAGGGTTAACGACTCTGTAACTTCACTGCAACCCAGACATCTCTGTTTAGTGCTACATTGTATTCTTTTTGTGCTGTATTTTGAAAGCACAGTCATTTCTCAATAATCATTTTAAACTCTTTTTGTCATAATTCAAGCAGAATTGTTAGATGCAGGCTCTGAGAAACCAGATGACTTGTGCAGAAGGTGAGATAAAATAACCAGAAGGGTGCATTATGTCATAAAAGCTTGGTATTAATAGTTTGCAGTAATATGGATGAAATATGATGACCTTACAATAATTAGCATCTCACTTTAACTGTGAACCTGCTGCTGTGTGAAGAATGATGTGCTGTTCTCCACACAGGTAACAGCATCTGATGCACTGCAAAAGGATATATATTCACCCCGAAATAGATGTAAGAAACATAAATGAACAGATCTAAGTTGTAGCTCAAAAATTCCAGCTACACACGAGGCAGTTCCCAACAACCAGGAGTGTTTAGCACATGATCTGACCGTGAGTAATACCTGGCATCAAGTCTTTTCTTGAGGGAGGGGAGGGCAATACTTCTACAGCTTCTGACCCTCTGCTTTACCCAGGGAAGTATCCTTTCTGCACTTTTCTCACTAATGTGAACTGGGGAAGACCATTTCAAGGACATACAGGAAAGGCTGATGCAAACAGAAATTCTGTTTAAATAAAAAAAAAACCAGTCTAGTTCCTCTTTTGTTTTACTATTTTAATTCTTATCATTAAGCTATTACTTTTACCATTTTCCTTTCTCAAAAGTTTGCAAATAAGCACTTAATATCAGCTCAAGCTACCAAAGACAGGTTTAGGAATGGCTTAAAGTGAAAATCTTCAAAGTTAATGATCTAGCTAAAAGTGTAGTTTTCTAATAGCATTCAGGGAGCTTTTGCACACTCAAAGGCCATCTAGTGACTAAAGTGAACAATCACACACTTTTGACATGGCAATATTCAAATCATATTACTCATCAAACATGTAACAGACCATTAATATTAAAGAACGGGAAACATTTGAAGTATGAAAGTTTGGTATAATTTGAAAATAAACGTTTCCATTCTTTTCATCCAAGATCAGATTTTTAACAGTTTTTTCCCTTTTCCCAAGTAACAAGAATGCAAGAGGCAGTGTCAAAATCATGCTAAGAAGTGAAACATAGTGTGTAGTGCTTGTGCAGTGAGGTTTGGAAATCTGAACATGGTTAAATGGGACTAAGTCTACACCAGCACTATCTTCAAAATTTACTGCACCAACACAGCAGATAAAAAGTAAATCAAAGACATGTACATTATTCATAAGACAGCTGGTGGAGGCAGCTGAACCATACACTGCATGCTCCAAAATTCTAGTTATTTATTAAAATGGTCCACAAGAAAAAAACAGAGAGATGAACAGCCCTGTGTGCTTGGCATATCCCAAGATGAAAACAATCATCTGCTGAACTTGCAGCACATAACAAATGACAGCTCTAATACATATGTTCAGAGAGGCCTGGGGAAAAATGGAAATGAGATAGAAATGTTTCACCTCTCGTCCTTTTGGCTATTCTTGTGATCAGACTGGGATACTCTTACAAAGTGGACATAACAGATTCTGAGTTCTAGTTTACAGGTAAAAATTTGGAGATACTCACAAGCAAAGGAGACTCAGCATACATTCTCCTCTAGCACCAGAAAATGCCTTAAGATTAAATAACAAAGTCCAGCTACAATTCTTGTTTCAGAAAATGAGAGAGAGACTGCTTGGGCTTAATCAAAAATGAAAAAAGTTGAAACAACCCAGGGACGCTGTACTTACATATACAAAGGGATATGACAGGTTTGAGAGCTTTGGCTTACACTTTTAAATACAAAATGGATAATTTTTTTTTTTTTTCACCAGACAGAATATTCTGATAGAATGTTTATGAGGTCCCAAAAGACAGGTGGTGACAAGCCAAAGTTTTGCTCTTGGAATAATGCAGTGCTCATTTGAATTTGGTAAAAGACTGTGGCAAATTATTAGTTTGGCATATATGCTAAATGAACCAGCTCAGCAGGCAGAATCTTATCTTTTAACCTCTTCTGATACTAGGACTTCAGTAAATTTCATAGGACAGTACAAGCAAGTTTTCTTTAAAATTTAACTACTTCCCTTCAAACAACACTTATTTCATTGAGTTCTTGAGAACACAGGAAAATTTAACATCAGGTCTGAATTTCTCTCTTGGTCTGTTCCTGCAAGCAGCTCTCACTGTCCACAACTATATTGATTTGAAAAATCGTCATTCAAGAAACCATTATAGCATTATCTATCTATCTATCTATCTATCTATCTATCTATCTATCTATCTATCTATCTACCTATGCTTTTCTTCCACCTTGTTGAGGTACCTGTCTCCCCCACTGCATGCCTGACTCTGCCCAGAAACTCACCTATCCATTGAGTTTGCCTGAGCAAACCTTGTGGCTCATAGTCTGGAAGGGAGACATATTCTTATTTTTCTATCATACTTTGACCAACTTTTTTTCTTTGTCTCGACTTAGCTCCTATTTGACCCCTTTTAAGACTTCTGTGACCTTTTCCTGGACTCATCTAAAATGATTCACTCTGAGATAGATTTGAATAGGTGAAATACAGAGTAAATAAAAGATGCCAATGCAGAAGTGATAGTTTTGGACAGACAGCAAAAACCCCCTTGAGTTTATGCGTGGGTATGATTACCATGGTGTTTTCATAGATGTCATGTCTTAATGCAAACATCAGATGTATGAAATCATGACAATCATTCCCTTTACATGTTTCTTCTGTTCTGCTTTTTATATTTAACTCTCTCACAGGAGAAACACGCAGAAAATATTTTTGATATGGTTATTAACGGAATATATGAACTTCTCTAGTTACAGAATGATGCTGAATTTATTATTCTGAGATAATTAACTGTCCACAGACTTCGTACAAGGACTGTTCAGACAATTCCAATATTCATAAAACCTGAAATTTACAAATCACCAGATCTCTGCAGAGAGGTAAAAGATCTTGTTTGAAATCTGTTCCAGAAGCCTCCGACAACCTAAAATCATAATTACATGCTTCTTGTGTACAACATTAGCTAATTAATCTGACTTAATAGATTTTTCAGGCAGCAATCAAAACCTGAATTTTAGTTTATTAAAGATAAGAATTGTTACAGTTAAAAATCATAAGTAAACTAACAATGTGAGATTTGTTAAGGTAGAGCATCATTCTTATGAACCAATTTTTCATCAATATCCTTGTACTCTGTTTTGACATTCTGCATGCATGTTGCATGTCTTCTGTATCAATTTACAAGGAGGGCCAGGGAAAAAATATGAAATGTGAAATGATATGAGGCAGTTACTGGCATGTGGTGGTAGCCTTTAATGCGCACTTGAAACTATTTTTACTTGAAAATATTTTTGTGCGTTTATGTGTATGACCTACACAAAATTTAGGCTCCCTTTCATTAGCAAACCTAAAAACGATTAGAAAGAAATTGTTCACTGACTTGGTGAACATTGGTGACTTAATATCAGCTCAAGCTACCAAAGACAGGTTTAGGAATGGCTTAAAGTGAAAATTTGCAAAGTTAATGATCTAGCTAAAAGTGTAGTTTTCTAATAGCATTCAGGGAGCTTTTGCACACTCAAAGGCCATCTAGTGACTAAAGTGAACAATCACACACTTTTGACATGGCAATATTCAAATCATATTACTCATCAAACATGTAACAGACCATTAATATTAAAGAACGGGAAACATTTGAAGTATGAAAGTTTGGTATAATTTGAAAATAAACGTTTCCATTCTTTTCATCCAAGATCAGAATTATTTTAGGTTTGGGATTGTATCTTCTTTTTGTGAAATAGTGGGAAACAGGATCATCCAACATCTCCCTGTTGATTTTGGAGGCTGTATTTTGGAAGAAAACATATTATCCCAAGGAACTCCTTTGTAAGCTCTAGATCAACAAGTTTTAAAAAAAGTAGAGAAAAAGTTCCCATATAATCATTAATGAATTACACTGGTAGATACATAATAAGGACTATGTGATGTAGATGTAGAAAGTAACAAAAGTAGACTTCTTTTTTTTAATGGGAAATGAAAAGCCTGGGATTATATGCTGCTTGCTGGGAAACAAGTAGTTATTGCACAGTTTCACAGGATTATCTTCTTTTAAATGGTCTCACTCACTAAGTGAAAGATGTAGCTTCTCCTCCAATAAGCTTACAGTGGTGAAGGGATTTATTTTGTCTGAACTTGAATAATTAGTTAAGTGAGAGGAGACATAAGTAGAGACTGGACACCAGGCACATCATGCCCCTGACAGGTGCTGAAGACAGATGTACATCATGCCCTTTTGGAAACTACAGTTTCTCTTCACTGTCTACAGGGGAAGTGGAGATGAAAGGCACAAATTGGATACAACCTTCTAGATAACTAAATTAATGAGATTAATCCTATGCTAAATACCATTAAACAGCAGAAATTCTGATTGCTAGAAAATTTTTTGTAGTCTTATATGTTCTGCTACCTAAAGGTAGTAGAAGCATTTTTGCTTCTTTAGTAGCAAAAAGAAGATAAAAAAATGAAGTAAAACAAAAGCAAAAACTGTTTTAAAACTAAATGATAGCTCACTGTTAGTATTTGACTTGTAGGCACTGTGCATTGTTTTCGACCCCTTATATTTTAAAATTAGGAGTACTAACTTTAGTGGGCCTAGCAACAGTTAATGACAAATAAAATATTTTCAAATAACTCTTCCAGATTCCTTCATTTAATTCTTTGGTTAATTACTCTATTTCTCTTTATATACAGAAGATAAAGATAACCTATTAACATGATTTCTTGCCTCTCTTTTAGTATTTTGAAAGAAAAGGCTACAAATTACTCCCTGAATACTACTTGTAACTAAGCATAAACCCTACCAGTTTATATTGGAGAGGACATGCATGGGGAAAAAAAGTAACAGAAAAAAACCCTAGAGTTGTTGAATTAACAATGAAATCATTCTGCTATTGGGCAAGGAAAAGCAAATGCAAAGTGAAATACTTAACTGTAGCCATGATAAATAATCTAACCCTTAGGGAAAACACAGTTGTTTTATTCAATGGCAATCGGCTTTAAAGATATTGTTTCAAGTTTTTTACATTATTTCCAGATGGCCTATTAGCTTATTAGGCAGTATGCTATTACACAATTCATTGTTTTATGGGTATTTAATAGCACAGATATTTTTGAATATGCTGTAGACCATTTTTCACAGAATCACAAAATAATCTGACTTGGAAGGATCCTCAGGGATCATCGAGTCCAATTCCTGGCCGTGTACAGGACCATAACCAAGAGTCACACCATACACCTGAGAACATTGTCCAAATACTTCTTGAACTCTCTCAGGCTTGGTGCTGTGACCACTTCCCTGGGGAGCCTGTTCCACTGCCCAGCCATGCTCTGGGTGAAGAACCTTTGTCTAATATCCAACCTAAACCTCCCCTGACACACCTTCAGGCCATTCCCTCAGGTCCTGTCACTGGTCACCACAGAGAAGAGATCAGTGCCTGCCCCTTGCCTTCCTCTCATGAGGAAGTTGTAACTGCAGTGAGGTCTCCCTTCAGTCTGCTCTCCTTCAGGCTGAACAGACCAAGTGACCTCAGCTTCTCCTCATACAGCTTCCCCTCTAGACTCTTCACCATCCTTGTTGTCCTCCTTTGGACACTCTCTAATAGTTTAATGTCTTTTTTATATTGTTTTTTTATATTGTTGCTCCCAAAACTGCCCCCAGCACTCAAGGGGGGGTCACCTCTGTGCAGAGCAGAGCAGAGCAGAGCAGAGCAGAACAATCCTCTCCCTTGCTAGGCTGGCAATGCTGTGCCTGATGCAGCCCAGGACACTCCTGACCCTCCTGGCTGCCAGGGCACTGCTGACTCATGGTCAACTTGCCATCAAACAGGACCCCCAGTTTCCTTTCCATGGCACAGCTTTCCAGCATCTCATTCCCCAGTCTGTTCATACAACCAGAGTGCAGATTCCATCACTTTCCCTTGTTGAACTTAATTTGGCTGGTCATTGTTCAGACATCTAATTTGTCAAGGTCTGAATGTCTGCAAATAGTTCATTTGTTGTTTTTCAAGTTGCACATTTCTTTACACTTTACTTTTTTTTTGCTTCTGATTAAACTTTCTTCTTTCTATTTCTACAGGCAGTCAAAACTTTTAACTTATTAAGTACCTAAGTACTGTTGAAGGTAATTTTCTATCAATATTTGAAATGGAAAAGAGGCTGGAATCCTATCTTGAGATACCTCTCAGTCAATGTGATGATTACTTCTCCAGAGTAATGATTACTGTGGAGAAAATGCTTACTGCTTCAGCAGAGGAACCACTGGGAAAGGAACTCTTCCTATATAAAGGCCACAGGGAAATTAATATAATGTGACCACAACTATTTCAGGAAGTTCTGCATGAAATTCTCCAACCGAGCCTCTTAAAGATACAGTAGAAGGAAGATAAGATCTTCTCATGGATAAATAATTGGTTAGAAGATCACAGATAGAAGGAAGGGATAAATAAGCAGTTTTCCAGGTGGGTAGAGACCACTGGTAGAGAGACCTCCAGACAGCCATTTTGGGCCTAGGACATTTTTGCCTAACATATTCACAAATTAGCTGTAAGTAGGGAGCTGGAATGTTAAGTGATGTGCTCAAAAAGCAAATGTATATATTCATGAAGAGAAATCTGTGAATCCATGACTATTAAAACACACAGTGTCCTCGTTATGAATCCCTGATCAACAAATCATCACATGATTGGAAAATATTTGGAGGAAGGATGATGACTTTACTAACTATCCAGAGTCTTGGCTGAAATGCTGGACTACACTGGCTTTTGGAGAAATTCAAATATCTAGTAGCAGCACAAGTAAACTATTTATTACCTTAAAAAAAGATTACTACCAAGTCTATAAGTTAACTCTATAGTTTTTCCATTTCTCATTTCCCAACTTTGGAGAAAACTGTCTTCAGATGTGTTAGCTTCCAGAAGGGGCAAGAAATCATCTCTGCTCTTCATCAGATTTGTCAGATAACCTGGTTCATTCTGCAATCCCCAAAACCTCTGTCTTAAGACCTACAAAATAGAATAATATTTACAAACTGGGCAGGGGGACTTCATCACCAGGTCCCCAGTACAACACCTGTATGGTCAAATTCTGAGCTCGTCCTCCTCCTAATCACTGCAAAGAAAACTTGAGACCACAGAGACAAAGGGTAGAAAATTCTGTTGTCATATGAGTGAGAGGAGGGGACTCCACAGGCAAACACTCTTGAGGTCTGGTCTTCTAGCACGGAGCACCTCCCCTGTATGGACTGAGAATATATGGAGAATAGTTTCTCAGCTGTTGTCCTTTCTCTGATTCTTCAGTCTTAGAACAACCTTCTTCATCAGCTTCTCACATTTGCATTGCTATTACAGAGCTTCAGAGTTTGCTTTGCTCAGTAGTTGCAAAAGACTGCTAGAAAAGTTCAAAGTTGTGGACTGCCAAAGCCACAGTGCTACATCTTCTCACAATAACTCCTGTCTGCTGCAGACGTTTTATATACCACAGCTCATCTGTCTCAAAGGCTGCTTCTCTCTCTTTTTTTATGTTCATCCCAGACACAGTGGAGAAAGTGACTGTAGAATTTGCTTACAAAATGCCTGACTGATTTATCTTTCAGCACAACTTCCCCAAATGACTTAGCTGTGGAATGTCTTGGGACCGGTATCTAGAAAGGTTAGCAACTTAGATCACATGCCTGGGGACTGGTAGTTGGGCTCTGAATCATACAGCTAAAATCTGCAATTTGTTTATGCAGTCTCATTAAAAATAGTACCTAAAAACTCATCTACTTTTTATATCAATATTTACACATTTGAAGTTAATACCTCAGCATCACAGAAAAACTTGTAAATGCATACTAGGTTTGGAAGATCACTTAGACCACTTCCTTAAGAAATTTATGCTGCAATATATCTGTTTCAAGGTTTATCCCTGAGTTCAGTTTGACTTTTCCTGACAACTTCAGCAGGGTCAGCATTTTAGTCTAATAGTGAACTTTCCTGAACAAAGTAACATCAGAAAGCCACCAGACAGTTTCTATCAGCTTCCTAGAACTTCTGGCCATTTCAGAGCACTTTCTTGACTGTAACCCAGATTACTGACTTGATGTCGTTCAGTTTCAGATTTTGTCTGTGTTCATTTCAGGTGTGTCTTTATGTGTCAGAGTATGTCTCTCTCTACCTGCTTTTCTTTGCACTGGAAAAATTACTGGGCAGATAAAATTGCTTATCTCAAATCTTCTTTCCCCTTGACTTTTCCAGAGGCTTGCAGAAAAAAAACCCCAGCTGAACCTTTCTGACTGATGTCTGCGGTCTAATTTTCATATGTAAATGAAGAAAACAGTAAATGAAAAATAAGAGTGAAAATGACATGGTATGGGCAAGAAAAAAAAAAAGAAAATTATGTAGTTTATTTTTTATCCCTTGTGGTTTCCTTACAGTTCTTTTATATGGCTGCAGTAAGCAAGAAGTGATTTAAAATGCAAAGCTTGAAGACAGAAACCGGGAACCAAAACCACTGCCAGAATTTATGGTACTTAGAGACTTTTTGATGACAATAACATACATAAAGTATTGTTAACTGTGCAGTAACTGCACTCTTTCATAGCAAAATGGAACTAGGAGTTTATTTACATTTTGCTACCATGTTCTAAGAAATGCCTCCCCTCATCTATGAGCATGTAGCATGAGATACCACAAAATTTTGTTCTAGCTATAATGAGCATTTCTTGATGAAAGTCCCTGAAATTAACTTTAAATATATTGCTTATTGTTAATTATGTCCATCCTTATAAGTCCTGGGCAAGTATTTTTGCTTTCCACAATTTTTATCAGAAAATTCTGAAACCATCAAGCCAATTTTACTTTATGTTATAAGGAATGAATTTCCATTTTTGTGCTACAATCACTACAAAATAATCAGACTCAAATTTATCTGTAAGACACTGATATAAAATAAGAGGGTAATGTGGTACTTTGACCAATATGTGATAGCAATCTTCAAAAACTTCTGTTCTCTGATCAGCCAGACACTGGAACAGGTCTCTAAATGTGCTGCACTGCAACTTGTCAGGAAATACTAAAGTACACAGAAATATTCAGGGGGTTTCCTAACTTTGGAGTGATTTGGTTTTCTTAGCTTGCATTAAAGTAGGTGTTCATTAGAACTATGGAAATAACTTCACATTTTACATAAACAGATTTTTTAAAAAAACCAATAATTACCTTCGGAGTTGTTTGGGGTTTTTTTAGCAATAGAATTCTCATTAGAATTTGCTGACTGGTACCTCTTTGCTACAGCAGGAACAATGAATCATATAAACACTCTACTGCAGTTGTTATATTTACTTCAAATGTCCAGGACAAATGTATTTTACAAGATTGTTCCTTTAGGATATGGGGGAATGGAGTTCAGAAACTCTATTTATTTGTTAAGCACCACCAGTTTCTTCAATGATTAATAAAATAGTTTACTTTACCTCTGAGTCATACCCTGGACTTCCCCCTTCTGTCCTGGCTGGTTTCCTCCAGGAGGTCTCCCATGGTCAGGCTGGGCTCTCTCACCTGTGGTGGGAATGCTGCTGAGGTTTCCTATCGCTGCAGTCTGCCAGGGATTCAATAGCTCTTCCAACACTGGGCAGCTGTTCAGCATCTGCTGCTGGACTCACAAAACCTGAGCAGGGATCATCTATTAAAGGCACAACATCCTGGTGTGGAAATAAAGGCTAATTTACCCCTACTGGAGGGGCAATAGATAGAATTTAAGGAAATAATTACTGTTCTCTCTTCAAAGCTGGCAAAACTGTGATTGCTTTCAAGACCCCTCATAACAGACATACACATCTTTTTCAACAGACTTGGATACCATTGATGATCATCTTGTAAATTGGTTCAACTGGCAAAGCAGTTGAGGACTTTCCAAAGGCACTTTCTTGCCTTTCAGATCCGTCAGAAAAGAGTAATTCTCTTCTATTTTCCTTGTGTGCAGAAAACTTAAAAGATGCAACTTGATCCTGTTTCTCCAAGATTCTGAAGTCCCAGCCAATAAATCACAGTAAAAGCAGAGACCGTTCTCCAGAAAAAAATAGTGAATAGAAGAGCATGGCAGTGTTCAAATACTGAATTCTTTCCTGAAAAGAGTTTTATCAAGTATGGCACAGAAAGGATATGGCCATTGCATGCTCAGTTTTTTTCTGTTGTTTGGTAATGATGGAAAACACCTCTTAATGAAACTTCTCCTGGTGTTAAACTTAGTTCATGCCTACCACTGTAATGTAGTCCTTCAAGAGGACACACACAACAAATTGTAGTGACATCTGAGAATGTTTTATATGCAGTGTGGGCACTGTAAGGCTAAGCCAACACACTGAAAACACTGAACTTTGATACATAGTGTGTTCAGTTTCTATCATAACTCTACAGTTATCTGAGTGAAAAAAAAAACTTCCAAAATTTGACTTCTACCAGTAACAAGCCTTTAAAATGCCATACTGGGGTCTGCATTTACTGACTCTCAGTAATTTCCATATTAAATACAATCAGTTTCACGCTAGAAATTACATTCAGTGGTGCAGATTGACTTTTTCCTCCCTACCTTCTTACCTCCTCCTGGAAAGCTTTAGAAAGAGATGACAGGAGAGGTAAAGACATGGGACCTAGGTAAGGCACAGGATGGAATACATCACAAGGATGACTCTTGTTTTGTTGCATGCATCTTGTAGAATGAAAAGCCATTTAACCTGTCTTGGATTTTATTGACAGGGATTCTATCCTGTTTATCCCAGTAAGTGAATTTGCCAAGGAAGGCTGAATTATTTCTGTTGTCAACATTGTGAAGTGATCCATGCCTAAAGAAGCACATGGATGAATTGGTTTTGTGTCTAAGCTAGTCCTCTCTGCTATGTCTGCATTTTACTTTTCTTCAGGATTCCTGTGGATCATTCTTGATTCTTTGACATAAACAACTGTTTTCATTCTCTGGAAAAGTAACAATATACCAAATATTCCAATAAAATGATATTTTTTCCGTCAGACATTGTTTGCTCCCTACAGAATTCCTCGTGTCTCTCCCCTCTTTTTCTTCCCTCCGTCTTTCAGAAAACCCCTTCTCTACTGCAGCACAGACTGTAAATACTCGAATGCCTCAGGAGCATGCAAATGCCCACTTGAGTTGTCTTTTTGTAGTAGTGCAACGAAGATGGAGCAGCAGAACTATGGATGCCCACGACAGTGTCTGGTTTAGCACTTCAGTTCTTTGGCTCTGCAAACAGAACTTCCTTGGTTTCTACTTTTTTTAAGGAAGAGCTGCAGGGAGCACAGTTCCTTGCGCCTCTGGCCGGGCGCAGTCGGCGCTGCCGCAAGCCTGACTGCTTCAGATGAGCTGCCCCTGGAGCGGGCACGGGTTGGGATACGGTAACTAAACCCAGCGGCGGGACGGTTTTGGATGGCGCCCCGGCGGCAGCAGCAGCAGATGTTTCCCCGGGGTTTGAGGATGTGAAAGTCTCGCCTGCTCCCCTCCCCTGTTTTCGGCCAGAGGTGAAGCGCAGAGCTGGGCGCTGCGGCCGGGAAAGCCCCACGGACGCCTCCGCCCGGGCAGCTCCAGGGCAGGGAAGGACGATGTGCCCGCCCTGAGGTGCCTGGCGGGGCGCGGGGCCACCTCCCGGGCCACCTCCTGCTCCTTCACCTTCTCCTCCTCTTCCTCCTGCCCACCCTCTTTGCAGCATGGCAGCTGTAAGTTGGTGTTGCTGTCTGGGACATGCTGTTCCATAATACAGGAGCTTTCCCCTGTGGGTTTTGTTTTACACCTGCCGGCGCTTTACCCATCTATGCTCACCCAGCGGGATTGAACCTCCTTTCCATGTACGAATTTGCAGATGGATGCCGGAAAGCTAAAGGATTATCTGAGTTGATTCCTTTCCCACACAAAAATGAGCAGAGTGCTGCAGAGACGGGTGTTTCCCCTTCCCATGTGCCAAAGAAGTTGCATGCCAGGGTGGGGGTAATAGTCTCTGCTTCCTAGTGAGGTTTTGAAATTGGAACATAGTAAATTGCTTCAGCTTTCTGGTAGCATTAAACTAGGTTATTTAATTAATGTACATAGATGCTGGATCTTCTTATTCTACGGTCTGGTTGTGATCACAGATGAAATTCAAAGTTCTACTTTCTGACAAAAGGGGAGTATGCAGTATTTTAGTACATAGTCACTAAAACACCAGAGTATTTATTCTGCCTTTGGTTTGAGTAGGCATAAAAGACTTTGTCTGCTCCAGAAAAGACACTTCCATTTGATTGCACTGGAGTGTTATTTGTACAATCTGCGTCTCAGATTGATGTAAAGAACATGAGACTATTAATTTTGGTTTGTTTATTTGTTGGAGGTTTTTTTTTTTTTTTTTTTTTTTTTTTTTTTTTTGATTTTGTTTGTTTTGGGGTTCCCCCCCCTCCCTTTTTTTTTTTTTTTTTTTTTTTGATTTTGTTTGTTTTGGGGTTCCCCCCCCTCCCTTTTTTTTTTTTTTTTTAAACTTACTAATGTTGACAGTTTTGGCATTATATTTTACTCTAACTGATTAATTAAACTTTTTGAGGACAATGTGGAGCATGTTTCTTGAAGTGTCTTAATTACATTTGCATTTTCTGAGCCATCTAAAGGAAGTTTTGGTCTTACTGAACAGATACAGCATTTTTAACTATGGCATGTTATATGATAAAGAAGATTCTTTTTTGAACTTAGGAAACACATGAGTGGTGTAGCTGTCAGAAAGAAAATATAAAGATCCATTTGCAAAACATAATACAGTTTATAACTTGCAGACTTTTTGTCTAAAGGGTCATACTTAAATATTTGAGACAGATTGGAAACTCAAATTATTTCCCCTGTATGACTGTAAAACTACAAGTAATAGATATAGTAATATTTCTGCACAGCACTTACCATGAATAGGCAGTTTAGAAATGCCAGCTGTCATTAAAATACTTGTATCTAGAAAACCAATCTTCACTATTAGCATGCTTGAGAAAAATAATTTAAGTAAATATAATTGCTATTTATATAATCTTTTGGTACAGAAATCTCTTTACAAAAAATATCCCAAATAGAATTACTTCAAAAAAACTTTTAGCAGTCACCATGACTTAAATATTTTCCTATCACTTTGTAGAATTTTCATTTCTAAATAAATGAATTGAAACAGTGCCAACTTAACATGATAATATAATAATACAGCAATTTATTAATTAATAAATTGACTGTTTAATTATTTAAGGCTCATTCTAAATTGTTTCCTGCCAATGCAAGGTTCAGACTAAATTTAATTTTCTGAGAAATTATTGTGAAGATACTTGATTTTGCAGCTCTTATGCTGATTTTAAGGCTGAAAGATTCAGAAAAAAAAATTTATGAAATAATAGGATGTACTTGATGTGAAACTTTAAGGGGGTGAATGGCATTTCCTTTCAAATCAATGGGCATAGGAATAATGTTAATTTGGTCTGCTATATCCTGGTTCCTCCTTTGGACAAGAAGTGGAAAGAGACCCCTCTTTACCTGAGGCTGTTGTAACTTCCTCCCCAGGGTGGAGCAGGAAGGTTTGTTTTCCTGTGTGGGAACAATCCACCTGCTATTTCTCATCTTGAATTGAGACTCTTCTCCAATATGCAGAGCCCCTTAGAAATATAAGAGCTCAATTTCTCCATGTTTAAGTAGTGTCTGTACTGCTGCCCAAGTAGATTTACACTTGAATTTAACTCACTTCAGGCTCTTTTGGCCTGTTTCCATGTCATAAATTAGTAGCAAAGCTGTTGAATTAACTCAGTCTGACTTTAAAGTTGAGCAAGGAGTCCTCAAACAACTGATATTTTATAAGTCAAATGTTCCCTTTGAGGGCATGGTCATATAAAACTGGGAGGTTTGAATTACCCTGGGCTTGGGGGTGAATTGCCCCAAACTTCTATGTGTCTGATCACTATGTAAACTGTGTTTCTTCATTTGTGATCTTCTGCAAAAGGAACTGTTGTTTATACTTTGTATAATGCCTGCAGAAGTACAAGCCAATGAGGAATCAGACCCTATGCATTTCTAGTGTATTTGGCTGATTAAAAAAATTTAATTAGGGAGTTAATTCAGAAATGCATTTATTTTTTCTCAGAGAGTACTGAAACAAAGGATTTTCCTGCTGCTTCTTAAGGATGGGTTCAGACAGAAGAGATGGAATAATATATTTAATGACTTTAAAATGTGGTTAAAGCAGTTCCCTTGTACTTCATTTTCTGTGGCTCTCTCTGTGGGACTTACTGACTTCTTGATACTTTATTTTTTCCCATGAAATGGGAGTCTTTAACCTGGTCACATGTACTCTTTAAACAGAGAGAAGGAATGGGAAAATCATTTCTACTAAACACTGCTGCAGCAAGTACCATTTCAATTCCAAAGGAATTCCAGTAAGAAATCTAAAAAAAACTTCTGAAAAATTTTTGAAATACTGTCTCAAATGTGAGGAAATGAGTGCTTGAGAGTTGAAATTCATCTGTGGACAGGAAGATTTGCAGAGTGAAATAGCTGCTATGCAAGTGAAATGTATACGCACATGAAAGAGCATTTATATTGACTTTCCCCCAGTATAGCCTACCATAAGTTCTACAGTATCTTCCTTTGTAACTGTATTGCTTTCACTTTTTCTGGTTCTTTTTAAATAAACAGTTCAAGAGCTCCATCTTTGGGTTTAAGGTGTTATTGTAAAAAAAAAAAAAAATTCTTTTTGCATTAAGTAGTTCCTAAACCTCCTACAAATTATGTAATGTACATCTTCTCATACCTTATCAGTTTGCAGTGCTTAACATTTCTAGATACATTTATACCATTGCATTTTGATAAACTTTGAATACTCTCTTTTTAATATCATTGTTTTCAGTTTTTCTTTTGTTAACTTACTTGGTTTTGGTGGATTATGTTTTTCCCTTTCAATTATGATACATGAATCAATTTGACAGTTCATATAATATTTATGGACCATGACAGAAAATAATGGCAGATGGATTTTTAAAACAGGCTGTTTTTCAGGTAGGCTTTATTACTTGTTAGAAATTAGTAGGCTTTTATTAAAATGAGAACATATGCTGATTTTTGTCAATGGGGAATCTGTTCAAGTTCTTTTGGGAGCAGAATTTTAATGAAACATTAATTTTGTTTCTGCCATTGCAGCAGAGTTCTAAAAGACATAAATATTACAGTGAAAAAAATTGAATCTATTTTATTTTTCAATAAAAAGCCTCTAATTATTCCATGAAGTCTTTGGGGAAAACAAAGTTATCTGAAAAAATTTTGCTCCTTAAAGTTGTGAAAGTAGTGAAAGTGGAACATAACAAAAAAAAAATATTGTGAAGTAAATTAAACTTAATCACAGAAATCCACCACCTATGAGATACTCTTATCAGTATCTTCTGTCTCTTTTTTTGTCTTTCCTTCTCAAGTTAAGTTTAATTTCTTCCTACTTTCTAGGTATCTTCAGTGGCATACTCTGCTGACATTCTGACATGACAAGTATAGGCAAGGCAGTCGTTTAACTTACCCTGATTGTCTTGTCCTTAGAGCCAGAGAATTTGCCTTGCTTCTGTTTTCCATAACAACACTGTAGAGAACTACAATTGCAATTTTTGTAATATAAGGGATGACTTAATGATTACCCATTATTACTTTAATTACTGTTTAAATAAAGATAAATCAAACTCAATTTGTGATTTGACCTCATATTTCTTCTTGTCCCCAGAAAATATCTCAATCTGTAACCAGTTCATGTGACTATTGTTGCTTTTAGTTTTTGACTACTGAATCTAAGTTAGCAACAAGCACTGATCTGGTGTCATTTAGCTATTTAGCCTGCCTTCTTAAAATAACTGCTACTGATGATATGTTCAGTATTTCATTGTTGCCTTTTGTATTTGAGAGATTCTCCTCCATTTTTATTTATTTTCTTTCCCAGATTTCTCCAAACGAATTAGAAATCACAATGCCTTAACTCCCTGTAACTAACATTCTTTCTAAGCAGAAGGTGGAGACAAAGAACACAAAATGCTGAGAGGCTGAAAGCTGTCCTTATCTTTCTGCTGGTTCCAGTTCTGCACCTCAGGAAACTGTCAGAGAACCCCAGATCTGGCTTGTACTAGAATGCCACCTGCACTAAATGAGAGATTTCTTCCAGAAGCCTTGAACATGTTGCAAATCTCTGCAATCTTTATGAAATGTTTTTAATTCCTATTTAAAATAAACACAAATTACAGCAGAAATAAAATACCTTATATTTCATCATATGAAAAAATTAAGAAGGTCACAGTCTTGACAGAACCCAAGATCATTGCTTCATTGAGGATTGATGTATTTATGGATTGACCTGCTGACTGGGGGCATTGTAACAAGGCAGCTGAATTTTATGCACATTTTGGACAGTGCTTATTCCCCTTTTCCTCATTATGGACAGCCTTAATTTAAAATGTGACAGGTCTTTTTCGAAACATGAATATATTTAAAACTAAATTTAAACTTAAGTGTTATTTAGAATAAGGGTGTTTTTCTGATATTAGGTCTTTGGCATTGTTTTTTGTTGCTGCAATGAGTCATGGTTGCAAAGATATTGAGCAGATATTAACTGGATATCCATTGAAGAAAACAACTATTAAAGAGTGTAGATTAACCTAAAGTATGATGATTGGTTTTTTCTTATAAATTAAGTAGTTGTATTAACATCATTGCTCTGTCTTCCAAGTTCAACTCTTAAAGAGTTTTTAAGTGTGGCACCAAGACAAAACAACTTAAAAATAGTGGGATATGTTTTATTTCCACTGTTTTTCTTTAAATATAAAGTCATAAGTTCAGTGAAAATATTTTTAAAAGAAAAGGCTCTTCATTATCAAATCCCCTGTTACTGAATGGTTTTAAATAATTTTAAGTGTTTTGATTGATTACAATTCTGGACTGACTGATGTATGCTTATTAGGTCATCCCCCAGAATTTTTAAATTTTTTAAATATTTCTTTGGATTCTTGCTCATAATTTTCATGAAACCAAGATAATTATTTTCTGTGATTGTTGTAATAATAACAACATTCTCTCTATTCTTCCACTTGTCTGTAGGACTGTTTACTTCAAAATATTACTTTCTTCTACTGTAGGTATTCCAACTTCACCTAATTTGTTATGTTCACAGAACTTGAAGCTTGAAGTTTATGTTATATTCTTAAAAAAAAAAATAGGAAGAGGTAAGAAAGTATTGCTTTCTAAGTTGCATGTTTCTAACTTCAGAATACAAAGTTACCACTTTATTTTCTCATTAAAAAATACAATTACTGGAAAATCTGAGAGTTAAATTTTTCTCTAAAGGTGAAACAATTCTGGAAAATAATTTAAAGATTTCTTTTATTAGTTTATAATATTATTTGATGTTCAATAATGGCTCTAAGTGGTATAAAAGTTCATATTATTAGTGTTTTTTTTTCTCTCTTCTGACTCTAATACCTGTAAACACAAATACTACTTGAATGGCTCAGTGAAATTCAAAAGATAAAAGGTAAGATTTAAATGTTTTATTTCAACTCTGTTTCCAAATAATTTAATTTCTTAAGAAAGAATATTTTCACTATATCTGGGAGAGGACATTGTGAGTATACTAAGCTTGGCTCCAGTGTTCTTTTGAGATGCAGGGCAACATCTTTATTTTAAGGTGTGTTTTAATTTTTTCCCCACACAAATTTGGTTAAATACAATCCTGCATTTTTTAAATCCTGCAGTTTTAAAATGCCTGATATTAATGTTCTTTTTTTGGAACATCATCTAATCTAAGATAATATTTTTATGATGGAGAAAATATGAACAAATAAGAACAATAGCAAAGAACTTCAGTTAAAGAGAAGGCCATTATTTTGAAAGGAAAAAGAAAAGATGCAGATATTTTTTCAGCCTTCATTTTCTATCAGATGCCCTTCTGTATTCTATGATACATGCTTACAAAACTTTCATGGAAATTTACAGTGATATGATAGAATTTACCACCTTGAAAGGCTATGATGATGATGGCATGATAATTTTGTTACTTATGGATGCATAGGGCTTTTTTCCCATTGCTCCAAGAGAGAACAAAGTGACTTTGAGGAAATAAAAAAAATGTGAAGAGAGAAACATGTGCAACATATAAAATTTTGCCCCAGTAAACTACTAATAAACCTGCTGGTTAGTAAACTTTGAGAAATAGTATTAAAGATTTACATTGGAAAATGACTAATCATATTGGCAAATGCATTAACATGTAGAATTCCTAGCAGTTTTCATGGTTCAAGTTTAAAAACGGAAACCTGTAAAAGGCATTTGTTTCCATTATATAGTATTGTGCAACTGGAAATGTATAGTATGCTGCTTTCTGCATTATACAGTACAGTAAAAAATCTGACTACTAGCTAGGATGGCCTACTGATCTTAAGAATATTAAAATTCCTTTTCAGAAAGATGCCTCTAATGATGTCATTGTCTGAACCATCTAGTATGGCACAAAAACTTCATATCATTGTTTCTACATGGAGTTATGTTGGGTTACTTGTATATTTGCTATTTTTCTCAAATAATAAGGATTGCTTAGTGATCATGACTGGCTCATCAACAATATCTTTTGAAGTCTGAGCAGGGAACCCAAGTTTTGCTTTTTTGTTTCCTTCTATGTATGTCTCAATTACCCTTTAGTGTAATTTCATTTTTTACAAAAAATAAGAAGAATATTATGATTAAATTATAAGCCTGTTAAATCTCTTATTAATTTTACAATTTAGACTGTGAACAATTAATCCTTTTACAAGGCAAATCCTATCCTATTTACTTTCCCCTTAGTCTGTACTAGCATCTATCAGAACTCTGTCCTTGGTCTGATATTTTCCTATTACACAATCTGAAATACTATTTATATCATAGTGGTTCTTCATTCTTAATCCTCTACATGCCAACCTTCATGGTAGAGCATCTCTCATTTATGTGATTTTTATCTAATACTGCCCTGTGTTCTTGCTCTCAATGTGATGATGGACTTTGCCCTCTGAATTTTTAGCATTCTTTGCCTCAAAATGGTTTTGTTTATATTTAAGGCTGTGGGCGATGTCCTTGTAGTTTAAGCTGCTAATCTCCCTTTGGATGTATATATTCAGGTTATCTGAGTGCCCTGCACTGTAACTGATATATTTTGATGCCCAGTCTGTGATGCATGACAGACACAGTCAGGAGTGTTGTCATGTATCTAAGTACTGAACCTAATCTGATCTGACAGAAGAAAACCTCTGATTCACAATTAACAAAAATTGCCCATTTCACTCCTCTGGCTTCTGTTTACTCGAACTGCAGTTTCATCTGTGTAGGACAGAAAACCATGGAGACCTCAGACTTCTTCCAGTTGACAGGGTTAAATCCCTTAGGGCAGATTGCTTGAGTATTATCCCAAGTTGCTATGCCGACCTTGGTTCAGTAGCAAAAAAAAACTATGGTGGCAGGGATTCTTGGCTCTGTGGCAACTTCAGGTGTACTGCAGTCAGCAGCAGGAGGGCAAAAACCATTTCAGTAAGAGAAGAAATTTTATGATTCCCTGATTTAACTTTGTATAGGGATAAGTTAGGTTTGGGAAAAAGTATTTTTGAAAAATGGTAATTAAAGGACTTCAGCCACCACAACTTGGTAAATACCATGGAGACACTTCTTATTTTAGAGCTGTGATACTTTTTTTTTATTATTCAAAGAAAATGTAAACAGACAAAAAGCTATTTAAACTTTCTAGCTCATTAAATATTTGCTGTGTAAAAAGAAGAATTTGATAATTTGGCCTTCTTTAACAATGGGTATAATCCTCTCTACACAGTAAAAAAATATCTGGGTTTTTGTGTGACTACTGAATCTTCTAATCCCTGTCATAGCAAGTCTCCATTACAGTGAGAAATTAGGATTCATAAACTTTGCTTGATACATCATTTCATTTTCAGTGTGGTAGTAGGAAAGAAAAACTGGAAATGATGAATTATGAATCAAGTTTTAGGAAAGACTAATAAAATTCCTCTTCTTGGGATGCTTTAAAATAAATAAATGCAATTGTTTAAGCATAACATCTGTAGGAAGAGAGCCTATCCTTCATTGCACTATCTGTCAGAGTTAGAACAACCAAATTCTCTTTCAGGCACATTAGCTCTTGACACATACACTCCCTAAGAAGGTGTTTTGCGCCCCAAAAGTCTTTCTAGGTACATGTATTCAAATATCATGACTACAGTAAAAGCCCAGAAAGTGCAATAAACACTTTCCTTTCTGTAGCATTAAAACCCAGTTGTTTTTTGAACAAGCAGCTTTGTTCACAGATTGTTCCAATCCATGTATAGAGTTATGAAAAATTAAATACTGCACGAAAGTTAATTTAAAGTCACTACAACTTTAAAATTAGCAAACCATTTTTCTTCAGCTGGCATAGTGGCTCTTTTGTTCTGAGATCTGGAAATTGTACTTTCAAGTTTTTGAGCAGCTGTTGGGCTGGCTGAGAATAAGAGGTTTTTAAAATATACTTTGAATGGAGGAAAAAACTCTTCAAAATAATTGTTTCTTAAGTTCAGGATCTTAGAGTTTTACTGCATTAACCAGAATTTTTGATGTTCTAAGCAGCCCAATAGAACAAAGAAAAAGATAATGTTTCAGTTTTTATTTCCAAATGCAAACATTGGAATAGGCCTGTACCAATTGAGAGAAAATGAACATAGGAATTTAGATTTACAGGAAACTAACTGCTTTTCATACACACCACCCCCTAATATATGCATAGAAGGAATATATGTGTGGTAAGATTGTGACTGTCTTTTCATACTGAAAAAAAAGAGCATCCTAAAATTTTGTAAAACAAAGCAACAGAATAACTGAGAAATTAAATACTTGCAGTCAGCCTCTCAAGTACAAGCTAAATCCCAGAAATTCTAAAACCTTCAATCGGTATATAAAACAGTTCTTATGTGGATAAGAAACAAAAGAGAATCAGAGAAAATATGAAACAGCTTATAGTAGATGGGTCTATCTGTATAATAATTTTATCCTTATAAATGGTACATGAGTTATTTCCTGATAAGTCTGTCAGAGTCCTACAAAACACAGTGTGTTTCATTCCTAAGAAGCTTTTCAGTTAACTCAAGTTTATTATATCTGTACATATATATGTACAGATATATATATATATATACACATGTAATATATATTAATTATTTAAATTTAAGCAGGCACAGTAGTTTAATCTCAATTTGCTTTGGATCGAGAGCTGTTTCTCAATGTCTGAAAATTCTAATTCTGAAAAGCCCATCAGCATGATTCTGTTGTCATTTAATTTTGTTCTTATTGTATAATTTCAAAATACAGAAGTTGATCTACTGTAAAACTGGTCTGAATAAGATATGGGGTGAAAGGATGGGGAGTAACTTCATTTTTACACTGAAAGAACTGGAAGAAGAATAAATCTGTTGGTTTTAAATTAAGTAAACAGAGAAACTAAAAAGAGGAACATTAGCTTTAAATAAAATTATACAAAGTTAAGGGATTCATAAACCTTGCTTGATACATCATTCATACTTTTTCAGTGGGATTTAGAATCCATAACATAGTTCTCACAGAAACAGCTCTGCTTTGCATCTTTCTAATTCCGGAGAGTCCTGGAAAATGGTCTAGCTCCCTCTCTTATCATTAATTTAAAAGGAATTTCAGTTTTAAAAAATGTCAATTTCCACCAGCTCCAGGGAATCTCTGAATTTGCTTTTGGTCCATGGTGCATGTGAAAAGCGTCCTGTGTAATAGAGACATATTCACAGAATCACAGAACAATCTGAGTTGGAAGGGACCCACAAGGACCATCAAGTCCAGCTGCTGGCCCTGCACAGGACCATCCACAAGAATCACACTGTGTGCCTGAGAGCATTGTCCAAATGTTAGTTGAGCTCTGTCATGCCCAGTGCTGTGACCACTTCTCTGGGGGGCCTGTTCCAGTGCCTGACCATTCTCCAGGTGAAGAACCTTTGCCTGACATCTACAGCAAATGAGAGGCTACATGTAACCCCAAAATTCACAAGACAAGTTTACCTAAGAGAACTGCCAGAGATCCATTTCTAGTTTTGTTTTTCTGTCTCTTACAGTAGCATATAAAGGATTGCTAAGGGGAAAATGTAACAACAGACCAAAAATGGAATAAAGTTTTCATGGTGCTGACTCTTGTTCTTGGCAGTCTGCAGTTTAGAGACACCTTGAACCAAAGTCTGTGACATTAGTCTCTGACATTACTTTTATAATTTTTAACTGTTTTTAAAAACAAAACTCCAACAAAAACAACAACAAAACAACAACAAAAAAGCCAACCAAACAAAAACCCAAACAAACCAAACTAACAAAACAAACCTCCCACCATTCAAGTATGTATAATACTAAACATCAGTGGGTTTGGTTTGCTTTAGACTTGTTTACTTTTCAATGGGTACCCCTCTTTTCTATAGCACAATAAGTGTTGAAAAATTGTTTCCTTAACTCCCTTCCTCATTTAGTTTTACAGTTAACAGCATCACAGAATCTCAGAATAAGCTCAGCTGGAACTGACCCTCAAGGATCATCAAGTCCAACTCCTGGTTCTGCACAGCACGATCCCCAAGAGTCATGCCATGTTCCTGAGAGCATTGTCCAAATGCTTCTTGAACTCTGTCAGGCTGGTGTGGCAGCCACTGCCCTGGGCAGCCTGTTCCAGTGCCCAACCACCCTCTGGGTGAAGAACTTTTCTCCAATATCCAGCCTAAAGCTCCCCAGTCTCAACTTCAGGCCATTCCCTCAGGTCCTGTCACTGGTCACCGCAGAGAAGAGATCAGTGTCTGCCCCTCCTCTTCCCCTCATGAGGAAGTTGTAACTGCAGTGAGGTCTCCTCTCAGTCTCCTCCAGGCTGAACAGAACAAATGACCTCAGCTGCTCCTCATACAGCTTTGCCTCAAGGCCTTTCACCACCTTTGCTCCTCTCCTTTGGACACTCTCTAATAGCTCAATGTCTTTCTTATATTGTGGCACCCAAAACTGCACACAGGACCTGAGGTGAGACTGCCCTCTTGCAGAGCAGGGCAGGACAATCCCCTCCCTTGCCCAGCTGTGATGCTGTGCCTGATGCACCCCAGGACACACCTGGTCCTCCTGGCTGCCAGGGCACTGCTGACTCATATTCAACTTTCCATCAAACATATTGATTAATATTTAATCAATATTCACATCACAAATCTGCTCACTTGTCTTACTGAACCTATTGCAGAGAAGTAACATGAAAAAAATGCCAGATTTCAGGGTAGGGTGGATACCTTGGTCGCTTAAAAAATTTTGCTTTAAGAATAACTGTCAGTATGTGAACCCAAATTCAGCTGAGTAAGTAGTATTCATTTAGATAATCCCATGGTGTAAGGCATTTTAGGTCTGGTTTCTTTTATAAAACTGGGGGAAAAAAACCCACATAAACCAACAATATAACTCATAGTTACATGATCCAAAACTCATAGTTACATGATCCAAAAGGCGATCCCTTAGACATACCATTAAAATAATGAATGGTTCCCGTGTAGAAATTCTGATCTTTTCTGGTATATGAAGCATGCACTTCTAGGTAGGATAAAAATTCTACGATAAAATCAGGGACTCAGTCCATCAGAAGAACACTTTACTTTTCCATTGCTGCTGATGTACTTTGAAAAAATATTTCTGATCCCTTCACTGAATTTCCAAGCTTTGTCTTTTACAGACTTCTTGCCATTTTTGCAGTTCAGTAACATAAGTATAGCAAAGCTGTCCTTGATACATCTCAAAGGTGTTCCAGCCATCAGTCATCTAACAGTGGTCTTGCTTTTGGCCCACACAGGACAGTTGCATATGTCAAAGATCAGAACTACATGTAGTTCTTAAATCTGTGCTGTTTTTCTGACAATGAGAATCTGTCTCTTAGCTGTTGCGCACAAGAGGAAACGACGTCTAGTTCACAGGCTAAAAATCAAACTATCATCCAAAAAATGAGGGACAGTGCACCATTATTGTAAGAGCCTAGGCAAATGTGGAATCCCAAACCATTCTTGCCAAAGAACTTACATTTTCTTTTTAATAGCGCTCCTTTTTACTAGCACTTCAATTTTTTTTAAACACAGTCATCTATATAACAAAATTAATTAAAATCTTAGTTTCTTGTGGAACAAAGTTGTCCTATATCCTCCTGCAAAGTATGTTAAGAGATGCACTTCAATTGTGGTATTTTTATTCCTCAATATCTTTCTTACAATCACAAACCAAGAAAACCAGCATGTGTCTACAGTAACACGTTGTTTTGAATAGGAGTGTGACTTTGAAGTGAATTGCTTGATTGTAGCCACTTACCACATTTTGTTTGGATCATTGTCTGGTTTCTTGAGTGCACAAACTGGAATCATTTTGGATGAAGCTTATTGGAGAGGTTTGCTTCAAAAAATATGTGCTTAGCCTGTAAAACCAGAATAGGACTGGTCTGAAGTAAAAGCCCTACAGATATTTCATTGATTAAATACACTGCTTTTGCACCACACTAACTGTCTGAGCTTGCATTGTCTACATAAAAGGTCAGAATTATTTAGATTGTTAAATGTCTTGGGGGGTTTTGGTCTGAAAATAGAAACAAAATATTTTTTCTTAAAATATTTTATGAAAGTGACAATTTTACCTTGAAATCTATTACAGTTGATTCAAAAATATAGACTAATACAAGCTTTTTTCAACAGCAAGATGGGCTGCATATCATTATTATGAAACCCTTTATTATTTACTGCCTGAAGACTTTTGAGGTAAGGGCCCATCAAATGTCATCAAGTGACACACATGCATGGTCAGTGTCAACCAGACCTTTAACAGTGCTTCTCTTTCAATTAAAAAACTTAGTTTAAGAGCCATGCTCATGATTTGTCCTTTGAAGTAGAGCCTACTTCTGCTCTGCCTTGAACTAAGGAGATGTACTAAGACTTTGGCCACCATGACAATGCAGAGCTTTCCCTTCAGAAGGATTATTTTACAATATTAAACACATTTCTTATTTTGGCATAGAAATGCAATTTTTTTAAGATTCATTGTGCAGTACTTGCTTAACATAAACTTCCTGTTTTGCTTACTTTGAGGTTTACTGCGCGTTAAACACCACCAGCAGCTAGCTCATAAAGCAGTTCTGAAGACTGAAAAGTTGCTAGTCTGTTTGACTATATGGAGGTATAAAGAGATTATTTGCATACTTTGTCCTTTTTTCCAGTAGTTTTTTTGAGTGGAGTCTGCATTTTTTTTCCATTTATAAACTAACAGCAGTGAAACTTGATACAACTCTCATAATAAATTACTTTACTGATATTGAATTATCAGTCCAGAAAGTGGGGTGGTTTTGCCTTGAAGAAGTTTTACTTTTTAAAACATCTTGCTAATTTAAAATAAATGGACTTATTTAGAACTTTATACACAGAGATAAGAACATTCTATTTCTCTGGGAAATACTTTTTAATATTAGTCATTTTCAGGCAGTTCATTTAATGCCATTTACAGAGCCTTAAGTGAAGCTCTGTGGCTGACTTAGAAACTTATGATACAGTCTTGACTAAAAAAAGAAAAATAAAAATTTAAATGTAACAAATTGAATAGGCGGTAATACTTAATAACATTACTATAATTTTAAACAGTTACTCTTTAGGAGATTAATTTTAGCACAGTCATATGAATTCATTTCAGACATGTTAATACCTTGATTATTATCTGATTGAGTTTCTAAAGAACATATAATTTAATGATGTAACACTTGTAGCTTATTTTTTCCTGCTCTGTTTACATTTTCTTCTGTCAGCAGGTAAAAAGTCTTTGATAAATTGAAAGACTGTAAAGGCAACATTATTTATTAATTACTAACTCTTATTTTCTTCTTTAACAGATATTTTGTTCTTGGGGAGATGTAGGCAAGAGCTCCTGTTGCCCTCAGGAGGAACTACATCTGTTCTTGAATTTATAATGCATACCAGTGCTCATTTAGAAACACAGTACAGCCCAATAACTTCAGTGAACCTTGGAGGAAGTTCAAAATTTGGTCATGTAGCCTTCATTCAGAATCATCATGATTTTAGCACCTGGCTTCCTTGACAGAACAGGATAGGAAAAGGTTTATTTGAAACAGTTTTGACAGAAAAGTTACAGTTTACCTATATACAAAAAAAAAAAAAAAAAAAAATCTGAAATATGTAGCAGCATATTTCAGAGGTTCTGATAAACTGCCTTAATTTGGTACTATATTTTTGGTGTTCTGTTTCTCCTTTTAGCTTATTTGGTTTCTATTCCTTCTTTCTTCCTCTTCTCATTTTTGTGACTGTACCCACACCATGATACCTCTTCTTCATTTCTTTATTCCTATTTTCTATTCAACATTGTGTTGGTCTTCAGCTTTGGATAAGTAGAGTGGTTATCATGAAATAATTAGAAAAATATACATGGTACATAGGATTATTTGAAAAAGATGCTCAGCTGTGCATTTAGCTTTGCAGTAGATGTGAAATAGTGTATTCATCCACAGAAGTAAATTTTTTAACTATACAGAAACTCTTTCAGCTACTCACAGAGAAGGAATTCCTGTTCATCTATTGGTTCATTTAGTAGCTCATCTTCTTGCTCTCTGGGGAAGAGGATTCAGTTTTTATGCCCTTGAATATACTTTGATAGTTGACTAAAAATATGTATTAAAACTGGCCAAAATATATGAGATGAAATATTGTGCCACATAGTAAAGTGTATTTTCTATGCTTCTTAACCTTAGAGTTCATATTCCTGATTCTCTTACTGTAATCTGTTTAAAAACTAAAAAAAAAAAAAAATTACAATAACAAAGAGTAAAACTTATGGATGTAAACAAGAATGTTCAATTTTAAAAATCTCTTTAGTGTTTCCAACTGTCCCAGCATATGCTATTTTATCATTTAAAATTCTGTATGGATGCAAAATAAATTTCATTTATACATTGAGGATTTAAACCGGAAATTTTATTTTCAAATATGCAAGTACTTTTCTTCTTTTGATTTTATATCTGTTCCTCATCATCTTCCCCTTTTTTCCTTCAATCTAAAAATTACCATGAGTTCATAGCTTGGTATCAAACAGCCCCCTGCAACAGTTCCCATAACACTTCTGAGGAAGTATTGCTTCTGGTACTAAGGGAAGTAGTTTCTCACCTTTGTGAGTGGCCATTAACTAAGTCAACTTGCTAGCATGTAAAAATGCAGAGAGGAGGTCAACAGAATCTTACATCTTCAGGTAAAAATGTGCCTTTAAAAGCAGGATTAGAATTTGTATTTTTAACAGTATTTACTGCTTACATGCAGAAAATATTGTAAAGATTTAGTAATAAAGTTTTACTGCTTACATGCAGAAAATATTATGAAGATTTAATAATAAAGTTTCTCGATTGCAAAAGTACTTACAAGTATTGAATGTGAAATTCATGTCAATAGCAAAAAGATAGCTGATCTACTTAAAAGTGCATATTTGACATTATTTCAAATAGCTTTAGAACTTCTTACAGCTGTGAATAGATCAAGATTTTTTTAATTTTATAACATAAACCATTATAATGTCCTTTGTTGCACAGTAACACAGGAAGGAAAGTGATACGGTCAGTGCATTCTTTAACTGCCCCGATAACCTTTATCCAGCCATGCACAGCAGGTGTATAAATCACTCCATGGATGTGCCTTGGTCTTTACAAGCAGCTTCCCAATGACAGACTAAGGCTGGATGTCCGATTTTCAAGAACTAAAGTCGAATGAGATGAACCTAAATACTTTTCCTTCTTTAAGTGGCACCAGTCAAAGAGACAGATGTTAAAATTTTACATTTCTTTAAAACAGAAGGAGCCTAAAGGAGACTTGGGTAAAGCTGAGTTGCCAGAAATATTGAGTTGGCTTGATTTATGGCAAGTGATTAGGTGTCTTGGGAATATGTCACCAAATTACAGGACACTTCAGGATTCTTAATGAGTGTGATTGCGTATTGTAATAATTATAAAACTTTATATTTGATATCCAGGTATTTAGATATGTATTTGAATATGAATGAGATTATACATAAATGAAGACCCTTCGGTGTCTTAGTTATTCATTCTCCTTTGATAAAGTTGTAAGAACACATTTTTCCTTCAACATGAATTTGCTTTCATAAAATATTTTCATTACCAGATTTTCATTAAAGGCATTAAGTGTGGAAGTCAGAAATCTCAGTGCCATGTCAATCCAAAAAAGTTTTTCTCCCTGAGATTTGTTCTTAAACCCTTCACTCTAAACACTGAAATCACATGAAAAAAAGTTTCATTTATACTGTAATTTCTGAAGGAACTTATAACAGAGTTCCAATATACAATCAGTTCATTGAAGTGTTGTTATTAAAAGATATATCTAAAGAGATATCTAAACCCCAAGGAGGTGCTATTTATAATTGTTGAGCTGAATGTACATTAGAATATCTGCAGTATTTTCTTGGACTCAGTGTTTCTAATTATTTTGGTTCTAAAAAGGCCATTGTTTCCCTATGTTGTAGTAGATTAGTTACTATGTATCAAGACATACAATTTGAAAAGATCTCTTTCTGAACAAAGTGCTCCAATTATGCTTCATTTTTTTTTCATTAAAGCAAAGAAATCTTTAGTCTGTCGCGTTTCTCTGAAAATTGTATTTGTAGTGATGCACCTGAAAAATCTGCTTCCTCTCATTAACTAGTTAGTTAAGATTAATTCTAAGGTTTTTGAGACTATATAAATGAGGTTTGGCCAATGTGCAGGCTTTATAGAATATTGGAATGTTAGTAGGAGAAATTCTTCAGTGAGAGATTTTGATTAATGTAAACTTTGATATGAGCCAGTCGTAAACTATATGGTCTTAAGTAACTCCAAGTCTTAGAAAGTACTTTTTGATTTCTACATAGCATTTGGTATGCCAGAATAACTTCCGTGAAAGAAGTAGGTAAAGCTTGCAATATAAAGAGTTAAATTCAAATGCTAACAGTTTATTTCATTCTTAATATGGCAGCTTACTCTAATGTCAGTCCTGGAGAGCAGTCCAGCAGCTTAATTAATAATTAATTCCCGAGGTCTTGACCACAACATGATGGTACTAGCCAGCTGATAAGGAGTGTAGAGCCATGCAAATGGATTACTAAAATGTAATTATGCTTCTTCTTCGGTCCATACTTGAAATCTCCCTTTGTTCCTATGTGTCAGAGACATTCCAGGGAGAATATAAAGGGTTGAGTGCAGAAGGCTCAAGAACTGATATATTTGTGTAGGGGGCTGGAGCAGTGAAAGTCTTTAAAAGCACTAGATATTAACCTGATTGATTGCTCTTGAGGGAAAACTCGAGTCCGTAACAGAAACAGCCAGGAGCTGGAACTGTTATGGTTCCTGTATGACTGTTACATAAAGCTGAATCTTCATAAAACCAAAATAGCAGGGAAGTTGAGAGGCAGTAGTTTATTTTTTTAAGCAATTCTGATTATATAAATCTAGGGAGAGTCCAGAATTATACAGTTCCTTGCCCTTAGAATTTGCAAATAAATGGCAGTTCCCAAGAAATCTTTAAGTATACTGAAAATTAGGCGTAGATGTGTGATATTTATTAGAGGGATAGATTTCCTAAATAGTTGTATCAAAGCTGACTAGAATCTTAAACTAGCAAATAAAAAAAAATATTTCATTGACTTTGTTCTTCTATAATCAGATGATGTTTAGTTACAGTTGTTTCCTTAGATAGAGAAAAAAATCAGCCTTTGTCAGCAGAGTGCTTGTGATGCACCTCAGAGACTAGGCAAGGTACTGTAGATGGAAGCAAAAAACAGCACCTAACATAATAAGCTACTCTCACAATAAAGAATAACAGCACTAAAAAAAAGAAACTGCCTTTGTTTAGAAAATGAATAAATCAATAGAAAAGTCCTAGTGGATACAGAATTTTATCAATTACAATAGCTAATATTCTACTGCCATTATGGGTAAGGCAGATCACACTATCAATCTATATCAAGAGTATGAAAAGTGGCAAGCCAACCAGGAAACTTTGAACATGTGCTATCTTATAAATAACCAACATGCTGTTCTGCAGTGGGAGTGCCTTTCCATCACTTCAAAGTGATTTTATTATTGATTGGGCAGAATTTTAGCTGCTCGAGGGCATTTGGCTGTTACACTGAAGAACTAGAAGCCAGAGTCCTGCTTACCAAGTAATAATTCAAAGATTCTTAGAGTGAAAGTACAAAGGGGAAGGGAAGTCTGGGGGAATAGCAAGAAAGAAGTATACTTTTGTATACCTATTGTGCTTTGGGATTCCAACAGAGAGGTGAGAGAGTCTAAAATGACATTGTAGTCATTAAGCAGCTTCTATCTCATCCACTGAAAAAAGTCTAAATTTGTTGGGAAAGCTCATGACCAAAGTGAAACTTTTTGATACAAAGGGATGAAGTTAAGAGAGCATGAATAAATTTGGTTTTGCCAGTTTGTGTGTGTACTGAACCTTGTAAGCATTATAAAGCTTTTTTTTTTTTGCTTTTTCCTCTTAGCTTTCTCTCTATATAACTAGACACTTTATACAAATAAAGCATTGTGTGGATATGAAGCACTGACAACTTTTAATGTTACTTTTTGTCAGATTGCTAATTATTTTTTTGTTCTCTATTCCATGTATTTTAACCACTTAGAAGTCACAACTCCAAATTTAACTGCTATGACTTAAAACCTTTAATATTCAAATGGAAAATAGTGTATAAAAATAGTCCAAAATTCATAAGAAAATAAAGCATTTTTAAAAAAAACATTGTCTTTGGCTAAGGAGATGGAATAGGTGTGATGGAATAGATGGAATAGGTTACATCCTAACATTTTTGTGATTCTGTGCTGCAGATCCTACTCTGATTTAAATTATTGTTTTCCCTATCTAGGATTGTATTTGTACAAATATTTTTTAGCAAGGGCATTAGTCTTTCTTGATTATATTTGATCGATTAATCATTATCATCATCATCATCAACATTATCACCATCACCATCATCTTCATTTAACTTGGCTTCAAGAGACTTCTGGAATTTTTCTTTATTAAACAGAAATAGTTAACAAAGACAGAAAGTATTTCTGAAATATAAGTGGACATAAACTATAGTATTTATGCAGATGGAAAGCTCCAAGTCTACTGAGGTTGGGTTCTAACTCTTGCCATAGATTAGCTTTGGAAGTTCTATTGTATAATCCTGAACACTTTCAAAGACATTGAACTAATTGATCAAGGTTTATCTAAACTAAACCAAACATATCCAAGAATATTACTTGTCCTGTTTCCATTTAGCCACAGTCCAAAGATTCAGTGGTACATGCTTTACATCTTAATCCTAACTCATACCTAGATGGTTTTGTCTTTTCTTGTATTCTGACCTTTTTAAATCAAAGATTTTGAAAAAAAATGTTTGCTTCAATTTAGGCAAAACACTGTATGGAGATATTTTCATTATGGAACTGTCTGAAGTCAGAAGGGAAAGTCTCTAATACACCACACTGAAGATACTCTGCAAATGGCAGGAGTTGATTGCTACTGTCCCAGGAGTATCCAGTGGATATCCATGGAATGAATGCTCTAACACATCCATACTGTTGTCTTAAGTGCAAATTAATTTAGCATGTGAAGTACTAAATACTGTAATGCTTTTTTCTCTGATTGGACTCTGTATTTGATATTTAACTTCATAAGATTATTTTAGCAGACTGTTTTGGGACAAGCCTGTCAAGATAGCAAGCACTAGATCAGGTTAGTACGTAGCTAGAATTTTAATAAGACCTTGTTGATTTAGATTTCATGCCAGACCCTAAATTTCTATGGCCTGATTCAAATTAAAAGCAATCAGATTGAGTTCAAATGTCTAAGTAGCAATGGTGGTTTTTTTGTAATTAGGATATAAAATCTGTAATCTGACAAGGTATACTTCAAGGGCTCTTTTACAGTGAGACAAACAAGATAACTATTATTGTTCTTAAATTTATAAAGGGGGTCATGATAATGCAATGCTTTCATCTAATTACAAACTCAAATGTCCCATTTCAAATCTAAATAGAGTAAGGATAATAGGTACAATAATTGCTCTGTATAAATTTACAAAATAAATCTAAATTTGAAAATCAATTTTAGAAAAATAGTGTTTTTCTAGGATCACTTGCTTTGCATGGATTGCAGTTTTGGGCTTTCCCTCAAAATATTATACTTATGACTAAGTTAATTTGCATTTCTTTTTTCTTCAAAACACAATTTTATATTAGCTCTGGTGGCTGTTTAACAGAAGTAGCAAAAAAGAACACTGTTTTCTTAGCTTCCATGCTCCATTACCTCCTGCACTAGACTGAAACATTACACAGCCCTACCCCAGAGTCAACCCAAGGAGCTGATCCCTGTTCAGCAGGGATTGCAACAGACACATCTTTGGCAGAAGCTTTGGCAAGCTTTCACATCTGAAGAACCCATGAATCTGAAACTGCCAGTCCTGAAACCTGACTGCTACTATTTCCCATGGTTGAGGATGTCTCATAGTTTGAGTGTCAGCTTGCTCAAAAATACACCAGTTTCCCTAGTTGATGTCTTGGTAAAATCAGGAATTTCCCTCCCCAGAATCCAAATCACATTGCTTATCATACTCTGCTTATCATTCTACCTCAGGGCAAGATATGAGCTTCATTTACAAATGAGAGATCCTCCATAAGCTTTAATAACCCCAAAAGGCTAAACAGACTCCCAAGGAAATAAAACTCTATACTGCACATCCTCACCACTGGAAAGCAAACCTGTTTCCTACATGTCATGTTTGATTTTAATATCCTTACACAGGGGTCACTAGATTATAACATGGTATTTCATATGAGCTCTTACAAGTGCCTTTTACATTATTAGTTCTTTTCCCTTGGTCCACAAAACCTCTTTCACTAAAGATGTCACAGCACACACTTCCCCTTTCCATTGTGACTGTTTGTGCCCACAGTCCTCTTTAATCAAACAAATATAGAGGCCACTCTCATTCTTCTGTTTCTTGCTGCCTATGTACACACAATCTTTATTCATGGCTTCTCACACTTTTATTGTTAGCATTGTCCATTGGGACTTTTTCTGATAATCTTGTTAGTAGAAATATTTAGTAGGTCTGTCTAAATGCAAGTTCCTGAGTAACACCTTTAGCAATTTCTCTCCAACTCTCATTTTCCTTTTAGGAATATTCAGTAATATTTTCTTAAATTTCATTCTGAACATCATCTTTTTTTAGTTAATTGCCTTTGTATGTGCTGCCATATCAGGTGCCTTCAAATTAATTACATGTCTATCTTAATTAAAAAAAAATCAGACTGTATTGCTTTACACTTACCTGCATGGTTTTCAGCATTCATTCACGAAGCCTTTACATATTACATAAGTCTGATCAGCTGGTCTTTGATTTCTTATTTTCTGGTTTTTGCCTTTTCTGAAGAGTTTATAGTACATTTCTTACCAGTCATAAGCTATCACCACAGACACACTGAAAACCTCATATCATCTGTGGGTCAGTCCTACTTTGGAACATGCAAACAGACATCACTCAGACTTTCTAAAGTACATTAAACTTTGAATAGTGCATCTGTTTCTAGTCTCCGTGTCTTGATAAGGATCTGGCAGAATGAAAGAGGTTATGGAGTAGGCCCAAGAGCATGGAAAAATTAAAAAACCTATGCATAGTCTCTCCAGGTTTCATAACCAAGGCTGCTCTATTTTTACTTCTTAATACAGCAAAATAGCTTGATGTTCAGTTACACCTGTTCTCTTTCCTCTATTATTTTTAGAATATCTCTTTCCACGTGGTGTTTCAGTAGTTCTGCTCCTGCATACTGGTGTGCAATGCATTATTTATTTCACACTGCCATCACACAATCTGTGCACTAAGCATAAACCACTTTTACTTACTGCATCATCTGCCAATCCAAATCTTTGTATCAGAACTTGCATTCATCTTCTTCTCCATGCATCAGCCTCATGCTCTTCAGTATCAAACAATATCCTGATTTGTTTTTCCACCTCTACTTTTCTACTAACATGGCAGGAAACATTGAGCTATTGTCTCAACTTCTACTCCTGTTTTCTAGTCTAAATCTCTTTCTGAATCACTTAAATGTGTTATCTCAGTTAGTCATTGTGGGCTGTACCTATCTACTGAGAAATCTTTTAGGCAGAAAACACAGGTGATAAAACATATCAAAGTTTTGTTCATCCAGTACTAGATAAGCCTCAGGCTAACCCTTTACTGAGCAGTTTTGTAGAAGCAATGTCTTAAAGACATAGAGTTAATGACGATTAGTAATTCCATTTAGAGTTCTGCTTCTGTAAAGCAATCTTGAATAAACAGAATTGATAAGCACAAACATCTGAGAAATTACTTAATATAATTTTGTATTAATTTTAATGTTTTTCTATATTTAAAATCCTGTTTTATGTTAAATAAAGAATGGTATTTCAGAATGAGTTAATTAAACATTTTGGTAACGTGTTTGATCCACCATTAAATTTTACTTAACATAAGCAGTGGAGTCACTTTCATGTCATCAAAACTTTCAAATATAATTTGTATGCTTTATAAATATATATATATATATAAATAATATGCAGCTGTGGGATTAATACAGTACAAAATGTCATATGTTTCTTAGGTCTTCTCTGGAGAGTCAATTTGATATGAGATGCTGTAGTAACTTAATGAAATATTTTTATTCTGCAGAGCTTGATTTCCGTGTTATTTTTAGTAGACTGGATACTGAATAGTTAGTTCTAATTTGGTTTTCTTCAGCTCTTTCTCACAGTATGGTGATTATTTATTGCACAAATATAGTAACTTGAAAGTTCAAAAGGAAAAGCATTATTCAAAGAACACTGACAGTCCTAAAAATCAGAAGAAAGTGCATAAAACTATTTAGTTTATAGGATACAAAACCAGATTGGAACATGTACATTTTGGTTGGTGATGTGGCAAGTATGTAAAATACACTGTAAAGAGTATTTTTTTTACGATTTTTATGCTTTCAAAGCAAATATAGAGAAATATGGGTTTCCCATTAGTGAAAAGATTGAAACAACTTAACAGTTAAGAGAAAGTTTCCAGCAGCTGGCTAAGTATTCTACTGGTCCTTAATTCAGATTCCTTTCTGTTTTTCATGCTTTCTCATAGATAACAAGCAGATGACACTTCTGAGAAATAAAGTTTTTATTTCATTGTAAGAGAAGTCCACCTTCCTACAATTAAATAAACTGAAAATTCTGAAGGCTTTGCTAGTTATATCCCTATAACCCTCAATAAAAATAGAAGAATTATCCCTCTGGTGCACAAGATGATGGATTTTCCAGACAGCAAGGTTTGAAAATACCTTTAGGTACCTGTAAAGCTTTCTCTTTCCAATGAAGCTATCTTGGTCTGCCTGTACTAATGTACAGTAAAAGACAAGGTTCTGGTATCACCTGGAGAGGAATCCTTCTCTGTTACATTTCATAACTTCTAAAACTCCTTCCATCAACAGCAGTGGCAAAAAAAATGCTTGGTGAGTTGATAACAGCCACTGGGGATCCAGGGAATCCTGCCAGCCTCAAACAAAGATAAACCAAACCAAATACTGAAAATCCTGCTGGAGGTTTGTGCAGCAGTGACTGTGATGTCAACATTGAGACAGGCAGAACCCGTAACAAGGGAAATGCCAACTCTGCAAAAGGGAAAAAGGCCTTAATTATCATTGCATACTGAATGCTAATGCTGTTAATTAAAGGTCTATCCCAAAGAAAGGCTACCATTGCCAAAACAAGATGTGATTCAGGACAGTCATAAACAAGTAGCTCAAATCCTTCTTTTTTCCGCCAAGAGCACAATGCTGAGCTAGTCTTCTGCAGTGAAGTCATTCTGCAGGTGACTGTGCAGACTTTATAACATAACATGAGCCAACAGGAGAAAAAGATTTCATTCAGAACACTTGTTCTGCATCATACATCAATTTCTAATTTGATGAATTATTTTTGCACTACTTCTTAATAATCGCCAGAGTGTAAATTTCAGCTTTATTTTGTCTTGTAGTCCTTATACAAGGAGTGATAGAAGTATATTTAAAATATTACTGCATATAGGCCATGTTAAAATGCAATTGATGGACATATCCCCCATATGTAAATGGAGTAAAAAGTGAAGAAAAGTATGGTTTAAGAAATTGATGATGTATAAAATATATACAATCTTTTCATCATCAATTCAGAATGCTTAAGAAACCTATTTCAAATAAAGATGGGCTGATGTAAGGACTCTGTACTGTAGTTTTCAGCTCCCTGCCTGTTCAGTCACTGGTTTAGAGGATTAGAGTCAGAAGTTCATTGCATATGTGAAAAGTCATGAAGGATGCCATGTAGCTTCCTGTGCAAAAACATCCCGAAGTCTTTCTTTCAGGGTTAATTATACTATCACTACTGACCCATTGGTAACTTCTTCCCAAAGGATGCAATATATCCACTTGGGTCAGTCATCTGCGCAGCTTTAAGAGACCATGTTGAGCACAAGACTTTTGCTCTTACCCAAAGAAAACAAACAGCTACATGAAGTACTATGATACTTGACACTCATCTTCTTTACTTTTGGAAGGCTGCTCAGAATTATGAAGTGGTTGACTCAATGCATTCCTTGTCATCATCATACACCAAGTGCCTTGTTTAAGTTGGTATTCACTAGTGGACTCCTGTTTAAAATCCTATTTGTTTTGTATTTGCAAATTGCTTTGTTTTTAGTAAGTATTACAGAGTTTATAATCTTCTTCCACTTCTTTTCCATCTAATTCATGTATAACAATTAGCTAGATGTGAAAGTAATTTGTCCTGGTTTTGGCTGGGGTAGAATTTATTCTCTTCACAGTGGCTGTTATGGGCCTATGTTTTAGATTTGTGCTGAAGGGTTGATAATGAAGAGATGTTTTTGTTATTGCTGAGCAGGGCTTACACAGAGCCAAGGCCTTTTCTGCTTCTCACACTGCCATGCTGGCGAGAAAGTTGGGGATGCTTGGGAGGTTGGGAGGAGACACAGGCAAGACAGGTGACAGGTGATCCCAGCTGACCAAAGGGATATTCCAGATCACCCAGATCATCTGACATCATGCTCAGTATATAAAGATGGGGGAAAGAAGGAAGAAGTGGGAACATCTGGAGTGACAGTGTTTGTGTTCCCAAGTAACCTTTTTGTGTGAAGGGGCCCTGCTCTCCTGGACGTGGTTGAACACTTGCCTGCCCATGGGAAGCAGTGAATTAATTCCTTGTTTCGGTTTGCTTGTACATATGGCTTTTGCTTTCCCTATTAAACTGTCTTAATCTCAACCCACGTGTTTTCCAGCTTTTACACTTATGATTCTCTTCCTAATCCTGCTGGTGGGGCAGTGAGCAAATGGATGCAGAGACCTTGGTAGCTGGCTGCGGTGAAACCATGACACCATTTTCACCTCTTTGTCATATCTGGAAAATGAGGTTTGCAGGTATTTGTTTTTTCAAGCACAAATATGGACCACAGAGGTAAATATGTGTCTTCAGAAACTCTAATCTGAAAAAAAGCACTAAAAAGAAATACTGTTCTACATCTAAGAAATAATTTCTCAATATGATGTATTATCTTAAGATACTATACTATGATTCCCACTAATATCTTGATAATGTGACAGAGCCTGAAGCTCTAAATATATTATATTTTGATTTGAAGGACACCAAACTGAAAACAGCACATTTGAAAGTAACTACTAAGATTGTATTACTTGCCTTTCTGGTTTGAATTAAATATATATGAAGTATTTTGTATAAAACATAGGCAGCTAAGACACTTGGAAGAAAATGGAAAGAACACATTTTTAGCATTCTACAGAGTTACACTGTTAACTGCTCAAACATTAGTATAAATGGCATAACTAACAGGATATATAAAATAGCTCTTTTTATTAAATGCCATTTGAAAATAAATAGCTGGGAAAGAACATTACAAAATGTTTGGCAGTTAAGAAATTGAACTCTTTTTTACTGTAACCTTTGGAATGACTAAAGGCCACGTATTCCTTATTTTCTTGTGGTAACCACAACTGAGCAGACCACTGGGTTGTTACATTCAGCAGAAGCACTGCATGTCTGTGTTATCTCCATGATTTCTCACTCACAACAGCACCTGTGTGCTAAATTAGTTAGCATTCTTTTGAATTAGCAGTGGCTAAGAAGACAGCATCATATACAGTATTGCTTTTGTGAAAATACAGATTTTGGTTTTGTTAAACAGAACTGTAACAAGTAATACAGCACATGGACCTTACTGAGGTATGGAGAGCAAACTAATTTGAGAATTTAGGTTAAGCAGCACTTTGACATTTTTATAATTTGCCTTCCTTTTTATCAGAAATGGAAAGCTCTGGTTGGCAGATGCGTTCATCAATTAAAGGCATTCATAGATTTGCACCTATACTTTGAGAGAGAATAATAAAGCTGATGTATTTTTCACTGAGGTATTATACACACTGGAATATTGAATTTCTTCCCCATGCACACATTTACGGATCTTAGCAGAGTATAGAAATAGTGGGAATTGGTCCTCCTGATAGGTGAAATTCACCTTCTTTCACAAGGTTTGCACAACCTTTAGGACTTACTGGAAAAAGCAAAGCAAATTATTATAAATAAAGGTTTGTCTTTAATTCTACCTACTATGAACAAAGGGACTTTACACCAGGATTTGTGAATGTTCCCTCTCATCCACTGACTGTAGTCGAATACAAAGACTTTATTATTTCTACCTGTGGAAGAAATACTTATCTCAGTTTTAACAGTGTTAACCTGGGCTTCTGAAAAACTCTTGTTTTATGCTGATTAAGCCGAGAAACGAATTTTTTCCTATTACTGATAATTTAATATTCCGTATCATTATTTCCATTTCTCTGTAACTACTGAGTGACACACTAGTTTGGAGTTTTCCTGTATTTCTCTTACAGGCATATTAAATAAATAAATAACATCCAAGATTGTGTTTATTTTTTGCCTGCTATGGAAGTTATTTAATGTGACATTTCAAGAGACTACAAATTTTCATTTTCAGTGTGGTTGAGCCTCAATATATTTTCAAAGGAAAGAGAAATCTGGGAAGGAGTGGCTGTCAAAACTAAACAAGATATGTACTTTCTCAAGTAGTACTTACCTTAACCAAAAAGTGATGAAAATTTTGAATTCTTGGATAGTCAGGAAAATAGTCTGTGATATTCAGTGCTGTCACACCAGTTTGAGTTTGGTTTTTAATGCAGCAGGGAGCTGTATTTTTGCAGAGAGAAAACCCATGTTAACACAGGCTCTGAAGAAAACTCATTGCCTGATAAGGGGAATAAATGGAGTATTTAATTGGATTACATTAGATTCTTAAATAATGTCTGCCTTTAAAAGCCTTCTATGTACCATGGAGCTGGGTACATAGGTATTAAAGTTACTGTCAAAAGTAACATCAAATACTTTATAAGCATGACAGTACAGTTCCACATATGGAAACAGAACAGCTGTTTTTCAAAGTGAGGGAATCTGTCATTGCATCTTTTTCTTTCTTGTATGTATTAAAGACTTTAATTCAATATCATTAGAACCTGTTTTTTAATTTTGCACCTCTGGAGATCATCCCATCCAATACCTTGCTGAATGCAAGTTCAGCTACAGCAGGCTGCTCAGGGCCGTGCCCAGTTGGAATTTGGCCATCCTCAAAAATGGAGACCCCAAAACATCTCTGGGCAGCATCCTCCAGTATTCATTCACCTTTACTGTGTGATTTTTTTTTTCATTGCCAACTAGAATTTTTTGTATTTCAATTTGTGCCCAAATACTTTTCTCATTTACTCTTCTTATAATATTCTTTGAAAATATATGTTTTTTTTTTTTTTTTTTTTGTTGGACATTCCTTTTGTAATGCCCAGCTCCTCTGTCTCTCATACATTCTCTTTTTCCCCTTTTGCCTTTTAAATCTCACATAATATTTTAGTATGAGCTCTTCCATTTTTGTGGCTTAGATGAGTAGTACAGAGAATCCTACTACACACAGTGCAATTTTATAATTACCTGAAACCATCTAGCATGTAATCTCTTCAGGCACCTGCTTATACAGGTTGGAAGACAAATTCATGTATAATGCACTCCTACAGAAATGGATTGTCTTGATTTCAACTGGGAAATAAGCAGAAGCCAGTGAAGCAGAAGCAGAAATCTCATATTCATGCCAATGCAGCTACATGAGAACATCTGAGAAGAATATTCATTATCCAAGCAACAGACCTTCAAATACAAAATTATTTATGAGTTATTAGTGTGTCTGGAAATACAGCTTTAATAGGCACAACCCACCTGCAAAGCTGAAGAACTCCTCATGTGCAGGATGCATAAACCTGATCCTGTTTGCAGTGAAGCAAAAACCAGCTGAGTATCTAGGCTTCAGTAGGGAAGACAATATTCTCTGGAGTTTAGTTCACTGGAAATGATGCAGATGACTTTTCTCTTATTTTTTAAGGTTACACATGAACAGGTATATTACATAACCAAAGCATAACGTTTAGATTAGTACACGTGGCCACCACAGCAGTTCTGGGGTTGTTATTTTATTGCCTTGAGATTAAATTAGTTTAAATGCAAATGGTTCCCAAATGCATTCCATAATGGCTAACTTTAAATATTTTACTTTTCCTATTTTCATTATCCAATAACAAGAAAATGTTAAACCTGTCTGTGTGAAGTGACATTATATATCAGGCTGCAAATCTCAGCTCCCCAGCTCTGCTGCCAAAGGCCCACATGCTGCTTGGTGCAGTCACTGGGTTTTGGGATCCTTTAGTGTGTTTGCCTTTGTGCCTGTGTGGGGTTGCTGGTGGAATCACCAGATGCTGGGATGGAGTTACTCTCCATAATAGGCAGTAGGGTGCTGTGGTTTAGGCTGCTGAAACAGTTTAGCAATGCTGAAACACACAAGTGTTTTGGTTATGGCTGAACAGGGCGTGCAGCGCCAAGGTCTTCTCTTCTTCTCACTCGTCCCCTGCAAGTAGAATGGGGTGTGCAAGAGCTTGGGAGGGCTCACAACCAGCAGGTGACCTGAACTAAGTAACCAAAGAGATGTTCTATGCCATGTAGTGCTCTGCTCAGCAGTAAAACAAAGGAGAGTGAGGTTGAGGTAAAGTTGGCTATCTTTTGCTCAGGCCACTGGCCTGCCCATGGGAGGTGGCGAGTAACTGCAATTGCCATGCCTTTTTCTGTTGCTTCTTTCTTCTCTCCTTTCTCTTTTTATTGAGTTATTTTCACCTTGATCCATGAGTTCTTCTGCTTTTACTCTTCCTTTATTTTCCACCATTCCACCTGGGTGGGCAGGTAGGGTGTGAGTGGCTATGTGGTGCTTAGCTCCCTATTGAGGTTATCCCACAACACACTGTATGGCAGCTGGGCAAGACTGGTGAGATCTGCCTAGACAGAGTCGCTCAGCCCATTTCCCCATCTCAGGGATAACCAAAGAGCTCTCACGTGGTAATACTACAGGCTAAAAGCTGGATGTGGCCAGTGATCTAAGCATAAAGAAGGTCAGAAACTCAGTACAACTTTTACATCACTCCATAAAAAGAAAAAAAAATCTAAAAATATCTGAAATTTGCTTCTCAAAAAACAAAAAAAAGTCATTATATAACTCAAAATATAATCTCTTCAAGAAACCACTCACAGTGCTGGATGTCAAGATGAACACGCCTGGGAAGTTTCACATGCAACTGAAAGGACCATCCTATTACTGCAGTTAAAATGACATTAATAGGTTGGTACCAGTACTGAAAGACAGAAAAATATTTTTGAAAAAATGTGCAATAGAAAATATTGCACACTAGAAACTAACTCTTTAACTTTGTACTCACCACTTCAACAAACAGAACTGCCTAAAAGAACAGAAATGTGCCTCAGAAATGATATAAGGCTTAATGAGAACCTTCAGTGAAGAAGCAAAGCATGACTAGTCTGAGGTTTGAATTCCAAAAACTTACTCATTATGGCCATACATTGAAAGACACAAACTGTGGGTTTCTCACAGTTCACTGAAAAAACATACATCTCTTAGCGTCACCAAGCAGCTTTGCAAGTTCACCTTCTCTGCTCAAATTTCATGGCTGTTTCCTACATGGGTACTTCCACTTGAGAAGTCATGCATTGAAGACCACTGGCACTCATGGCACTCTCTCAGAGCTGTGCTAACACTTGATTTCAGTCAGCAGAAGCCCAATAGCCATGAGGCTTGGGTCTGACTGGCTTAGGAGTTAGCTCTCTGTCATATGACTACTGATTCTTATGAAATGGATCAGTATACTTTATCACAAGTTTTAGACAAACCATACATCCTTTACTCCCAAATAACTCACAGTGATAGAAATCAAAATAAGGACATGAGGTGATAACTGGGATCCACTGAAGTCACTGGCAAAAGTTCTTTAGTGTTCAGAAGTAGCAGAAAGTCATACTTTGTATGAATGCAAAGGTGGTAACCAGGTTACACGACAGGAGAAATTAGCAAAGAGTAAGTGGGAATTTAAGCAATAATCTTCTGGTTTCAGACGTTCATTCATCAAATCTTCCCTCCAGCAAAAGCTTAAAAATAAATCCATATTTCTTGAGTCACTGCTTTAACAGGTATCCAAAGCAGACATATTGTTGCATTTGGTGATAAACTAAACTAAAACTGAAATGAATTTAAGCAAAGGCTGTTGGTGGCTGAAGCAGGGAGATGTAATTCACCTCCCATGCAAGTCAGGGTCAGATTATGTGCTAGAAATCCTCTGGTGGATTCAACAACAGAGTTTTAAACCTTTCACTTCAATACAGAGTGTCTACAGATTCTGTACACTCAGCCAAATAAAATGTTGAACCAGGTTCCAAAAAGGTGGCAAAAGCAGGGCTAGGGAATGGTGTAGCTACTAACCAGCTCTCCTGCCCACAACTTAGCAATGTGGAGCCACATCAGTGAAGGCATGTTTGGCTGTTGTAGCCCTTCCAAGCTGCACTTCTCCATATCCATTATGCATCAATGATGCTCTGTGGTTACTTACCATTACTTCCACCAGCTTGGTGATGCCGTATTATGTCACAGCGATATCTGTCCTGCTGATAAATTTTATGTCTGAAATGAATATTATGAACTGAATTAATCTGAATAAATGTTTAGCAGCAGCTATGAGAGACCAGTTTCACATTACCCACTGCTCCAAGTTATCTTGGCAGTGGATCAGGAGACAGGAGCACAAGTAAAACTAAGATATGGAGCTGACTCACGTCTACATTACAGCCCATTTATATTCATAAATGAACACATGTTCTCTGAAAGCCTATTCTTCTCCTCTTTTTTTCCAAAACTGAGAATATCAAAGTTTTTTCATGTGCTATCTCTTGCCTACCCCAATAAACTCAAAATAAGCAACAGCAAAAAAACCTCCAAACCCAAAAAAAACCCAAAAAAACACACAAGAAAATCTTCATATAGTGAAACTGGAACAGAAAAATATAGTTTTAGCCATGGCGCATGTATACAAGACGAGAGGCAATGCTACAGTACTTCAATCTGTATTGTCTATATAAAACATTTATTTTTAAGCTCTATAATGGTATTATAGAAATACATAGAATATTTTATAGTGTATTTAAGTGTACTCACTGTGAAAATAACACATTTAAGACAGGTATTCTTATGTCCAAATGTTTTAAATATATGCACTTCTTTGCCTTGCAGTATTATGTTACTTCAAAAAACAAAATATCAGTATTTTATTCCTTGCTCCTCACCAGAATCCTCTCATTTGGATTTCCCTGGGTCATCTCGGGTGTTCACTGCTGTGGGATATTTTATAAAAACCACGAAAAGTCTGTAGGTTGGTAGATCTCCTATATTTGCTTGCATTCGTGTCTAGTGCACATCGCTTGCCGTTCAATCCTCCAAGTGCCTTCTTCGTAAGTACAGTGACATATAGTGCATTCATCAGTTTTCACCTCCCGGCCTGCTGGAATGACAAGGGTTTCTGCAAAGCAGTTTGGGCCTGAAAGAAGGAGAGAGTTCATTATGTGACACCAACAGCAAACTGCAATCCAGCCTAGCACGGTCCTAGACCTGGGCACAGAAAACCTACTGCAAAGTGAGTAACACTGGGCACATTAAACAAACGTGGGCATCACGCACAAGGCATAAAAGCAGCTAAGAACACAAGGAGCCTGCCCGCCAAAGTGGCTGGATGTTTCTGGTACAGACTGTCCCTGCTCTCCGTGCAGGAAGGTGCAACAAAACCTTCCTGTGCAACATGCAGCTGTGACAGAGACCTGGGCACACCCTGATGGTACAGACTGAAGCTAGAGAAAATGCCAGCTGCTGAGAATTCAACAGTGCTACTGTAAGCTAACTAGAGAGCCGCTTATACATTTTGTTACTTTTTTCCCACGGGAAGCAAGCATTTGAGTTTCTGTAGTAATCATAGTATCACATTAGTTTATCTTCCCTTTCATGAGAAAATAGTCTATTTCCAGCAGAGTGGAATAGCTTCGGCCTCTTCTGAATGAGGACACTTTTCATGTATAAAATGAAATATTCCATTTTATGTAAGTCAGTAAGTCTCCAAAAACCTCTTTTCATAGTACACTGAAATAACTTCATTTCCAAGGATGAGGCAGGAGAAAAAACCACCAACACAAGATTCAGAAGACCAATCTGGTTCTTTCAGAAAGCAGAAGGCTGTGAGAGCTGTATTATCTGTATTTCTGTCAAAAAAGAAGTCTATTTCTGCCTTGACAATCCACATGCATTTGCAGAGCAGCATTAAACCCTCCAACCCCCAGTGGAACCCAGGCCTTTGATTCAATGAGCACACACGGCAGCTGCTCAGGCACAGCCTGGCCATTTCACAGCACTTTGGCATCAGTGACATCAGGGAAGGATTTACAGAAGGGGCCAGGATACACTGGTCTGATACTGCTAAAATTCTTGAAGGCTATGGATGTACAAAGCACTTGTTGACTACCAGCCTGTTTACCATACCAGTAAATATATCCCAGATGGGCTCAGTCTTCCATTTCTGAGGGTTTACTCCAAGAACTGCACCAAAGAGGTTTCTTCTTCTTCTACAGAAATGTAGCCCACCTCCTGGGCTGTACATTTCAAAGCACAAACCAAATAATTCACAAATCAATTTTAACAGTTACCTCATTGAAACAGGTTATGTCTTTGTGTGCACACAACAGCCTGAGAACTAGATGCCAAACTGGTCTCTTTCCTCATGTAAGAGTTACTTCTAGAAGAGAACTGCAAGACCTGCAGAAATTTGCTTCCCCAAGTTGTACTCCTTTTTAATACTCTGAATATTTAAGCCTATACTTTGTTTTCATAGAATCACAGACTGTAGAATCATTAAAGTTGGAAAAGTCCTCTACGGTCACCAAGTCCAGCTGTTAAGCCAGCACCACTGTGTTCCCCACTAAACCATGTCCCCAGGTGCCACATCCACATACTTTTTGAACACCTCCATGGGTAGTGACCCCACCACCACTTCCCCGGGCAGCCTATTCTAGTTTTGGAACTAACTGTTGACAATTATCTCCAACATGTGACTTCAGTTTAGGGGTAACTTCTTGCCCATTTGGATACAGAAAGTGCAACAAAATACAGCATATCTCACCTAAAATCACCTGCTTTACTATCGTAATGTTACTGTGATACTCCTGTTTTCAGGAAGCAATGCTCCTGGGTCCCCACTGCACACTGGGAGGTGTCCTGGGTTTCAACCAAGGTAAAGCAGAGTTAACCATGCTGTTCTTGTTGGAACTTTGTTTAAAATATTTGAATGTTGATCTGTATAATTCTGTTTCTCTAAAATACAGTATTCTTCTTGCAACTAATAAAGTTTCATCCCAAAAATGAATTCACCTGCACATTACATAAAGATACCTGAATGTTTTGCATGCTGGACTGTAACAGCCCCATGATTTACAAAGCTATATGATATAAAGAGTTAAAATATTAAAAGCAGAATCTACTTTCCATGGAGAATCTGTATGAAACCTACAAGACCACTTGAAATTTAAACACTGCTTAAAAGGCACCATAGGAAAAAAAGTGATGTCAATCCCCTGTACAGGATTTATTTTATTCTGGAAAAGCAAATGTTATAGGTTATACTTAGTTATAAAAACAACTGGGGAATGAAGTAAAAATGGTGCAACACACCTAATATAATTCACTTGGATTCAGAATGTAAATGCTTCCAGTTACAATTAGCAACACTTTAATGTCATGTGTGATGAGTCCTTTTTAGACCAGAAAGTTATTTAATATAAAGATTGAATCAGTTAGACCTCAACTGGTACACCATTTTATATGGGGCTAAGTCATTGCTTTGGTAAATCTACAGAAAAGCAATAATCATCTACCTGAGAAAGGGACTTGAAAAAAATAAATGGCAGCAACAAATGCTGTTTTAGTACCATGGAACTTTTCCTTAGAAAAATGCCCATTTTCTGGTTCTGCATTTGCACCCATCATTACTTTAAGTGCAAATCTGATATCGTACTTAAGCTGACAACAGTCAGCTGGCATCCTTGCCCTCACCTTTTTCTCTGCAATATCACACACAACACTGTGGGTAATGTTACAGAAAAGGTCATGACTGAACAGGCTGAACTGACTGGATTACTGCAATGTCATGCACATAAATGTCAGTGCAATATAGTGTCCAAACAAGGGAAAATAATTCCACAACTCTTCTTTTATTATTTCTCCAAAGTCTCAGACTTCTACGGAAAATAACTCTGAGCTTCACCCCAAACCCTCATTCAATTTTGAAGCTGTATGAGCTCGTCCTGGCTCTTGGTGTCCTGTGGCTCCCTTCCCACCAAGCAGGGAGTGCTCATCCCTTTCCTCTTCCTCTGAGGAGCAGACACAGAACACAGACTTACACGGCTGGACTGATGAGACCAGCCTGCAGTGATGGGGTATACATGGGACAGCACTGGTAGGACCCTTGGTGAAGGGTTGCTCTGGCTACTCCTGTGCCTCCAGCAGCCCTTCCCTGGCCCCTGCCTGTCACACAATCACAGAATATTCCAAGCTGGAAGAGACCCACAATGATCGTCAAGTCCAGTTGAAGGGATAGCAGTGATGAAGCCACTATGGATTCTCTGCCTGTCTAAAAGGACAGTAGGGAAACTGAGGAATTGAAGATTTTGAACAGACAGCAGGAGGCACAGCAGGCACACAAAGGCTGGTTTTAAAAGCTTGAGAATGCCTTTTCCTCAGTTTCCCTTTGAAGAGGGAGGTCCTTCACATTCAGAGTGGACGAGCTGCCCCAATGGCAAGGCGCTTGCTAAAACTACTGCTTTACTTAAAACTGGGCAGTTTACGTTGATTTAGCAAGATTTTCAAAAGGTAAGCAAGTTTTGAGTTTATGTTTGCAAAATTACCTGACTAAGCACATGAAAAGCATTTCCAAGTAAATTTGGGCTGTTCCAACCCCACAGTAGCGGCGGTCTTTCTCGCTAGATGCTGCTGCTGCGGGAGCAGTGAATTTGTTCTCCTTGGTGTACAAAGGAGGTTTCCTGCTTTCTGAGCTCCTTTTTGGCTACACCACTACTCTGCACAACCTCAGCACCTGGTACTTGCTCAGTGCAGCGCTGGCTCGTTTGATCTGCAGTATAAACCTCCTGGCCCCACCCCCAGCTGTGTGCACTTATATAGCACTAAGGCAGTCAGTGGTGCTGCACTTCTTCACAGCAGATGAAGATCTGGCAGAAAATTCATTATGACATATTGTATCAATTCTGAGCGCAGCTTGAAATCTACCACAACTGTTTGTTTTCCTAAAGTGTACAACTGGTGCTGTCAGACTCCACTCGAGCCATACCATGCTGGTATCAGCACAGATTTCTTTCCCAGGGCTAAGGCACAGTTGCTGCCATTGCAGTGATGTCTCAAAGCAGCAAGTTCAGTGCAAATCCTCAGCTCTCACACTGAGCACCAGACTGGCATGCAGCTCTTGGCTTCCTTGCATCTGAAACAGTGAATCCTAGCTTCCAAAAGCAACATTTTTACTGGGATCTAAAGAACTAAGAAGGCAGATCTGGGTGGTTAATTCATTGAGTGATTTGATTATAATGAGATTCTCATCTCGGAAACACTTAAAAACTAATAAGGTTTCAAAATATTATTGGGGTAAATGCTGCTATTGCAATTTTTGTTTTTTTAAAATAATTTCACTGGTCTTGCGGAAAGTTTCCAATGATTTATATGCTATGCTTCAGTGTTGACAAAGGCAACAATCTAATTAAAATGCAATTTTTTTGAATCTCAGATGGAAACAGATGATGCCAGTTCTCAGCAGAAAATGCCCAAGCCACTCACCTACAGAAGTACCTGTAACCTTGACAACCTCAGAAGTGCCTCTCTGAAACTACTCCTCCCCTCTGTCCACAAAACCACAGCTGCATGTCACAGAGCTGTTCCTGTTTCCTCTTCCTCCTGTCCTTGCTTTTGTATGGGCACATGTTCCGATCAGTTACAAAACACGAAATACAGCAATTTGGTAAATCATGATTTAATCAACTGTTTTCATCATGTCTTAAACCAAATAATGGACAAAGAAATCTGTTCAACTGCAAGTTAATGTGCTTGCCTGGAGAATAAGTCACAGCGGATTTTTGCCAATTAAAACTACAGTGACAACCTCTCTGTAATACAACACTTTGATGTAGGACTGCTTTGGGCTCTGGTTTGTACTAAACTTCCTCACAGCTGCCTAATAGCTCCTTGCAGCAGTCAAACAGGCCACTTCCAAGGCACTTGACAGCAGTCCCATCTACTCTGACAGTTTTCTGGCATTCATCACCAGCATCATTCATTCTGGCATCATTCATGTGGTATTAGAGCACTTTGTAAATTACATAACATCAGTATTTAGCTTAACCCCTTGGTTTTATTTACTTTTTTTCATTTTTCATGGAGACAGTTCCAACAGTTACAACGTGGAAAGAGCAGTCCCACACTTTGCCCTGGAAGAGTTGAGAACCATGACAATATACAAGAACGAGCAGAACTGGGTGAGATCAGAGGTCCACCTGCATCAGCAGGAGGAGATGCATGGGAAGATACACAGGGACAGAGCAAGCACACATATCTAGCTTCCAGCACTGTCTGCATTGGATATTTGGTCAATGGCTCCACCTCGCTGAGTTAGTGGAGTTAATGGATGGAGTTAAAAGGTTACTTTATGATTAACCTCTCCAACATCCTGCTGAACCACAGAATTTGGTCGCAAGGAGGTCCACAGCTATTGTGCACAGGGTAGAACTGTTTTCTTTTGTTGTCTACCCACTACCTCAACTTGCTATTTCAAACTCCTCATAGTGGAAGAGGTGGTAACAACCATCCCCACTTCTGTCATGCTGTTCATGATCTTATTGACCTGTATCATGCTTCCCTTCCATCCCATTACTTTACCTGCAGGTTGAAGAGGCCAGCTCTGCACCATCACTGTCCCTGCTGACCTCCCCCACTTCTGCTACCTCTTTTTGGGGCTGTGAGGATCAGACCTGTGTACCACACACAAATTGTACAAACACCATGGACCTGTACAGTAGCACAGTTATATTCACTGTTTTGTTTCCTATTTTCCTCCTACTTCCTGACATTTGCCTTTCTGTTGTGACCACTGATGAAAAAGTTGAGCTGACGTTTTCATTACACTCACGAATTTTACAACAGATAGAAATCTTACAGAAACAAACGTATCATTGCACTCAAGTAAAATCTGCCACTGCCCATGTTACATAAAAGTTTCGCTGTCCAGAAATGCTACTTGACAGTCTGTACAGAAGAAGTGTTTTTGTTGCTCAGTAGTTTCAGGAACATGCTGGAAAAAGCAAAGCCTTCCCTCCCATCTCTCAGATCTTTCTTTCTGATGTTTTGTGATTTTCTCCATTGCAAATACCAGGGAGACTAATGGAACACTGAGCAGGAAAATGTAGACAACCACCTGCCCGCATTTCAAGCTGTGTACTGCTGTAGATGACCTGCGATGCCACAATACAAAGCCGAGGATGTTTTGGAAGTTACACTGAGGAGCTAGGACAACTGAGGACCAAACCACAGGCAGATGCTGGCTGTGCCTGCCTCACAGTGCACAGGAACACAAAGTCCCTTCTCACCTGCTTAGCTATTTGAGATGGGTTTTGAAATGTGTTAATGCAGCATGGTGAGACATTAAAATAAGGCTTCTGTGCCACGTAGCTCCGCAACAGAAAGATTTCTGACACATGGGCATTGTTTCCCTCATCCCTCTCAAATCTAATCACTTTCCCCAGAGATGGTATCGGTACCTACTTTGTGTCCTTCCAATCTCTAATCTCTTCTAAGGGGTCTGTATCTTCCTGGCTTGATTTTGTTTCCCTCTCACGTGGATGTGTGCGTATATATATAATACATCTGTCTCCTGTGAAATGTCAGCTCAGAAGATAAAGCACAAAAAGCAGCTGGCAAAAGGAGTCTGTGACCAGGATTACAGCAGACTCTCATTCTCTCACAAAAATAAGTTCATCACCCCTGCTACTGTCATGATTCTGACTTTGCCCAATCCATCGAATTCTTTTACTTGCCTCAGTACCTCTGGACACAACTGAACCAAGCCCAAAAGAGAGTTTTCAACAGAAGGATTCAGGTAAATCCAATTTTAAAAGCAATTTGAGACTCTGAAAAATCATGTACTATTTCCATTGTTTATCAATGCTTTAAGATACTGGCAGCCAGAGAACTATGGCAGATATACTAACAGACTTCCTGTAAATGTGTGTATATACATGTATGACAAGGAAAAGCAAAATAAAAGTATATACATTTTGTGATATTTCCTACCTGCTATGGGAAGTAACAAAAGAGCAGTGGGTGCAATATGCAACTCTCCATGAAAGCATAATTTTTTTCCATGCTAGAGAGAGCTTTGGTGATTTTAAGAGTAATAAAACCCCTCCTTCTGTTAGGGCCATATTTTATTAGATGCATAGGGAAATGACAGATCAGAAGGAACAATTTAAAATAACATTTTGCCAACTGATTTAGAAGGATGTGTAGAGAAGTGTCTGCTGTGAGTGGACAGATAGAAGAGAGCCCAAAGAAGCTTTTCTATAACTAAACAGGAGGACCATGTTATCAGTGGCACTGCTGTGACAAAGTGGGTACCAAAGCTCTGGCACTACGCTGTAGCCTACGTGTGCCTCTGTGGGTGTATGTGCTTTAATCCAGAAGATAAACCAGCTATAATCTACTTAAGAGTTGGGTTTTAATGCTCTGCTGATGAAACTCACAAGCTCTGTTTATGACCATGTTCCATTGTTTTATTTTTTCATTTATCACGTGACAGCACTATTGATGAACATTTTATTCTGCTCCAGTTCTAGAAATTACAGTAGTGTTGAAAAAGACCCACAGAACATGAAACAATGCCACCACAGCCACTGGACTGATCCTTTTCATCACTGCTTCTTCCCAGCTCTGATTCTCCATCACCTTGAACTTGGTGGTGATGTTAGCATCCCTGGAATGACAATGCCAAATACTACCAAAACCACTGACAATGCCAATAGTACCACTACCAAAAAGGGCTGCACAGTTTTGCACAGATAGAAATGGCTTGCAGGAAGGGAATAGTCTGCAACCTGCCACTGCCACTGTCTCCTTAGATTTTCAGGTGTATCCAGTGAGCAGCACTTCAGCTTTTTGTGTACTGAATACAAAGAAGCAAAGGAGCATCGAACTCCACACAATCCAATACCACGAAAACCTTGAAGCATAAAAGGGCCAAATTAAACATGAGGCTTGACTGCCGTAAAAATATACTGCATCAAACAACTTCCTTTATCAGAGAAAATACAGAAAGACCCAATCAGGCTACTTAAAATTATTTCTTTACTTGTAAAAGGACATTGTATTCCACCCAGGAACAGCACCAATTAGACATGAGCTGAACATTTCGGGTATCTCACAGAAAATTACATAAACACTTAGAAGCCAGCAAGCTGCATATCGATTTTAGGCTCAGCTTTCTTGCAGGTCTGTCACAACCCAGATGATTGGGAAATTAAAAACATTGGGCTTGAATGTATGGAGAAAAATCATGTCAGATACCTGAGATAACAAAGAATCACAGAAAGGTTTATGTTGGAAAAGATCTCTAAGCTCATTGGGTCCGTATGTTAACCAAGCACTTTCAGGTCTACCACTAAACCATGTCCCCAAGTGCCACATCCACATGCCTAATGAATGCTTTCAGGCATGGTCACTCCACTGTTTCCCTGGGCAGCCTGACCACCCTTTCTAAAAATAATTTTTTTTTTTAATACGCAGTCTAAATCTCCCTTGACACAACTTGAGGCCACTTTGTCTCATCCTGTCACTTGTCACTTGGGAGAAGTGACCTGCACCTGGCTGCAAGCTCCTTCCAGGTAGTTTTAGAGAGCAATAAGGTCTCCCCTTAGCCTCCTTTTGCCCAGGCTAAACAACCCCAGCTCCCTTAGCTAGTCTTCATGGGACATGCACTCCCTACATCAGCTCCACTGCCCCTCTCTGATGCTCTAGCACATCAATGTCCTTCTAGTGAGGGACCCAGAACTGGACACAGGATTCAAGGTGTGGCCCCAGTGCTGAGCTCTGGGAACAGCAGCAGTGACCAGCGGCCAGCTGGTTGTAGCTCCATTCACCACTACTCACTGGTCTGGTCATCCAGCTGGTTTTTGATTAAGTGAACAGTGAACCAGTCCAAGCCATGAGCAGCTAATTTCTCCAGGAGAATGCTGTGGGAGAAACAGGAACTCTTGGGGGCTGGTGCTCTTTATCCTGCTTACCATTGTCCCTGCCTGCTGGGCTCAGGCACGCCTGCAGAAAGCTGCCAGCCTGCACTTCCCTTAGCCCTCTCTCTGCTTCCCCCTGCACCACCCAGACTGGACTGTGAACCAGCCTGGGCTAAAGCCAGCCTGGAAGAGAGGAGGGTGGTTTGGTCTGGGACACAAGCTGTGGTGCAGCATTCTGCAGAGATGCTTGCAATGGAGTGGAACCCAGGGAGTGCATGGGAGTAGCACTGGCTACTTGGAAATGACTTCTGAAGCCCAGAGATGACACTCATGTCTAAGAAAACAAATTGAATCATTGCTAATTTTTCCCACTGTTACAGAAACTGCAGAAGCATTGCCAGGCACTGCAAGGACTGGCAGTGGAGATGGGGCAGTCTGCAGGCTGCAGTGGAGTAAAATGCCTGCCTGCCCCAGCACTTGTAGCTTGGGAGTTTCAACTTGCTGTTGAGGTTAACAGGGCTAATCCTTCCCTTTCTTAAGCTGTTGATTCATCCCAGTGACCCTGCTGGGCTTGGCAGGATAACTGAGGGCCTGGTGAAAGATCTGCTCAGCACTAAGACATCTTCTTTGCACTGGGAAACATCAGCTTACTCTTCAGATTAAGCAAGCCATGTGAAATGCCTTTGTTGAAAGATCCTCAACGAGTTGTCCTAAGAACTGTTATGCAAGTTTAAAAAGATTCTGGTCTTCCAAAAGCGTATGATACAGGCCTCAGAGATTTGCTGCAAACACTGTAACTAAAAGCACATTTTAATTACCCAAAACACTGCAGCACTGGTGGGCTGTGGTGTCGATCAGTTAGGCTAGTTAGGTCACTGAGAAGTGATCAGTAACTTAGGCAAAAATGCACATGCAGTCAGGATTTTATATGCCTGAAACACAGGCTAAATGCAGGATACTAATGAAGAGTAAGATTCAGAGAATTATTTTGGGAAAACCCCTAAAGATTTCAACTAAATCAAAAGCTAAAGTGGTATCAAAATACAGTATAATTCTGCTTTAGCAATGAAGCAGAATCTAAATCAGTGTATTTTTCCAGTCACTATAAATCACTGAGTATTGAGAATACAATATGTGAGGATGGCCAGTGGCTACCTACTAGTACAAGGAATTATTAAATTGAACCAACGAAACATCATCAGTCAAGCATCAGCCATTTCCCCCCACATTTTAGAATAAAGACACTGAATACAGTTAAACCAGAGGTTATCCTTCTTCCTGAGAATGATTTATACCAAAATCCTAAATGTAGTATCATTCAAGTCCTGATAGACTATCACAGCAGACAGTGACAACTCTCCCAATTACACAGTCCCCTTGCAAGTTTAGGTATTTTATAAAGACTTGGTTTGACTTTTTGTTGTTATTTCATGTTTTGTGCCATCATTACTGATCCTTTGGGTTTTTATTTTTTGTTTAAGTTATGATCTTAGGGGCTTGCATACACAGATTTCTAGCCACTCTTCACTAGAGCTGATTTGTTCTGGTTGTAGGTGTACAGATGTCCCTAACATGCCTCTCTCTAGGTAATCTGCTGCTGAAGTGATACACACCAACGAAAAACAAGTGTCACCACTGAAGGAGCTGCAGTTTGGGATCTCAAACACCTGTGTAACCCTCTCATACAGACAAGCTGTGAGCAAAGCTGACAGCTGCAGAAAAAGGAAACAGAGGTTAAGACTCCTAAAGGCAATAAAGTTTCTGCAGTAACAGAAATAAATGGTCTGTCACATCTGAACTGCTCAGCTTTGTAGTCAAATACTTTGGCCCTGTGGCATTTTCTTGATTGTATCTGTGATTTTGTGCTTATTTTATCCATTTCGTTTGATTTACAAAAGACAAGTACCTAGCCAAGACCAGTACCAGCACAACTGTTATTTAAAATATTAAAAAAATCCAAACAGTTCCGCAAAGGATATTCTTCAATATATACTGAAGACTGACCACCTTTTTTCCCTCTTCTACCTTCCTTATTTAGAATGTTTCCAATAATCTTCCTCCTAAAACCAGAAAAACAGAACCCTTTCTTACTGGAATAGAAGTGCCAGGGATCTGTGCCAAAGAATGAACTACAACTGTCAGCATGTCATGCATCGTTCTAAAATACAATGAATTCTAACAACGTCCTTTGCTGTGCATTGTTAGCTTCAATGACTGACATAAAAAGCTGTCCTTGTGAAAAACAGGTTTAATGCATGGGAACCAGAACAGGAAAATGAAGAATATGTTTAGTCACAGATGAAACATATTAATTCTTCAGGTGTGAAAATGTATAAAATATACAGTTATAATTGTTAATTGTTTTAATGTCATACTATTACTATGTGACTATACCAGTAAAAAAATGAGTTGCTAAGTTTTCCTAAGGAAAAACTAGCTTTAAGATGCACCTAAGTTACTCCACAACTGAGAAAAATCACTGTATTTTTAGGAGCAAAAGAGAGGTTATGCTTTGTGCTCTATGCTACTCAATCAATAATTCCAGCTTTTTATCCCCTTTAACGATTTTCCCCTGGTGGTTATGAAACACAGCCCTGACACAGCTTGCTTTGGAAAGACTGCATTTTGCACCCATGGAGGAAGCTGAATTTAAAATCACAGGAAAATGTCTCTGTGAAAGCATGCTCTTCCTTCCCCTGGTAGCCCAAGCAGGGTTCCCTGAGCAGCCCTGTTCCCACAGCTGGCCAGGATGCAGTCTGGGAAAAGTTTGGCATCACTCCCTACTCCAGCACACTGCTTCTGGCCAGACACAGTTCTGGGGATAGGCACCCAGCTTTGTCACCTAAAAACGAGGGATCTGGTCTAAGCCAGCCACCCACAGACTCCATAGACAGAGGGAAAGGAAGAGGCACCTCTGGTGACAAGTCCTTGTACATCCTGCAGATAGGTGCTGCCCCAGCTGCTCACTCGTCTGGTTTGCAGGTTGAGCCCTGCACCAGCACACAGGCATCCTCCTTACATTTCAACCCCATTTTTCACAGGGCCTCCTTGGATCACTCCCTTATCTCATCAAAGTCTTGTACAGAATACTGAGTGAGATGCTAAAACAACACCATTTGGGTGAAAGAAATACCCAGGATAGGAAGGGGTGTGTCCAATATTAGTTATTCTGTTGGTCAGAAACTGTCAACAAGTCAGAGCGGAAAATTTGAGATGCCATTCCTGAGGAGAATTCACATACTCCTCTTAGGTCCATGTCTGAAGCCAACTTTTAAGAAATACAACCAGGTATTATGTAAATCTAACTATATTAAGTTGTAAAATGAAAATCCATCAGTACCTGAAGTTAATTTCCTCTGATTTCCATTTGCATCACTCTCCTACAACTCAGGAATCAAAAACTACCTAACAGGGATGCTTTGGAGTAGGAAGAGTGGAAAACCAGAAGATGGAAGGGTGATTCATTGCAAAAGCAAGAAATTAGAAAGCCACTGGTATTGGAAGAAACCAAATCAGTGTGATTTCAAGCAGGAAGGAAAAAGGAAGAAAGCAGGCAGGGTGACTGGCAAAATTATTTTAAGGAATCCCCTTTTTGTTGAGATGGAAAGACAGATGGTTTGAAGTGAGAGACATGAATCATGAAAGATATGAGAACCATCTTTGTTAAATGTAAGGATTGCCTCTGTGAGTTATACAAATCCTTTCATCCAAGAAAAGTGCAGCAGCACAGAAATTTTATGTCACTCACAGGGGCATACATAAAAGGACACACATTACCCCCCCCAAAAAAAAAATTTCCACATAAAATCACCCAACTTCTTCACTTTTAGAGTCTGAAACAGCATTTATTTTCCCACGTGCTGCAAAGCCAAGAGCACCATTTGGTAGTGCAGTGTTCTTTTCCCATGATGTTGTTAGTGCAGGCTCTTTCTTTCTATTACACAGGTGTGAAAAATTGGGCAGAGCCCAGCAGAGAGCAAAATCCCCTTGGAGCAGACAGATCTCTGGCTTCCTGGACATATGCCAGCTGGGCCAGGGGCTAGTGAAAGAAACACAGAGTGAGGATGATAAGCTCAATGCTCCCTTCAGCATTCCCATGGACTTGTTAAGGGGTATCAATGGATCGAGTCTGCATATTCAGCCACCAACACTAACATCACAGGGTGGGCTATTTTGGCTAGGCAGATTCAAGAGCTGATCCCCGTCACACAGCAGGATACAGACACCTTCAAATAACACCAGGGCTCATGTAGAGCCCTCTGGTTTTAGCCAATGCAAACTCACAATCTAAGAAGTCAAAATTCATATAATGCAGATTGCAAAGATGTCTGCTCTTCTAAGGAGAGACAAGATATTCCCAGTGAGGGGCTGAACTATTTAAATGCCCAACCACCAAGTTGAGGCACTAAGCCCAAGAGGAGGCAAGCACTACCAGTATTACTGGGGTTCCTGTTCACAGAAGTAGCCATCAAGCTCCTGCAAAGATGCTCAGGGAAAAATAAGAAATCAGATCAGGACTTTCAATAAATTAATAGCCCAGAAAACTCTGAAAAAAATAAAATTGGATCCCAGAAATGGCCCCCAAGATGGCCAAGTTGGCAGTAGGAAGCTGGGCTGCTTCCTAGAACTTTCTTTTCCTTTTTTTTCCCTAACATGTAAGACCTCTGGAGCAGTCACCAGGGCATGAAAACCAGTCTTTGTATTTACAGTAATAGAATTATTGTAAACCTATTCTTAAATATTTCCACATATTATATGCTTCTTCTTGTAAAATTACCTCCAAAGGCAATTATTATGGAAATAAAAGTTCTAGAGGAAAACAGCTGGTGCTTTTATGTTTATCTGAAAGCTATGTTTGTTTTTTCCTAGGCAAAACCAAAGCATTATGAAACTGTAAATGATTCCCAAGGCATTTTGAACTGATTTTTTTTGAAACTCAGATTAGTGCACTAGAAAAAGAGTAATAAAATAATACAAAAGTGGTAAAACTAAAAATTAGATTTTACTTTTCTAATGAAGTTATTACTCATGAATGTCCTACAACCAACAATTAAACATTTGGTGCATGATTACAGTGATAGCTACTCAATCTGTCTTGGGGATATTATTCTACTCTCTGGTGATAAAAGTGATCACTGCTCACCTGCAGCATACACATTATAAGTGTAAAGAAGACTTGAGAAGTTTGTGTTGAGTAGAAGTTATGATTTTCAAGAACCTCCCTAGAAGACAAAACTAAATTAAAATGAGAAGCTCTTAATTACAGAGTAGATGGGAATGCTGTAAAATGTGAGATTCAGAGATGTGGAAAGGAGATGCTTCCTGCAGAAGAACTGATGTCCTGGCAAAGGGAGGATATCAGCCCAAGTGGAAGAAACCAGCAGATCTTCTAATTTGCTCCCTTTTGCTCATTCCTGTCTTGCTCTAGGGTTTAATTTGCAATTACTCCCTTTGCAGTTGATACCATAACCATTAATAGCACGAAATGTACTTGTAAAGTCTACAACCATTACCAGATTAGTAATTTATTTTCTGATTCTTTATTCCAAGTCTATAAGTAATTTATGCATGTGCAATTGAAATCCATGTATTAACATGTATAAAAATGAATTCTGTAAGGACTCTTTGCAGAACAAAAGCTGTGGATGGGTTTTCAAGAGAGGAGAGAAAATTGGTCAGAACAGGAGGAAAGTCACCAGAAAACTCCAAATCAAAAACAAAAACCAAAACTCCACAAGTTTTTAAGGGAAATCTTGAACACAACACTGTGAATAAGACCATGTAAATGCTTCAAAATAGACTAAAACACTTGGGAATGGAAACTTTCATACAGAATACGTATCATTCCAGGCATATTACAACAAGGAATAGAGTCTCTTTCCTCAAGCATGATTGTCAGATGGTTTCTACTGTATTAGGAACACTGCTCCAGGTAAAAACATCTAGCAGCAAGGCAAAATAATACAGTTGTAAACACGAGATTCCATGAGGAAATCACACAAACAGATCTCCTTCAAACATCTCTACAAAATGCCAGCAATAAAAACCATGGTTAAATACATCTTCATCTTTGGCTAGTGCTGCAAACACCAGAACTGTCAAAGGATACTGAAACTACGTCAAAATATCCTTAAAATGGTTAAATAATAAGATTGATAAATTCAGATTTCAGATTTTAAGCCTTCTTGGCACATTATGTAATGTTTTTCCTCTGGGCACAAAGTCTTATCAAATAAAACACCTCTATACCTGTAATTATGAGACTGATATTTCAGCTAATTATGGCATATTTATTCTTAATAAAAATAAAATAATCATGGTGTCAAGTAAAGACTGAATACAGATGCTGACAATCCAGAAAGGGGAAAACTCTTAAAATAGGATAAAATGTCAGCTATAATGGAAGGCAGGAAGAAAAACTTTGCTTTTTGGTACTTCCCCTCGTTAGTTTTCACTTCTGTTCGAAGTGGAACTCCTAAAAGCTGCACTCAGTCACTTATTTTTCCCCAATAACTAATCTGTTGTGGGTTCTTCCTGCAGATGACATTGATTTTAAAAGATCATTTCTAACACAGGTTTCTAGTTAAAAGACAGACTCCACTTCCAGGCTGCTAAAAAGTGAGAAAAAATGTCTAAAGGAGAGGGCCAGCCTAAGTAGCCATATTTGACCACATTTGACTCCATCACAGACAGAACATCTATGGCTTTGTTTCTTATTAATTTGCTTAGTGTTTAGAGAAAGATTTTAAGAAAAGCTTCAACCCTCACCACATTTATTTTTCCCCCTTAAGGTACGGTCCTGCCCTGTGTTCAGTTTTTATATCTGAGCTGTGTGAAAGGATTGTAGGAAGACTGTACAGGGCATTTAAGCATATAGACTTAGGAGAAGAGAGCACCTTGGCCATACTGCAGTAGAGAGTAATAGGGAATGATAAAAAAAAAATAGTGGAAAAATAAGAAAGTAAGGAAATGAAAGAATCTGCAAGGTTCCCATGCAGAAATGTGCAAGACTGCATGTTAAGGAAACCAGGCCCAAGGCACTAAAAAGATTTCAAAAGAGGTCATGCAATATAAATGAAACTTAAAAGCACCTTCTCTTCCTCCAGCTATCATGGCATGAGCACGTCACATCTAAACAAGTTTTCTCAAATGTACTCCACTGCCAAATCTTTATGTGCTGCAGCTATAACACTAACACTACTTTTCTTACTACCTAAGTCCCTCACCTGCCATGTGCCTACAGGTACAATCTCTAAGCAATTTTCTTACGTTTTAATAAAGTTTAAAGTTGATAAAATAAAATTATGGTAAGCAAAGATCTCCAAGTTCTCATTCCATTTACCTTTTTGTCTTCACCTCTAGTCTATCTCCTTCTGCTCCAATCAGATTTACCTTGCTTCCTTTCTTGCCCTGAACTCCTCCTGATTTCTGAGATAGCTGCAGGACCCCACCTGCTGTGCACCACTTCATGCTACCTGTTCAAGCAGAGGCAGCAGACCTGACCAGAAAGGTGCACAGCATCACATTCTCTCAGAGAGGCACCACAAGTATTCCCAGCTGCACATTCACTTCAGGAATTCCACACCCTGGTGAGGGATTTGCTTTCTCCTCATGAATACTACAGCCTTCATTATAGAAGTGCATGTTGCATGAGTTCACCCATGTATCTCCTGAACTCCTGCAGAACATGGATAAAAAAGCTGGTCCTGACATCTTGGCTGTCCCTAACATTCTGAGGTATATTCAAGGCAGAGGCAGATCAAAAACACTGCAACCACTTTGGTGCTTTTCAACAGCTGCTTTAAGTTTGCATCTCTCATAGGGGCATTTTTTTTTCCCAGCAGAAATCATTAAGATCCCAGCAGAAATCTGGAAAAGTATTTGCCTCTTGTTTTTGGTTTTTTTTTTTTTTTTTTTAATGACAGATTTAAGTTCTTGAAAATTTCCATGTTTCTAATACAGGCTAGTCACTGACTTAAACTGATAGCACTGGGGTAATACAGAACTTCTTCATATAATTTCTTTTCAATCAGTAACATTTTCTTTTAAAGATTTACCCAAAATGTAGCATACTGAATATCTTAATAAAGTTTAAATTCTTTCTTTTTCTCCATCCAATATGCTGTGTCACTTCACAGTTGTGGGGGTCCCTTGCTGTATGACTTTTTGCCCTATAGTTATTACACAGACTGAGTTGCTAATTTAGGCATGGAATGCTGCTGACCATCCACATGTTTGCTCATTTTTTTCCTCTGCATTTGATAGAATTTTCTAAACCATCCAAAACCTAAAGATTCTCTACAGGTTTTAAGAAAAAAAAAAGTTACATATGCAATTCCAATCCAAAACTCTGACGTCATATTGCTGGAAACTGCTGTCTTCATGCACCTGTGCACACACTCATATAAGCTATTAACTCCAAAGTAGTTCAGTGAATTGAGGAGGAATCAAATCCCCTTTCCCAAAAAGAATGAAACTGTGGGACACACTGAATAATTATGGACACTTGGGCACTTATAACCTATGCTTTTAGTATATTATAGATATATTTATTTGGATGTTCCTTAATTCATGCTTTTAGAAGAATGGTACTTGCAGAAATCACAGGCCAAGCAGACTCCAAAGCACCTTTCAGAGCATTAATAGCACCCTGTGAACTTTCAAGGAGGGGACAAACAGACATCTGTCATCTTCTAATAGAGATACTTCAAGGTTATTTTGATATAGATTTGATGCACATAAGAAATCAAAATATTTGATCAGTCAGAACCCCAGGACCACGTGGCTAAAGCAGCCTGTCCTCCTGCTGACCTCTGGTGCAGCATGGGCAGTGCTGATCATTCCAAAGACCAAACAAGATGCCACAATTAGAACAAATCTACACATTCAGCCAAATAAGACCCAGGACAAATGGAGGGAAGGTGTTTCTTTTAAAGAGCTTGGGAAGAAGGGGAGAATAGATAAAACCGGCTTCCCGAACTCATGCCATGAAAATTTCTTCACTAAAATGTTATACATAGCAAAGATAATTCAAAACCTGATCAATCTCAAATAGGAACACACACTGGTGCTTGTTATGATAATTTCCATATGCATTTGAAACTTTCATTTGCCAAGATCATACCAAGTCAATAAAATTCTACCAATTTACCATTCTTTGTAAATTAAGAATATATTGGAGTCACAATTAAAAGTGCCACTTTGAAGAAAGACCACTCTCCTCCCTCCCAACATCTGTTCAATTAATAGATTAGTCTTAGATAATACACATCTGTTGTTGATTCTGTGTTTGAGTGGCACACACACAGACACACACACTCAAATTTCTATGAAATTCAGTATTAGCCATCTCTGCAATATGAAACGAAGCAGCTATACATACGAAGCACATATAAACAGAGGAGCAGCATGGAAGGCAACTGAAGAGCAAGAACAACTGCCAAAATAAAAATTATGTAGAATAGTAATATTTAATGCTCCAGCTGAGACCTTAACCATGATACAATGCACTACTGTATAATAAAACTTGTTCTGCTGTAATTCACATTCCAGCAAGAAAAAAACATGGCAAGAGAGGCAAGAGAGATTTTCATTCTCATGATTTTAAACCTAAGAAAGTTCTAAAATCTCCTTTTCAGGGTCATGAGGAAACTCTATGGCAAAGCAAAGGTTTCTATGAATATGTTGAGTGGTGGTCACAGCATGTGAAAAATGAGCCAGATCCATGGCTGTTACACACCAGATTAGCTCCATGGGTTTGGAAGTATAAGCTTGAATGACTTGTATTGATAGGGCCCTGCTGACAATGCAGACCAGTGCTACTTTGCTGTAAAGTGGTTAAATATATGATCATCAATGAGGGGCAAGAATTTAAGTATTTTCTTTTGAAGGCAAGACTAATGTTTCAGCACATAGCCAACACCTTTGCAAATGGAAATGAAGCAAAGCTGTGTCCAGCCTGAGGGAGATAAACCTACTGGGTGCAGTGACACCTAACTAGTACAGGGAGTGTGGCACAGACACACAGCCTGGCACAGCTGTGGAAATGTCTCACACAGGGAAATGTCTCATGCAGAGAGACTTTTTTGTATTAGAACTTGGGGAGAACAATTGGATGAGCCTTTGAAATGGATCAGGGTAAGACACGTGGTGGCCAAGTCTGTGGTTAAAAGCATTTCTGGAACATCTTCTGAAACTGACTCAAACATGAGTCAGACCCAGACCCAGCTTGCAAGCTCTTCAGAGACCCCTGTGTGCCAAGAATGTCCTCCAGTCCTTCCCAGTGACCAGCACTCCCAAAAGGGAAGAGCCAGAGTGGAACTTATGGTAGGCAAACAGCTAGAGGAAGCACTAAAGCACCAAACAGCTAGAGGAAGCTGAACTAAAGCAGGAAAACATGTAGGGGTCTCAGAGAGCTTCCCCAGGGCAAAGGGGTGGTTGATGACACAGAGACTAAACAACAGACCAGCTTCTGCACCCTACCATCTTTCTGCACAGCCCAGAAGAACAGGGCAGGATAAGCACCGAGCCTTCCAAACCATCCTAGTGTTGGGAAAGCATTTGGACAATTTGGAACACCCACAGAAACAAGCACGGCTTGCAGGCTGACTAACCTCAGCCCTGTCCTCAGCAGCTGCAGACAGGATTTTCACGTAATTCTTCTACCATCTACAGCTGACAATTCTCATCTGAGATTTTTGTCTCACTAGTATGTATGTGTCGAAATAGTAAACCCCTGAGGCCCTGGTTTTATTATTAGAATAATTTTCTGCAAACCCCCCCAAACATGTACCATTTGATTTTTTAAGAAACTTCCCCAAAAATTACTCCCCTCTCCCCATCAGAACTTTACACTGCCTGCAGAAATTACATTAATTCTACAAAGACAAGAGTTTAATGGAAAAGAAGTCATCATTCAGAACTCATCACTGGACATTTGTTTCTCAGCTCCTGCTCCCTCAATAGCTGATGCAAGAAGGCACAGATGCCAAATCACTTTAGCAGCTGACTATAAACAAAAAAAAAAAAAAAGGCTTTTGAAAATATGTTTGTTTGAAGGATTAAAAGAGAAAGATTATTTTAAGGATTGGAAGACAAATGGTAGGAAGTCTGAAACAGTGTCATATACCTTAAGCTGCATGAGTCCAGGTACAGGCCAGGGACTTTTAAAACTTGTGGGAAATTTTACCCAGCTAGAGGTGTAATTAAACACAGCTGGAGAGCACACTTAAAAAGTGTCTCAAGGACTGCTCTTGGATGTATGAGTTTTGTCCATCTTGCTCTCAACATTGAACTTGTCCAACCACTTTCAGGAAAACACAACCAGGGATCACTCTGCTCCTCAGGCTGGTACTCTTTGGTCTCCACAATGTGCCAGCTTGTAACTCCTCAAATTGCTGCTCTGTGCTGATCAACAACAGACAAAATGAAGTTCCTTGCAATGGAAAAAAATTGTACTGAGAGCCAGTGTCCTTCAGCCTCATGCTCTTCTACTGACAGCTAGGGACTTGGCTAAAAAAGAAAGATTTTGTGCCATAAAGTAAAAAAAAAAAAACCAAAAAAAAGCTGCTTGAAGTATGTCACATATTATTGCATGGCTACACTCTCAACAAAGTTTTCCAAACATGTGGGACACCACGTAGTCACACTACAGAAGATCCAAGTTTCAACTCATCACAGGACATAAGTTCATGGAATATTCTTAATTAAGTTGCACAGATCTGTATCCAAAGTGCAATTTCAGCTTCTGACAATATTTTTAATTAAGGTGAGATACTACTGAATAATAATGCTGATATCACTTTGGGAATTTACACAGATATACCACAGATTTTTGGCTGTCAAAGAACATGTCGAACGCTGCTGTGGGACATGTTGTACTGAACAATCCCAGAGCACACATGTATGTTGGCCCTACATTTAATATCTGAAAAGATCTGAGATATTGATTTTCATTACTATTATCATTTCTTCTTATTATTTTACTTTATTTCAGTTATTAAACTCTTTTAATCTCAACCTATAGGTTTTACCTTTTTTTTCTGATTCTCCTCCCCATCCCACTGGGGGCAGGGAAGGAAGGAAGTCAGTGAGCAGCTGCATGGTACTTACTCACTACCAGCTGGGGTTAAAACACAACAGAAGCAAACAGCTGCAGCTTACAGTAATAAAAGTCAAAAACTATCAGCAGCATTTGAAGGCTCATGATCCTGTGGGTCAAGGAAAGTTAGCTCAATTTATCTAATAACACAAAGGAGCTGCAAAACAAATTTCTCCACATCTCTTCTTCCAGCTAACCAATGACAAAAAAGTCCTTCTCAAAATCCCTGTATACCACAAATTACTTTGCTTGTGGTTCATCCTACCTAGCAGACCCAGTTCAGTCCACATATTAGCACACACAGTGCTTGGGCTTTTGGTGATCTAACATGTCCAGAACACCAGTAATTTGGAACATGCAACACAAATTAACCATAAATTAATCACGTTGTTAATACACGGGCTCAAAATCCTCGCAGCACTAACAGATCAAGGTACCTTTTTGGTGTGATAATCAATTAGTGCACTTGCAGGCAAAGAAAACAGGGAAATTTACACAGCTGGACAAATATTTATTGGGGAAATTACTCCTTTCTGTATTTGTGAGAAGTTCCTATTCATGAACAGCGCTTCCACTGTTCTCTTGAAGAAACCTGCAATCCATGTGCCACCTCCACATCCCTAAGAGCACCATGACTGTTACCAATTAACACCACTGCAAACTCCCCTGCCAAAAGAAAACCTGATTCACTATCTACTGGACCAGCAAATAGGAGAACAGAGTAGCAGCTGGAGACAGCTCCTGCAAGGCAAAAACCTCCTGACAGGACCAACAAAGTATATGGACAGAGCCCAGGGTTTTTGGAATTAATTTCCATCCTTTCTTACCAAATCAGTCACAGGAATCATTCTGTTCTCCTGTGGTATTTCAATGTTATCAGCAGATACTTGTATTAAACTTTTTCTTTATAATTAATTTAAGTAAGGTTGTCTCTAGCAAGCATATATGTGCTCTCTCTATATATATACATATATATATGCACATATACATAAGCCATCAATAAGAATGTATTTATTACTTCCAGGCTACCACTGAGAGGTGGTCATCAGAGCCAAATCAGAATCCACAAACAAGCACAATTCAAAAGAAAACCCCGAAATTTATCACCCTAGGCTGTAACAAGCTGAAAGTTCTCAGCGAAACTCAATGACTAAAACAGACTGGGGGAGACACCTGCTCTATTAGAAGCATGGACTGAATTATATTTTCCATGTATTATGGCAGCCTTTCAGTGGCATTTTCTGCTCAGGGGAGCTAGGAGAGAGACCAATTAAAGCAATTACAGAATATGTACCAAGGGACATTTACTAATGGAACTAAGCTTTGATCCTGCCATTAACTTATAATAAGTAGATGATTTTATACACAAGTTACACTCTCTCCTGGTCAATGAGATATTGTAATTACACCTAAACCCACTACCCCTGCAGGAGTTGGGTTTTCAAAATAAAGAATATGGATGTGCACACATACACCTGTGTACACACACACACACACATATAGCTAACTTTATACTGTGTGTATTAAATAGTACCTTATTGTAGAATGTATTGTACATACAATTATTATGTACTACACCATCTGTATGCATTGTATAAGGTGTAAAAGGAAAGATAGTATTCTACTTAGCAGTATAAATGAGAGGAAAAAACCCACATGTATTTGGTTAAAATATTCAAATATAGCAGCAAACACAAGCCTGTCAGTGACAATATTTTCTTCTTTTGTAAGATCTGGATTTCCTGTACCATGATGCTTTGGAAACAACGAAATTATTTTTCTAACACTAAAGCAGCATACAGCTTGCAGGGATAAACACATACTCTAGCTGCCTGCTAACCAGCTCCAGAAGAGGAACACCAGACCCTGTGGGAAGTGTGTTGAGGCCACTGGCTCAGCATGATTCATTTAAAGCTGTTACTGAAGAGAGCTCAGCTCTGCCACTGTTCACCTGCCCACAGTGCAAGATGAATACTTGATCCTGGAAGTAAACAGCTTTGGTTCACCTGGCATGAAAACTCAGAGCAAAGGAAAGCACAAAAAGACTGATAAAGTCTTTGTTCTGCAAGATGAAATTTGAAACTATAGGCTTAATTGTGAATCATTGTTAGTTTTTTAAAATCAAGATAATGCTATCCAGAAAACACGAAAACAGAGCTTAGCCTCCCTTACCAAATAAAATAAATGAGTGCACAAGCACATATTTCTTTCTCCACACAGCTAGCAGACTCCTCTCTCATCCACATTCTGTGAGGTACATCTGTTTTGACAGTGCTGTGCTGGAACAAAAAACAACAGCACACACAAGAAACAGGAGGAAAATTCAGATGAACTCTTTTAAGTAATTAGCCACTTCTCTTGAATCTTTGCCTAAAGGAGAAACCACAACTGTTTTGAGGAGCTGGTTCAAGAGAATAACTTGAAGGTCTGATCAAGGCTCAGAACTTGGGATATTGTGCCAGGAAGCCAAGGGCAGCAGTGGAGTCTGATCCCCACAATGCATACAGCTGGATTCTCCACAAAGCTCAAAAACAGGGATAAACTACTTCAGAGTATTTTTACTATTAGGCAATCAATTATGGGCAATTACTATAGAGGCAATAACCGTAATATCACCTGTCCAGAATCACTATCATCCCCAAAAGATAATTAGAAGAGTCTGTGTTCATCATCCACTCATTGTATTATTAATTTTAATTCTCTCCTCCACTTTTAAAGGAAGTATTTAAAAAACTTTAATAATAAAATCAAGGAAAACAAAGAATTGTGCAAGTGTGACAGCATACTGTATAGGAAAACACCAGTTTGTGGATCCTCACCTCTGAAAGACTCAAACTATTTACTGCTGTTGACAACACCTCAGCCACGACCTCCATCTGGGGTTTGAACATAATAATGCTGTTCCAAGAAAACAGCAAGTAAAGAAATAATTACTCACAGGCTTCTAATTTTGATTTATGTTTTGTAATGTACCAGGAATAGGGTATGATTTAAGAGTGCCTGGCCAATGGAGTTTCATATGGCATGACTATTTCTTACAATACTTTTTACCAAGTTGTAAAACTGGAATCATTATTTTAAACCCTTAAAATATCGACATGATGTATTTATAACCAAGTCTTAAAAATAATTAGATCATTATCATTAAAAGCTCCTTAACTGTCTGCAACTTGAAAGTACTGGCAATGGTAGAGATATGGTGTATAAAATGAGCATGTTTTTAATCTTGTTTTTAATCTCATTTTTAATGCTATGTGATCTAAATAACCAAGACATCAAAGACTAGCATTTTCTAACAGTTTGGTGGTTTTTTTTCTGGTTAAATGACATCCAGTTTTTCTCTGCACTTTCCTCTTTGTCTCACGCCTTTCAATTTTCCCATTTATTTAAAATCACATTAAACCTACAGCAAAGAACTGATGTGCAATGCCTGAGTACATGATTCTCACAGTAGCAACCCCCAGTTGAGAGCAGCCAGCACCACCTCTCTCAGAGGTCACTTTATTTCCTTTTCAAATAAATGTCAGCTTCACAGCACAGGCAAGTGAGTCAATATATCCTCTAATTATCAGTAATCCAAAGATGACTTGAAGAGATAATGAATGACAACTCTGATGCTCCAACTCCGCGGCTGCTTTTGTCCTGATTTCCACTGCTTACCAGAGTTTCCCTGACCTTGTCAGGGCACACCTGACTATAACACTGCCACATACTAATGTATATCCTTTAAACCACAAGGTGGTTTAGAGATGATTTGCTTCTACCCTGCTCTGCAGCTTCCTGGTGCCACAGAGGCCCCTTGGCAAGCACTGCTGGCTGGCTCGGCTTCCCGAGGTACTGCAGCACTCATTCCTCCAGCTCCAGCCATACGTGCAAACTCCCTGTGCAGTCACATCAGATAATCTCTTGGTTTCTCCACTGCCAGTTGTTTAATGCTACATGAGCTCCTGAGACTAAGGTTTAACCCTGTTTTGCTTGCTGGGACACGTGGAAGCCAGAAGAGGAAGTAGCAGCAATCCACACACGAAGAGCTGAGGGGGGAGGGGTTCCTGCCCCTTTGTGGGTGAGCAGGAACTTGAAAAGTGCAGAAAACTGCTGGCCAAAGATACGAAAAGCAGAGAGGCCTAAGTATCTTGGAGAAGACTAAGTAGTACTGCAGGAAACATGAAACCTTGATCAAAGGAAGAGTGGAGACACCTCTCCTCAGTCAAACCTTTCCAAGCCATCCACACAACAGCTTGGAGACACAGGAATGCTGTGGACAATTTCCTATGCTCGGACATAGTCCAAGTCATCTGTTGACACAGAGGTCAACAGCTCAGTAGAGAGTTAAACTCACAGGCTGCAGAGGGGAAAAGAGATCAACACCTTGAACACTTTCAGCACTGAGAAGTACTGCATTACAGAGCATCTTCACACACATGACCATGTGTGCACAAACTCACCCACTTCTTTCTCCCATTCTCCTCATGCTTGCACAATTATTTGAGATGTAAGTTGCTCAGAGGAAGGACCATTTTTTTTCTCACCTCACAGCTGCTTTTCTGTTATCAAAAAACGCAAAATAACCAAACTCTGTCTTTACTGTAAAGCACATGCAATATGGATATGTGGGTCACTTAATGTTTTTTTTTTTCCTGTGGTGAAATTCAACTGTTGGTGTTTATTACAGGTAGCAACAAAAGACCTTGTCCTAGATCAGGATCCTGCTGAAGTGCTGTTATCTGTTATTTTCTTCTTTGGTTTTTCTGTTTTGTTTATTTGCTTGTTTCCTTTTCTCCAGAAGTAAGGTTAGAGTATCCTAGTTTCAGTCTGGTAGGATCACAGCTGTGCAACACTGTCAAATCAGACTGGGTAACCCAAAGAGCTCAGCTGCTGTATCTAAATGTCTACATCCAGGACTAGGCACACCTTCCTTGCAGTTTTACTAAACAAAATCAGTAAAATTGTTGCAATGGCAATTTGAATTCTCCTGCAAACAGCAGAAGCCCATAGGAAACATTTTATAAGAGTGCACATAAATCAACACCTGCACTGTCTATTCTGAAAACACTATAAATAGGCAATGACCCAAATGTAACCTGGCTATGGTCCAAACCAGTCAGTTTGAAAGTTGGCAATTAAAATTATACCAACCCACGAAAACTACCTGAGAAACACTACATCTTCATTCAGATGTAAGTCCTTATCCAAGAATGAGGATATCTCATACTTTTTTTTTTTTTTTTTTCCCAAAGGAACCGGGCAACATGGCAGTATTGATGGCACTAATAAACGCCTGAGTACACATATTCTTAATAAATGGTTTGAACGTGGAAGTGGAAAGTTCCCCATTTACTTAGGCATGTACACCTTCTTTGTGGTTTAATAAAAGCAATTAAAGAAACTGAAGTCAGGGTTAAACAAACAAGCTTATTAAACTGGAACAAGCATGTTTATGAATAATAATTACTTTTAAAGGAGTTCTGAAGGTTTCTTGCTTCCTTCACTGGCCAAGCTTCAAGATCAGTGATTGACACCATTCTCTATTTTTTCAATACTTTCAAACTTTACTCTGGCACAGGATTATCGGTGTAATGTACTGAATTGTTTCAGCCACGAGTAATAAAAACTACTGGATTTTTTTCCCTCCATACTTGATACACATCCTTCAGTGCTATCCAAATCTCCTATGTTTTGTGGCTATAAAAGATGACATGTCAGACTGAGAAAACAACCCTGTGCATAGGATAGGCAATCGATAGTTTATGTAATGATAGTGTGGGGACTATGACATTAAGAACCGTATTAATGAAAATAACAACATAGTAATATTAATAATAATATTAATGAAAATAACTCCGTATAAGAAATGTGCATTTAGACTGTATATTGGTTAAAGCAAGGATTTACTTTTTATTTTCCATACAAATGATCATGGATTTAGAAACTGTAGTGCTATTGCCAATACAAACCAATTGCAAATGTAGTGAAAGTCTCCCCAAGACTAGAAGCCTTTTGAAGCAAGAGACTTTTCTGACAATGTGGTGTGAGGAAAGAGGCATTGAGATGCTGAAATACATTGCTTGATCTGGTCAAGAAATCTGTGCTAGAAATCCTTTCTGAGTTATGCAAGTAAACATAAAACCAGCCAAAAGCAGCTAAGAGGGAGTAATTTAATTCAGGTAAGGAATTAATTACCATTGCCAAAAAAGTCACATGAGCTACAGGTGCCACCAGACATCAGAAATGCTCATTTCAGAACTTCTTGTTTGAAATGGATGGCATGTCCTTAAAAGGAAAGAGCAAATAATAAAAAGAATAATAAAAAAGAAAAGCAAATAATTCCCCAAACTTGAAATATTTTTTTCCAGCTAATGCCAGCTTTGATGGCTACAAGCAGAATTGGGCATCATGGGCTTCCCTCAAACAACATAGCACAGGGATATCATGGAATCATACTGGATGAGATGCCCTTGGGTCCCTATTCTGAGTTTTTCATGTTCAGGATGCTTGCCCTAGACACTGAAAATCTGGGAGTCCCTAAAGTACCTAACATAGAATTTGGATATGATATTGACCTTAGAACAAAGGGAGTCTTCCTCCTCTTTGCTACACTCTCTTAAAAAAACCAAAACAATTTCCTTGTGATTTTTGTACTTGCAAAAGATGAAATGGCATCTTACAACATGCATCATGGAAAACTTTAGCCAACCAGGAAAAGCATCATGTCTGTTCACCCAGAAAAAAGCAACTCAGAAGTGAAATCATTCAATCTTTCCTTAAGTTCCTGTGTTGTTCACAATTAGTTTTAAGGTCATGATAAATCTATTATGACCAAAGGCAATAACTAATTAAAAAAATCAAATCACCAACAAAAAAACCCAATCAATTTTATTGAATACCCCAGTGCCTCTACTGACTATAGATTTCTACCACCACATTCCCTTTTTAAAGCAAAATTCAGCTGTGCAAAAGTCCTACTGTGTTTCATACATAAAAAAAATAATAATCAAAGAATCTCCTACCAAAGCAATAGATCTGTGGTTTGATGAAAGCCACACTGTCAGACACATACAAAATCCCAATAATCTCATCAGTATAATGGCTGTTTAGCTCCTATGATGCTTGGAGGAAAGTTTTAAGATGGTGATGAATTACTTTGCTGAAGATGATTAAGACAATGAAATACATCTGGAGCTGGTGCAGGACAGATTCAGGGAAGACAGAGACACATGCACCACACAGTTTGTGCCCATCTGCCTTGCAGAGTTGTGGCCAGCCAAGCAGATGCAGTTTGGGTCTGTGTAGGATATATGGCCACCATAGCTCTACTTTCCATGCCTCCCACTCTGTAATTCTGCACTGGACAAACATTTTGATTTGACCCTATGGCTGGGTATGTTCTTCTCCTCCAAACACAGATAACAAGATAAATCAGATTACAATGAAAGCACTTCTTGCCTACCTCACTATGGGGATACAATCTTTTTCTTAAGTGTGTGTCTCTAATTCATCCTCTCCCATCTTCTTTGACTCCTTCTCTCCTTCTTCCTCTTCATCCTTCTCTCTCATTTTTTCCTCATTCTCATACCTTCCATCTCCTTTCCTTAAATCACTTAAGTGATATTTGAACTGAGATGTTGGCAGAATTAAAGACCAGCTTAGATGACCAAGAAATACCCACATCAGACAGGTGCATCAGAACAAATTTATCAGGAAAGGAAAAAATACCACTTTGTTCCATATCCCAGACTTTTTCTGAGCTATATTCCAAACAAATGAACAAAATGGTTTTTGTTTAAATATTTCACGTTTCGATGATGGTAACAGAAAAAGTGCCCACATTTTCACTGCAACACCAAAGACAGGCATTTACTCTCTTTACAAGTCTGCATGTGTACAGGGACAAAGCAAGGGCTAGCACACTCTTGTTTGAAGTTGTTCTAGGCAGAGGTGGAGAAAAGAAAAAAATTGCAAGCTTTCCCTTCCTTATTACATATTTTCAAATCTCCTTATATCAGTGTGTTCTCCTCATATCAGTGTGGTTTTTTTTACCCTTTTCTCATTCCCGTGCACATAATCTTTATCACAGTTTGGCACGGCTTTGCTCTGTGCCTCTGCAAATAGGTATAGCTCATGCCAGTGGGAAAACAGCCAGTGACAGAATTGAAGCTTCAAAACTCATAGCTACTGACCTATCTCAATCCCACCAGCAGTCTCTGAGCTGACAGAGAAAATACACAGACTGCACACCGGTTTCTGGTTAAACAAAGAAAATTGGATTTTTATTAGTTTCACTGTCACCTTCTACATAGCACTGTTTTGTCAAGAGCCACTAATGAAAGAGATTAGCAGTAGATGAAGAACATAAAGTTTTGACTGAATTCATAGATTTATCTAAAACATTTTCCAGCCAGAATTATATTACTTTTTTTTTCAGAGCTGAAATAGGATTAAAAAGCATGGAAATTAATGTCTTAAAATATATATCTGTATCATTGCCTATGACTGAGAAGCTTCATTAATAAAGATGTCTCTAAAGACTTTGGGTTTGTGCATAGTCTTGGTGAAGGTTTAAATATAGTGACAGTACATGTCAGTAATCTATATTCCTTTCAGCTGGCATTTTGAATGGATGCCCTAGGAAAGAACAGAGGGATTTAGTAGTTCATAGGCTAAGACATAACCCAAGAGTTAACAAGCAATTTCCTTTTCCGTCCATGTCTCATGTGCACATGACCCGTGGTGTGATACTTGGCCCATCAAGATTCTTCTCCAACACTAGTTCTGTGTGTTACAGAGGCACTGGGTGGCTGAACTGCACTGGAGATGGTTGGGTTGACTACATAGTGTGCTTGTGGAAGTCTGTAAAAACATTTAGAATAGAAAATGCTAGCTGTAAGATGATGCAGCTGGAAGACCTGGAGGTCTTTCTGAAACGCCCACCTAATTGCTCAGTGGTGCAATAAGAACGGAAGAAACTTCTGAAAAACTGAAGAGAAATTCTGAACCAACACACAGCTTTTAACTGAGATCAATAAAAAATGTGTTAAAAAAATAAATTACAGGACGAAAATGCAAATCCCAATAGCACAGCAGTAGAGCAAGCTCTCCCCATAAAACTGAAGAGGCCAACTCTTTTCCAGAGTCACATATAAGGCTACCCCAGGCAAGGCAGTTCCCAGCAGATACTTTCCTGTGCAGCCAAGGAGTCAGAGCTGACTAAATAATGTGGTAACCATGTAATTTCTTTGTGCAAGCAAACTGCAGGAGACTTGTGTGCCTCAAGCGTACTCACCAGATGGGATAATTAGGCTCAGACAGATCACTGACCTTCCTAATAAAAATAACCCAGAAATAGAGGTTGACTGAAGAAATCTGTGTCATGTTACCAAACTCCTAAACAGTCAGTAGAGATGGAAAGCCATCTATACTGATTCACCCAGTAGCTTGGTGTTCCTACAGCTGCATCTTGTAAGAGCACAGATCACTTGGTTTGGGGCATTCTTCAGTATTTCTAGAATTTTCTTTATGGAAAACAGGCATTGAGATTTCACCGCTGGGAACTACTCAGTTGTCTTTCTATGAAAATGATGAAAGCACATATATATGCATTTATGCTAAGCTATTCTTTCTATAATTATCACTGAAGCTGGTTTCTCACACGAAAACAATTTTGGAGAACTCAAGTCTTTCAAACATCACAAAATGCAAATGCCATTTAACCTTCCATAAATGGAAGGCTGGCACCCATTTAAATAACATCATTTTATCTGGAATTAGAAACGTAAATATTATCAAATAATCTGATGCTTGAAAATAAATTCATTATTTTAGAGTTTAGAAGGCCATATGAGACACCATGATCTCCCTGAAATCAGGGAGGTTTCCACCCTTTCCCCATCAATTCTGTTCTTCCTTCCTTGATGCATACCACAATGTCTAAACCCGTGTTGACAAATAACCACATTCACACAAGGCTCACTCTGCTATTTTCCAGGCATTGTCATGTCATGTAATTCTCTTCCATGTCCTAAACCAGAAAGGATTAGACACAGTGCCAATTATTGCTAAGCACAATCTGCTACGAACAAAGCACACACCGCAATCCCAAAGACAAGCAATTTTGCAAGTTCACAGGCAGAAGATAACTGCAACTCCTCAAGAGGCTCATCACTCCCATGGAGATTAGGCCTGGCTCAGTGAGCTGCAGCAACTGGCAGCATCTTTTCTTGTACACCCATGGCCTGACATTCTCAGGCAGCCAAAAATTTAATGTATCCAGAAGCTTTCTATGAACACAGCCTACGAACATGTCCCCATCACAGACAGGCAGCTCTGCTTGGCCATGCACGGATGCCCTGGCACAGATGGATCCATCTTGCTATTTGAGACTTAGATCTATATAATTTCCACAAGGAAAAACTAGGCATCAAGGGATAGTCTTCATTTTATTACAACACATATTCCAAAAATCAAACTAACTAAATATTCTAATTCAACTCAGAGCAATACCTGCCTTTCACAAACAGGGCTTCTTTAGCTGGAGTATTCAGAGGAGATTGAAGGGACCTACACTAAAGTTTAGAGGCAGGGCTTTGGTGAGAAGGTTTTAGGTCTCTGATTCCACGCAAGATGCACTCATACACATGGACACCACTTCCTATACATCCAACTGCTGTCCTGCAAAAAACAGTGAATCACAACAAAATTGTACGAGTATCTGTACATTTAACTTCTGTTCCTAATCCCTGACTGAAAATTATGTTAACAGCTATTCAATTCAAACTCTGCTAAAAAACTCTCCCACAAATTTGAAAAGGAACACAGATTTTTAATTTTAAAGTAGGCAAGTAAGTGTGGAAGGGAAAGGAGAAGATAATAAGTCAAATAATCTTGTTACTTACTTCGAAAGCAGCAGTCACTCCATCAAAACAAGACATAACAAGAATGCATGAAACGACTCAACCCAACTATTTAAGCTCCCTATTTTATTCACTTTATGCAAGTCCCACCTGTGTCACAACCACCCACAGCTCAAATCTACAGACAATTCACTACATTGTAAGAAGAGATTTGATCTTAAAATTAATGCTGACCTCTAGTGACAACTCATGGGAATTTACCTTTTTATGGGCCAGCCCATTGGGAATACATCTCTGAGCTTCTCTGTAATTACAGAGCTTGCTCCAACTCACAGCTACCCCTACTGCAAGGAATGTGCAGCCAAGGTGATTCACCACAGTCTGTAGAAATGTTATGATTAAATCCATTTTAAATGGATTTAAATTTCACTTTTTAAAAAGAGGAAATGGCAACAAAATACAAACACTAAATTTTGAGCCTCGCAACTGTAACAAATGCATTACAGAATCAGCTACGCACAACTAATGACAGACAGCTGCCCACATCTTCAGGCAGACAACCAAAATGTCATCTTTCATCTCAGGGATCGTAATAACAAGGCAACCTCTTGTCCTCTAGAGCTCTACAGCAAAAGCAGCCCTGCAGCTTAAGCAATACTCCTGCAGCTTTCTCTGCAAAACAAGTGTGATAGGCCCTTGGGGGCAAGCATTTCCCCCACACACCCACTGCAACATAGTCCAGATGGAAGGATACACAGGTTACAGCAAGTCACCAACCACCTCATCTCATGAAAGTAGGGAGGAAATGACAGCAGCCACTCTAGAATGCAGCCTGGAATGCTTCCAGTGATGGAGCATCAACAACATCTGCATCATAAAAGATTTCTTCCTTGTATCAAGTCTGAATCTATCTCCTTTTAGTTGAAAACCATTAATTACCCCTTGTCCTAGTACAAGAGACCCAACCAAAAAGTTTGCCCCAGTGGCTGGGAGGTAAAATAAAAGGGTGATGGCTATGGACCACTGCAGACAACGCTTTCAAGAGGGTTTCCAAAGTGGGAAATGTTTTCATCAAGTATGGTGATTGATCACCCTTATACCATGTGTTTGTGTGTATATATATAGCTGTGTACAGACACACACTTTGAAAGAACGTACTTAGCCAGGAGGCTGGAAATCTGCCAGCTGGACCTCAGAGGGTGAGAACCACCTTTGGAGGTGATTCTAGCTTAGGGTAAATTTAAGTGGGTTTTGTGTTATCTGAATCTCTAATGTTCCCTTTTGCACTGTCCAGAAGTTGTAACCTGTGTATATCATTTACATGGACATGACTGGCATCAGGGGATTGTCACATTCAGTCAAGTGTCCACCCCAGATATTTGTCTCTGGTAGAGTCTTCAAAATCAGAGTCAAAAAAACTTCTGCCTTCCTAAAAGCTTGCTTAAAGGACTAAAAGTTTCCAGACTGTGCCTGCACTTAGCTGATAACACAGGGATTTTTATGGAAGCATCTTCTGGTGCACAGCTATGGCCAGGTGACAGCACAGACAGCAGCACAGTCAGGGAGAGAGCCCCAGGGCCCTGCGGAAGCGTGCACCACAACAGAGCGTGGAGCCAAAGACTAATCAGTCATACCTAGGTACAAACCCATGTATATCAAGATAATTGACTTGACTCCTCAGTCACTTTGACTGGAAAGAATCAGCTGTCACAACAAACTTAACTTCAGGAAGACTGGAGATTAAACACTCAGCTGATGTGAAATTAAAAAGTCCACTCATACTGACAAATACATCACCCTCTCATAATGAAGACCGCACAATGGTTAAAACATCTCTGCTGAACAAGCTGCGGGCAAGAAAATCCAAGGAAGTGTTTATTTTTCAGTACCACAGGTATATAAACTGTACACTTGACAAACACCTGCTTGCCAGCAGGCCAGGCAGCCTTTGGCAGCAAACCTGGATCTTCCTTCCCGCAATACTTGGACTTGATGATTCTTCCAGTGTCTTAGCAGCTTATCTAATCACAGCAAAACACAACAGACATGTGGGAAGGAAAGCACACCTTATTTAAACACACTGAAATCAAACTCCAACTTGCAGATCTAATGTCTAGGATGCAAACTAGGTAAATGAAGCTTCCTCATGTATGCCAGCCACATGTAGGAGTGCTCAAAGATGTACATATATAATTTGACTTAATTATCTAAGAGGGCTGGCAGGGAAGAGTGGAGGGGAGAGAGAAAGAGGGGGCAGGGGCTTAATAATGGATAGAAAATTGCCTCTAAATTGTCATAATCGTCACCTAGCTTGGACATCAGCACAAAGTGGTTTTAAAAACAATCACTCACTCATGTTAGTGGCTGTCAAAGCTCCATCTAATCCATTCATTAACAAAATATCAGGTTAGCAAGCTGCTGTGGCCAGAAGATAATTAGTTTTCATTGTGGTGTAGCACATTCTGGATCACATTGATATAATAACTCCATAAACTGCTATAATTTATTTGCTTCTGAGCCTTTTTTTTCCCCATTAGTTCTTCAGCAGATTGTATTAAACACGCACAAACTATAAATACAGAGTCCTTTGACTCATCTCAGAAGTCTTAGACAGCCTGGATAGCTATTACACAAGCAGTTCATGGATGACTTGCCTTTAGGTCATTTAAAGAAATTTTGACAGAATAGCTGAGAGCAGACCATGCCAAAAAGGCATCCTCATTAAGTCTCATCTCCATCATCTACAAGTACTGAGTAAGGTGCTATTGTGGCCCAGCACACAACACAAGGACTGTGCAATGGTTGTGCAGGAAAAGGATTGCTTCTGTTTTAACATCTCTTCCTTCATAAGGTCTGTCTTCTTGCCTTCACAAGAAAGTACACATCCAGGATGGGTTTGGCTGGGCTAAAGTCAAGATAGCCCAACCCTTTTTCTGCAAAGTAATTAAAAAGAAAAACAGTTCAAAAAGGAAATTGTAAGATGAGGACAGTAGAAAACAATGTTATATTTCTGTTCATGTGAAAATAAGCAGGTTTCTAGGAGGCTGTACAGCATGCCACCCCAGCCAGTTTTATGGTAGCTAAGTTAAGGTGTTTTATTTCTTCTGTCAAAGACATGATCTTTATTCTAATCCTAGGAAACTGCATTTCAGCACTATCTTCTGCAGTGAGTTCATGGGTTCCTTTAAAGACCTCATGTATGATGTCTTTTTATTTTCTTGCTCCTCCCTTGACTTGTGAGCACAGGAAAGATTTTCATTGGTACTGTCCTTCTCCCCTGGTACCACACTTTATCACATGATTTTTAATTCATGCACTATCACTGCTAGAGGCCTCATCTGTTCTCACAGGGGAATATTCAGGGCAATTTCTTGCTGCTCTTCTCTGTACTTCTGCAACCTCTTCTAGCTAAGTGCTCAGCAAACATGAAAGATTATACAAACCAGGTGGGAGGAACCAGTCTTCAAATAATAATGTACTTCTAATAAATGCAAGCCTTTCTTAATGAAGCCTGACAGATGTTTGCATACAATATTTCACACTATTTTCACTATATTTTATGCAAAAAAAATCACTTGACATAAATCTTAACAAAAGGTCATCAAAATACTCAAGCAATTTCTTTCACTACTTAACATATGGTTTTGCTGAATTTCATTTACCACTGTGCTGCCTTGTTGTTTGCCTTCATGAGATACTATTAATGGTCACTACTTCTTCCTCTTCTGTCTTTAACAGGACTTGTTATTTGTGTATCTCTCCCAAAATTGTCCAGCTTAACCAGTGATCTCCCTTTTGAATTCAAAATGTTCGAGAAGGTTTGTCATTGTATCAGCAGAATGGAATAGAAACCATTTTGGAGCATAACAAGTTATTTTTTCTGGAAAAAGCAATTAACATCACACTCCACTGAAACTACCTCTGAGAAAGGAGATAACACTGCAAGTATTTGAAACACAGGAGGCCCAAATACAATTGTTTGGATAGGGATCTTCTTTATTCAATGCTATTCACCAAATAGTATTTTGAATCTTGTTACAATGCATTGCTTGTTTTCTTCTTCTTGCTACTGTTCCATCTGATCAATTCCACTTGAAAAGAAAAGAAAAAAAAAAAAAAACATGTTGGGTGAGCACATAGTCAAGATATAGTTATCTTTTCCATGGGTAATAAAGAGTGTGTGACTTGCTGCTCGCAAGTACTTCAAAGAAAGGTGGTCAGTAACCAGTGTGCAATAACAAGAAGAAATAATGCAGGAGAAAAAGCACTCATCACCTACAACACTGTAAGGTAAGTAGAATTTATGCATGCAGTTCTTTAATGGGCCCCTATCCAAGGGCTAGCAGCACAGAAATAACCAAACAGAGCTGAAGACTCAGCAAAAGAACAGGGCATGTAGAAGAAAGTGATGTTTACCAGTAGGAAGTCATTCCTCTAATGAAAATTTAACAAGCACTAGTGTAGGCAGCAAAAAAAAAAAAAAAAAACCTAAATGAAAATAGCAATCAAAGTTTTTGATTGCCTATCAGCTTTGAAATGCTAATCATTATGGTAACTGTGTTGGTAAAGGTAAGGAATTACTTAAAGTGTGTTATTTTCTTTTTTTAGGTTTTTTTTTTTTTTTTTTTTTTTTTAATCACTGCTGCTCTACAGCTGCACATGCTCAGGGAAACAAAACTGTATGGATAATTACCCCTATGGAAACAATCCAAAGGTTCACGAAGTAAAAGCTCCTTCCATCTTAAAGATCAAAGTTTTAAATTAGGAAAGTACTTAAGTCTCCAGCTGATAAAGATGTTTGACCTTCTGGGCAAAGGTAATCGCCAGGGACTTAATTCAGTATTCTCACAGCACACAACATGGTGCAGTACTCTGAAGCAGTAAGATGCTACTTAAAGCAACAAGAAAAACAAGCACTGCAATTTTACAAATATTAATAAAAAATAAGAGAAGCTTTTAGCTTTTTCCTTAAGAACTCATCATTCCTTTTTCTTCAGAACCCTTTTCCAAACACTGGCAGAGGTGTCCCAGTCAGCCCCTGGTCAAGCTCATGTCAGGAAAGGAAACAGGTTTTCCTGTTGTTGATCAAATTTTGACTTCATTTACAAATACAGTTCCAGCAGGACTAAAAGAAAACTTCTGAGACTGCTGTCATGCCCATGGTAAGACCTTCAACAAACTCAAAGGAAGAGGAGTTATGCCAAGACAAACCTGGCATTAGCAATCCTGCACTGCGTGGAAAGGCCATCGCGATTGCAAAGCTCAGCCACAGAAAAGCAGAGAGGTAAGGAAATGAAATCTAATGAAATCAGCTAATTCCCTGTTTCCATCAACCAGTAAGTCACTTGGATCAATTCACATCTTTCTTAATGCCTAAATCTCAACTTCCTATGAAAAAAGAAGCAGAGAAAATTACACTGCACTTAGAACTATAGGAGACTTTGATTATATCATCAATCATCAGAGGGCAAGTGTTCTTATATGAGAGACATACCAACAGACCACAGCACTTTAATATAAGCCTCCATTTCCCCTCAAAGTCAAGCAAACTCTTGGATGCCTCATTGAACATAATGAAAGAGTAATGAAAAAAATGCAAACATAAAGCAAAATGCACAAGGTGTGTATCTTTCTTCATTGCTCCTTTTGATCACACCACAAAATACTAATCAGCCACGTAGACCTATTACTGTAGCACGTAGCTAGTAAACAGCTTCTATTTACAAACAGGATTATCTGCAAAGAACACAACTAAGAGCTCACATGGACAGTGACATTGGATAGCTCAGCTGACACTGGATTATGAATTAACCTATGGTAACTCAGTCTGGACTAAGACAGGGTTTCAGAACCTAAGAGCTCACAATTTAATCAAATAGTGTAGTGTTCTATTCATAGGGAATATTACTCCAAGAATGTAGCATACAGCAAGATGCACACAAGTGTTTCAGACCTTGGAAGCCTACATGCCCCCCAAATGTTTGCCACAATTTCAGCTAGTGACACATACAAAATAAAAATAGTTGTCCAATAGCAGAATGGGGGAGCAAAATTAACGTGGGAATATTTTCTCTAATGAAAAGCATACAAAGAAATACTGGGTGTAGGAGGCAAGGCAACTCCCTTAATGTTTGTTTTCTTTGAACAGCAAAGAACTAACACTGGGTGAAGTGTACGGAGCAGGGGGAGCCCATAATGTGAGATCTGGGATCTATTTTTCTCTTTTTACATCTTACCTATCTCCACGTGTGTGGAAATAAAACGGCAATATAAACTCAGGAAATTCTTATATGAAGAACTTAAAAATACAAAACAAACAAGCAAACAAAACCCCAAAGCAATTGATGACTTCATTTTGGGGAGCATGGGCTAGCTGCTCTGCTAGAAACTAAGAAAATGCCCAAACATGGCTCTATGTAACAGAGAAAGTATCAGGAAAGAAAAACCAAACAAGAGCACACTGCTTACTCCAATATTCTGATGGGTACTGGCACAAAGGCAGTTTCCCCTCTGAACCCTAACCAGCATCCATCCTACACAGGATGGCAGATATGTGAAACTGCCATGACAAGCACTGTAAGCTACATCAGCTACATGAAAGTTGCTAGAAAATTGTCTCCTCCCATCCCAGGATTTCAGCATCTGCTCTTTTTCTATCAGCACAGTAAGCATGTTTGTTTTTCTGCTCCTGAGGCTGACACAAAATGCACTTTAAGAAGTCAGGTAGCTGCGACACATGGAAGTTCTGACCATCATGGTGAACTGGCAGGTTGTTACCCCACACTCACCTGGGACTACCACCACTAAATAACAGTTGGGGGCACATCATCATTGGCTTTTGCTTCAACTTACAGTAAAATGACAATCCCTGCAAGAAGCTACCATGAAAGTGGACTGATACAGCAGAATTTGATATATGATTTAAACCTGCAGTATCAAGTAAGAGACAAAAAACTGAATGCTTTTCAGGTTCACTGTAACAGCCTGTAATGAAAAAATACTGCAAAGTAAGTTCTGAAAACTTTATAGGATACACTGCTTTTATAGTTTAATAGGCTCTTCTACATCCTTCTACTTAGGTATAAAGTGCCACATTAAATACCAAGGTTAGCATAATTTCTGATCGCCCTCATGTGTCTTAGCAAAATGATGGGACATTATATACTCAGGGGAGTTACAGCTGCCTCTTGACAGCAGAAGTCCCAACTGAGAGTATTCTGGCTCTTGGAAAGAAAAAAAAATGCACACAATATTTATTTGCAATAAATGCATACACACTATATAAACTGATTTATCCTTGAAACTGATCTAGGCTCAGTATAACTGCATACTTTTGCCATACCTTCAGACAGATCCTTTTCATGGGCTGATGGGTTTCTACACTTAGGAAAACATGGATATCCTGGAAGTCAACATAACTTGTACACTAAATAAACCCTTGGAGGAAACAACACATCTACCACTACTTATCCAGCTGAACACTGAGCGATGCCAACAGCGGATTGTATATCCATGCGCACGCATGCACATGGATGTGAGCTGGAAACAACAAGGTCTGTGTGGTTTTGGCATAAGGTTTTGCTCAGCCCACTTTGCAGTGCTGATCCATGTGCATTCAAACAGCTTTGGATCAAAAAAATGGCACAAGAATAAAATTCTATGATTTCTGCACAGGAAGCACACATGGCCTATGCAGCCACCAACTTTCCCACAGGAGAGAGAAAAGTGAGGGGAGGGATGAAACGAGTTTAAAGTAATTCCTTGAATTAAGACAATACAGACCAAACCTCCTCTCAACTTCATGAACAGCAGAAACCAAGAATAAAAACTACTGCAACTAGTTTACCAACTTCCCCTATCAGATTTGGAAGCCACTTTAAACACCCAATGCAGACTAAAAGAAGCAAGACTGTTGTTTTCAATACATGGCTGCCAAAATATCTTCTACAGTTTTTCAACCTACCTGCATAATCTCTAGGCAATTTTAATCAGACACAGCTGTTCATGCAACTTAAACAGTGTTTTTTCCCTGACACATTCATTCCCCCTAGAACATTAATATTTCTTGGTTAGAAGTCCCATATTATAAATAATTTTGTGAAATACACTCTATTAAAGTGGAGAGTCCATGCAGAAGTTTTTGCTAAGCGACTCATGCACCCAGAAACATGGAGCAAATGTTACCCTGCATACACAAGCATTCAAATGCCTCAAGTAAGCACATTAGAAGGGAACAAATCACATTGGTGCATACTGTGTGGGTGGAACTGCGATTTCTTGTTCATTAGGTTATTACTTTTTAATACACATTCCATAAAAAAAAAATACTGTTTCAATCTTATAATCTAGAATTTACAATCATTTTATGGTACCTATATTTTACATCTAGAAGAGGTCTCCATAACCACCTGATTTAATCCCCTCCTTGTAATGTAGACTAAAGAAACCACCCTCAGGCTTTAAAACTTCTGGATCTCATTTGCTATATATAAATTAGCTGCCAAAGCATGACTGAAAAAAGTATTTAAAGTGACAATAGAAAAAGGAAGGGAGGACAATCAAAAGCACTGATTACTTAAACTTTACAGCATTTACATTTCTGATGTTTGCAATAGTCCTGCCTTGACCTCTATTTGGACACCAGCATGATGATACTTTCTTCATTGTGGAGATAAAGGCATTTATGGTCATATCATATTTTATTTAAACACACTGCAGAAGGACATTAAATTTTACAGGTCAGATTCACCATGGTACTTGAGCAAAGCTGGGGCTGCAGGGTAGAGCAAACAGCCAGCTCACATGAGAGCTGCCAAGGTGCAACTTCCCTTCATGGGTCCAGAATAAACATCTTTCTTATGGCCAGACAGGTCTCTCAGCCCAACGTAGCCTCTCCCCACCTGAATTTTAGAGGGATGATAGGGGCAACAGTACTGATCAACCACCACCATTGTTTAACAGACTTGAGTCCTGAGGTGAGACAAAGTCCTATTTTACCAACAGTAGCAAAAGGGGACAGCAGCTCTGGCAGCTGTTACCAGGGTTTTGCTCCCTTGAGAGCTCCTTCTCTCAGATGGAGGTCCCCACTTGCCATTCAGAAACACTTTTAAGTCACCTTGGGCCTAAACACTGCAATTGTATGGAAAAGTACTAAAGTAAGTTTCAGTGAGTCAACCTCAGCACAGGAATACAAAACCACCACCACAGGCCCTCCCTGGCACATTCCACTTGCACCTCACTAGCAGCAATCATTTCAACCAAACGATGCATGTATTTCAACCGTAACTATGAACACAAATATCAAATAAAGTCCTGAAATGACCTAAGGCACCTGAAAGGACTGCAATCAGTGAAGTCTCCCTATTGCACAGCCAGTAAGAATAAACACCTCCTGCAAATGTTACAGCCCTGAGAACACACTTGATCGTCCAGGCATCAGTGTTTTTATTTTTGACTGTACAGCTGTGAGCCTTTGCCAAAAGGAGAAGCTCAGCTCTCCCTACTGTAGACAGAGAATCAACACTGACACACAGATAGATGAATGCTAGGAGAGCAACAGGATCCACTTCATTTTATCTAGGGCAATCTTTCAGCCATATAATGAAATAAAAATCTCTTGGGGACCTTAGATCAAAATGTTTTTTGGTCTAGCAACCACGACTCGCCCTCAGGCTCCACGTGAGATACGGGTTTAATCTCATCTTCCAACAAGCACACCAGCAGGAGTAGGGCCACCCTTGACTCCATCAGCTGCTCCACAGCTGCAGGCTTAGGCGAAGCAGAGTTTAGCTGTGTATGCCTACTAGGGCTCTAATACTGGGAATAGAAGTGGAACACACAACCAAGGTAACTTAATCTAGAGAAAGATAATTCACTACCAGTATTACCCTCCACCCCAAATGCATCAGTGACAAGTACCCAGACTTCTCCCAATGAAAGGGTGACTGTATGCCCATTATCTTTACCCTTAATTCTGCACAAACTGTAGAAATGTCTGTACCTGAATCTAAGGTTATTGATATTGCTGTGAACAGGGATGTCTTCCACAAAAGTAACCACAATGCTAATATTGTGTAGCAGGATGGAGATCTGAACTGGGCAACTGTTACTTAATACAACTTTCTGAAGTCAGATTTAACTTTCTGGATTTTGGTTTTTTTTTTTTTTTTTTTTGTGGCTGGTGGTTACCAAAAGCATGGTTACCAAAAGCATGAAGCTTAACATGTCAATCCACAGGAGAATGAAGCCTCTCCTCCATCCTATTCTGTCCTCACCCTGTTTCCTTTCAGGCCATTTATGTAAGATAAACACAAAACAGCTCCCTCAGTTGCAGTGACTTGAGATATAGAAAGCAGGAGGATTCCCCTAATCCCAAGATCTTCTCAGTGAGGTGTTTTGTCTCATCTATATACTCCTTTTCAGAGCAAATGTTCTTTTAAAGCACTCCCTGCCCACAAAGGAGAAAATAATATCGTCAGCTATGGAAGTATCCAGGCTTCTTTTTGAAACCCAGGATGTGATATAGAAGATTATTAAATACTACACATACACTTTAATTCCACAAGTCTTCCATTCACCACTTCTTACATCCAAAGCAAGTCTGTACCTCCACACATGCACAGTCATCTAAGTCCAATGTGCAGTTACACATCTGCCCCTCCTCGTAAGGATTGCCAGCAAATTTGTGAAAATAGAGAAGTCAACTACATATTTGCCTTCCTACAACAGATAAGGCACAGGGTCTCACACTTGTCGAGATACTGAATTCATTAGTTTCTAATAATCCCAAGCTTTCACTAGATCTCCTCCATACTTCTGAATCAGGCATTTGTGTATGTTCTTACCAGTGACAGAGGTGGTCACTCGGCTCTCACTGTTGGGTCACTGGCAGCAATCTGCCACCAGGCAAGCTGGGAAGGTGTTGTACGTTAAGAAGTGGCAGGAAAGGGAAGGAAATCAGTTTGATTGTGTGCATTTTCAACACACAAATGCTAGTAAATGTAGAGAACCCAAACTTCACCTCCCACCCCTTCTTGCTCTACTGTAGATCATGATGGCAGTTACCTCACTTGGATGTTTTCTATGACTCTCCACCTTTCCCACCATTCAGGTAAAATTGCTGAGCTCCCTGTACATCACCCAAAGCTCTTTAGTGTCACTTACATGATGTCATTGATGTCATTGCTGTAACAATCAACCCTGAAGCACAATGCAATGATTGTTTCTCCAGCTCACATTCACAGCACATTTGTTCCAGCAGGCTTGAAAATGAGAGGATGAGGCAGGCTAGGTTTTCCTGCTCAGTAGGTTTTTGCTCCAATCTAATTAAAAACATTTAGCAATTCACTGAACTTCCTAGAGAACTGCACGTGTACCACACTTTAAAATAGGCTCTAAAAGCAAAAAGTCCTTTTTTTTTTTTAAATGCACTCCCCAGATGGAGAGGTTTCCTAAGAAGTTTCTTTGTGACATTATACTGAAATTGCTGAACCAGAAAAGCTGAGCTGCTTCTGAGCTATCTTGGTCTTGTTGTTATTGCTAATGGTTTTCTTCTTCATCTAAAAGCTAACAAGGAAAGCCACTGCTGGTTCTCTGAGATGCAGAGAAGTGACAGTACAGCTCACTAGAAACAGGCAGCTGTGGTCACCTTGGTCTGAAACTGGGTCAGAGATGCCAGCTCACAGTTATATGGGAGAAATACACAAGCAATATTGGGGATTCAGAGGCTGAGGGCAGGATCATCTTTTTCTTGCTAGTAGAACTCAGGTAATACAGCTTTAACAGCTCTGAAAAGGCAGCTTCCTTACAACAAAACGTATGTTTCATGTACAGTTTTTGGTAACTTTTCCTCACTTCTGGGAAACGTGTGAGGGAATCTGTGTGAACAATCAAGCCAAGCCCTGCACTGCTACCTTAACACAAAAGAGAGCCATCAGTGGGGGATTGCCACTACTGTGCATTATGTTGCTGCTTGTGGGAGAATGCGTGCTGATGGAAGGTCAACGCAGCTCCAAACACTGTTACAATCACCGGACAAATTCAGCGAGAAAGACTACAGAGTCTTAACTATTCTGCTTGAAACTCCATCCCTGACACTGAAAACAGACCTTTTGCCAGCTTAAAGTCACTTTCACCTGGGGAACTGCAACAGAGCATGGCACAAACAATGTCAGCGACGTTCTTGCCATCAAACTAGTGCTAAAGGAACCTTCGGAGTAGCAAGCTATGACACCACCAGCTTCCAAACTCTGACTTTCTCAGGAACTGTCCCTAAATGCCTTGAAAAATGCCTATCCTCATCTCCAGAAACAAGAGTGCCCTTAAGCTGTACAGCTGAGAATAAATTCCTTCAGGGTTGTAACAACCAATTAAGGGATGTGAAGCAATTACTTTTATATCCATACAAACGAAACTCCTCCAATGCAATTAACAATCCCTTATCATCTACTGTTGAATTTGTGGAAACCATATGCTGAACACTCTCTCCTCCCCGAACTTTCCCACAGTTTTAAGCAGTTTGTTTTAGCTAATGCAATGAAACCTACCTATTCAAGAGAAATAATAGATGTGTGCACATTATCTGATTATTTTAAAATGTCTTTTTCAATTTTAAATATAATTTCATTTGATATTTTGCAGCTTTCATTTCTATTAATAAATTATAATTTCTTCTTTATAAGTGATGAGCTAGTATGTCATGTAATTTCTTTCGTCTAAATAGACTAAGATTTTGATCTAATGCAAGCCTTTGCTGGGAGTAGAGAGAGTTTCTGTCTAATTTAGTTACAAAAAATATTCAATTAAATTCGGGAGTTTAATTCATTTAGTTATGAAAATTAGATGAGCTCAATAAGGTACATTTGATTTGCCTTAAGGAAAAAAAAAAAAAACAGACCAAAAAAAGGAGAAGAATATCTGAAAGGGAAACAAATATGAATGGAGAACAAAAGTAGCTTTTCCTGCTCATCTTGAAAGGTGGATAATATGAGTTCTGAGTTCCAGAACTCAGATAAAACACAGCCACAATGAGTTCGTGTGAATTATATATCCAAGAGATACACGAACAGCTGGTATTAACATCCTAATTGTCTCCTGGGTAACAAAAATCCACGTAGGTCATAATTGAGTCCACCCCAACCAAGGGAGATCTGATTCCTCACAACAGGATTACACCACCCATACACAACTCCATGTCCATTCGAGGAAAAAGACAAATATCTGAATCCTTTTTCAAAAGCAGGACAGAGCACCATGGATCTCTCCAAGAGAGGCCTCCTCCTAGTTCTGCAGCCATCACTCACCATTTTTGCAGATGGGACAGCACTGGTCAGGCTCATACACAGGATCCACACACTCGGTCTGCGGACAGGCTGAGACCGTGCACAGCACTTCGCCATTGGCTTCACAGCGACACCTCTCACACGGAGAAACCTGAAACACAAACCCAGTCACCCTTTAACTCCTCCACTTAATGCACTCCTGGAGTGTGCAGTGCCCCCTTCTCATCTGAAATGTTCTTTTCTTCACGTCTTTCTCCTCCCCACTCTAAAACAAATGGGTTTTGTGGCCTAAATAATGCAGAGAGCAAGACTGGACTCCTGCAAAATTATAGAACCACAGTAGGAAAAGAAAACCAAAACAAAACAGGCTCTTCTCTGAACCTACACACCAAATAGGAAAGTCAGAGGGATGTTGAAAACAACAACAGTGAAGACTTTTAATACAAATAAACCAAAAATTACCTTACTGAATTTCCAACGAACTTCCTAAAAGTTAAGTTCATAATCTAGTTTAGTTCTACTAGAGGTTCAAAAATAATTTAGAGAAAACAAATGTATTTTAAGAAGAAAAGTTTTGCTAAATGAAGCTTGAAACTTCTTTTAATGGAAATAGTTACTGGGATTTTTTTCAGGTTTGAAAGTATTTTGGTAGCAGGAAGTTACATTTTATTGAAAATTATATTTTTTAAAGAGAAGTCAGGATAAAAACCCACCCTTTTGAATTCAGGTATTTCCCATAGGTTGATTGTTTTTGGACAATTCTTCTAATACCTGTAACTTTCTGAAAGGAAGTTGAAATTCAAAGAAAGGGGTGAAGGAAAATATAGGTAATCCTTTATACCTAGTGAAATTTTACTGGGTTTGAAGAACTCTTACAGAATAGGAATACCATGAGATAGTTAGTTGAAAGACCTACTTCATAGAAATTAATTCCCAACAAAAGAGTAGCAAGACTCTCTTTAGTAAAGAATGGATTTTGAAATGTCTGCACTTGCCACATGTACAAGTCCAGCTGTCCTCCTCAGCATTCCTCATCAGGCACATCACACTTGCATTGCTGACATCCTCATACCACACAAGCTAGAGGGAAGCAAGGATCTGAAGAGCAATAAATGTTACACTGTAAATGTCATTGCTGCACTCCAAAACACCACATGGCTGCCCATGCTCAGAACACAGGATGAAAATGCAGCTGAACGTTGTCATTAGTGAGCCTCTAAATCTATAATCTGTGCAGATTACTGATTTACTAAATGAGGAGGTTGTTCTTATTAAGGACCATTTTTCATTCCAGATTCCAGCTGATGCAGACAATCCCCCATTTCACTTCTCCAATAAGAGCACAAAAAAGTAAAATCTAAAAAAGAAAATAATTATTCACTTTGAAGAATCACCCAGATGTCTAACTTGCAGATCATTTGCTTCTTCTCCCTATTTTTCAGGCAGCCTATCACATTTTTTCCTCAAATCCATTCTCTGCTTGCTTGCCTCTCACATCCTTCTCACTTCCAAAGTTCAAACATGCTGATGCTTGCAAAGCATCATCTCCAACTAAATGCTCATTCATGCTTTGCTACTTCCCTTCCCACCTGCCAAAGCTTTTTTTCACTTATGCACTCAGATATCTTTCACGCCCTTCCCTCTGCTTAGAAAGCCTAAATAGGGTCTCCTGCTGTGTTGCTTTCTGCTTTTATTACTATTATTTATTTCAGGTTTCCTTTCTTAGCTACTCACTTTACATTTTCTCTTTGCTTTTCCACTCTACCAAGGATAACACCACGCATATGTTTAGGAAATCCCACATGGAGGCTGACAGTCCAGTGCAGAAGATTTTTATTGCAGGCTTTGGGACAACTTTGTCTGTAATTGTTTTTAAACTGTCACGTTCACTTCCAGAGCTGGAGTGTCAGCAGATGAGGAGGGTTCTGATCCAGTGCTCAGAGTTGAAAGGCTCAGGTATTTCAAGTAATCACTTGAACCACACATGAAGTTTTGAGTGTCAGCAAACCTGAGCTCCTAAGTATTAAGTCAATAGCAACACTCCTTTCTTCTAGAGTTATATCTAGAAACAATACTTACTAAATTATAAAAACATGGTTTTTAAGGAAGACTGATTTTTAATATTATTTTAATATAAAAATATTATACAATATATAATCCCACTTAAAAAAAAATACCAGCACTCAGTTCTAAGGATCAGAATCAAGAAGGCAAACCTACAGCTTTCAATCAAATTTAATACTTTTTGCCATGACTTGGAAAAGATGCAAATTTGCCAACCATCAAAGTTGAATGAGATCAGTAGTTACCACAACAGAGACATTCCTTAGTCCAGGACACTGCTTAGTAGCTATGTCAATATTGGAAGTGGTGTAAAAACTAGAGTATCTGATAACAATCAGGAAACAAGGCAACACAGAGATGTTATTCCTAAAATCTCTCCTCTGTAAAATTTAAGCATATTCTCATTATATAGGTTTACTAGATTTCCAAATTTGACAAAGGCTGAAATTCTCAGACAAATAAGCCATTTACTATTGATTGAGAAAAAAAAATTGGTCTAATTCTTATCTAATAATGATGATTCATGATAGACATTTCTGTTCTATACAGCACAAGCACCTGAAGACTGCATCTTTCATGAACAGAGTGCACTGTTAATGTGATACTGCAGTTCTAGTGTAATACATCATGGGATTTCAGGGGAATACTTACAGTACACCCTTGGTGAGTACTGTCATCTGTACAACCCACCAACCTGAGCAATGGCAGCAGCAAGGAGGGTCTCCATGAGCTTATTTCTACAAAGCTCTTTTCAGGCATGCAAGTAAACCACAGTGGCTGCTAAAATGGTATCAGTGTCAGCCACTATCTGTTCATGCTTGGACTAAACAATAGCACATTGCTTTTTACTGATCATCAGGATACAGCAGGAACTGTACAAAACCCCCCACTTTCTGCACCTTAATGGAGCTTAATACTTGGAGACATAATTATCACTAGAGAGAGAGACAATAAGACAGTGCCTGTATGTAACAGCAGCTAAATAAATCAGAATGAAAAGACACATTTGGTCCTTCATTTCCCCTCTCTACTCATGCAATGCAAGCGCATTCCCTGCAGTGCAGTTCCCAGTGGCAGTCATTGCAAGGAGCATCCATCCCACTTGTTCCTGGGGGAATGACCAGCCCAGCAGCGCTCACACTCAGCACTTCTGACATAACCAGGCTGGACTGAAAATAATAGCAATCTCTGACAACTATTGGTACCATGTCTCCATGGTCTACAGATGAAGCTGTTAACTCTGTAGTAGCAGCAGTTCTGCCTATGAAAAAAACTGCAGGAAGACAACAAGAGGCAACAGAAGTCTTGTGTATTCACCAGGCAGCCATAAAACCTGTAGAAATAGACTACAGATGGCAAAAAAAACCCTAGTTCTTTAGAACTGCTTAAAGGGAAGTTTATGAGCAGAGGTATAGGAGTTGCAGGCACTGTAAAAGAGTAAACGCACTACTGTGTAAACTGCTAAGTTTTCCACTAGGGCGGTGTGAAGAAAGCTGTAGCTTAGTAAGGGCAGTAGGTCTATCCAGCAGGTTAATGTAAATTGTCATAATTAAGAAGTGACGAATCATTCGTAGTCCAAAGCAATTTGAGCTTTCCCCACCCACATGTCCAACTTTAATTACAAACCAAAAAGACATCAAAACAAAACCAACAAAAAGCCGGATTAATAATAGGTATACAATCTACATTTTGTTCCTTGAGCCTTGAAAACACCTAAATTAAAAAAAAAATCAATCATAATCCAAAATTTATTTTATTTTGTGCTGGAATTTTTACCAATATTTTCTTGCCACTGACAGATATCAGGGGAACATGAATGGGGTTACACTGACAATAATAAATGTACAGCTGTGCTTTTACTCCTCTGTGCCTTCAGAGGAGTAGTACTCCTCTGTGCCTTCCAATTACCACTGATCTTTCAAAACTCATTTGGGTTTGCTGACTCCAGATTTCCAAGTAACTTACTCACAGAACAAATACCATTTGTGGTAGCAAGGACATTCTAAAAGACACAAAGCAACAGGTTTCAAAATTATAGGTCTTTTCCAAAACATCACACTTCTGAAGATAATTCCTGATTCTTGTAAGACTTCATACATCAGCCTTCATTTTCAAATTTTACTTGGAAGATTTGGACCATGTGCTTTAGAAATCTCCAGCTTCTGTACAGAACTTTAATACCCATTGCATTTCACCAAATAAAGATTTTGGTACCAGTTCCACTAATATGGATGTTGTGATCACACTGCTATTCTGCCTCACAAGATCCACAGGTGACCAGAGTGGTGCTGATGGAAACAGCTTTATGAGACTTTCCCTATACCCAAGCTGTGTTTTGTGCTGACATCCATGTCCTTTTTGAAAACACAAAAATGCACGCATACATGCACATGCAAGCAAAGCCTGAAGGATGGTCTGCAATTCAAAGAAGAAACACATCAAGCCTCAAATTCCCTGGCACACTCAGCTTCTGGCTCCAGTCAGGGCAATTCTTTGCATGCCAAGCCATATAGGAATTTTATATAAGCAGACTCACAAACTTGCATGCATAATTACACATCTATACATAAATGTTTGTACAAAAATGTCACTTAAATGTTAGGAGGTCACCTTTTTCTTCCTTCAGTGATGTCTGGTACTCTTTGCCACAAATAGTAGGAGCAGATGCAGAGAAAAATCACATCACTATCCATTTATAACTCCTTCCCTGACCTTAATCAAGAGATAGAATGTTAGTAACCTAAGACCATCAAGTTTAAACTCAAAAAATTACCTTTGAAACTGTGCAGTTGCTTTCATTTTGCAATTGCTTCCACTAAGCAGCAGCAACCTGACTACATCTGCACTTTGTGTTGCCAGACAACTCCACTGATTGCAGTGGCCTGGGTGAACAGCTGCATTTATAGCTTGTGCTCACAATATTGGAACCAACACTGAATCTCAACTAAAAACCAAGATTCTCACATAGGAAAATAATCAGGTTGCAGTTCCACTGCCTAATTGCATCAATAACTTTCCTTGCTGTTCTGAGAAGACATCCCTTCTCACTTGTGTTTCTAAAGCTGGGTAAAACAAAGCAGTAATGTTTCATTAGAGGAAGATATGAAGACAAAGGCTAAAAGCTGAATGGACTTAAAAAGAAAGCTGAAACCCAAAATCTTTTCAGGACATTTCTATAAATGGATTCAACACTGTATTTTTACCAAGGTTGTCAGCCATATTCAAATGTACCAGGGAACATTAAGGTTCCACATTTACCACACATTTAACACAATAGTTTAGGCTTGCTTTACAGCCATTAATACAACACCACTACAGAAAAAGGCTAAGAAATGGAACTCTGTAGAGGAGTGTGAATGAAAAGCAGGGAGAAGCCTTTAAAACACTGACCTATGGAGAAAGTGTGGAGAAGCTTCATCTTTTGGCCACCCCTCAAGAATTAAGTTTGCTGGGAAAGAAAGGATCTCACAAGCCATCTCGGAAAAGGTCACACCAACTAGCTGTTGTTAAGGTAGCTGCTTCCTCTTAAGTAGAAAATTGCCACCCTGAAGTTAAATGCAACCCCTGAGGGTGACATGGAAAAAGGGAGGATGGATGATACAATGTTTTCTGCCATACCTTGCAATTCACCAGTGCTCTCTGCACATTACAGCCTGAGAAGAGCAAAGGACAACGCTCTTACTTATATGGAGAAAGTAGCTCTGCTCTGTTATTTATTTTCCCCTAAATTGAAGATCACGGAAAGACATTATGAACCAAAGCTAAGTTTTCAGGAACATGCAAGTACCAGAGTGCAAAGGTGAGAAGTTATTTCAGCCTTCAAAAACACACTTTCTATTTCTCCACCCTGAGAGGGGCTCAGCTTCCAGAACCTTGAATTATATTTCATACTCCCCTCAATATATTCAGCATGAAATTCTCCAGTGTATTCAGAAATGGGTTTTGGAACAGCCCTGTATCTAACAGTCACTCACAGGAAATCTCACAAGCCATTCTTAGAGCCTGCTCACGGGTCTCAACCACAATAAAATACTAAATGGAAAAAGACAAGGTAAACAGCCAGAAAACTGGCCCCAACTCCAAAACTTTTGAGTGCACTGTAACATCTTGCATTTTCAATGATAACAACCTTGCACAGTAATGCTAAAAAGACCCCAGCCTGAAAGGATTTCCCTGAACATGAAGCTTTTCAAGTCCTTTCTTTAGGTATCACTGCAATCGAGACTGCTAATTATGCTATTATTAAAAAGAAGGCCTATAGTCATTCACAGAAAGCAAACATTATGCAACCTTGGCAGCACTACTTAAATAGTTAATAAGGAAAAAGAAATTACTGTTAAAAAAGAAGGGATCATCACAAACTGATTACTAGGAATAGAAGTCAGCCCACAAAACCCTGCTTGATCCCTGCAAGGCAGAAGTTTAACAGTTAATAAAGAAAAAATGTATTGCTGAAAATTTTCACGAAATCCATAACACCACTGAGTAGCATCCTTCCAAGTAGCATTTTTTACTGTAAATACCAAAGGAATTAATAAAGATCAGCACCCTCTCTTAAAAATGTTAGAGTACCATAGAGGAAGAAAGGTCATGTTTAATGGGAATATTTTACAGGACTGCAGAAGTAATAATAACACAAAATTGTGAAGAGGAGGGGGAGACACAGAACACCCTCTGAGAAAACAGTTAAAGATCATAATACCACTTTCAACAAGAGAATAACCCACAAAAAGACTTTTGGCTTCATTCCTTACCATGAACTCCTCTAGGGTCTGGTAGGTTTTCCCCCGGAACTCGCAGTAGTTCTTCCTCTCCTTGCACTGCGGGCAGCACTGCGTGGTGTCCACATGGATGCAGCGAGGGTGGAGCCTGGGGCACTCGGGCTGGATACATAGCGGGCCCTCCTCGGTGCAGAGGCAGGGGCAGGCAGAGGGGCCCGGCGCAAACTTCTCCCCGATGGCATAGACGAAGCCGCTCTCGTCCACGCAGCCTTTCCCACGGTAGTCCGGATAGGCGTACTCCTCCGGAGGCTCGGGAGTGACGCTCGCAACCGATGCTGGGAGAGATGAATCTTCTGCCACCTGAGGTTCCTCAGGAGCAGCATCCCTTTGCTCTTGCACTTGGATGCTCACAGATTTACTGCTTGTCCCCTGGCTGCTCCAAGCCTGCTTTTGCTTAGTCCAAGACTCCTTGTTCGAGTAGTTCCTGCTTCCTTTGCTCTTCCAGTCTCTGCTACCCTCCTCCCTCCCGCTCCTGCCGATTTCATTCATTTTCCCTGGATCTGTCTGACTGTCCCTTGCAGACGTGTGATCCCTCTTTTCCTGGCTCGCCTTTATCTCCTGTTTGTCTTGAGCCTTGGACAGTTTTTGTACGGGAACGGTGGAGCTACAGAGGGCAACCATGAGGCAGCAGGTTACGAGAAGAGAACTAGAGAAAGCTCCAATTGCCATTGCAGTACAGCTGGGCATCACCTACTGCATCCCACAGGGGACACTGCATTCACATCGGAGGGAAGCGCTTCATAAAGCCACAGTCCCTAGGAAAAGAAGGATTAGGAATACTTCAGCTTCTGCACTTCTTCCCCCCCGCACCCCGCCTCGCCTCCACCGATGCAACATCTCAAACAATATGCAACCTGCCTCGGTAGTTTATGCAAAAGGCAAACAGCCTGCTGCTGCATCCCTCCTCCTCCTCCCCCGCTCTGCCAAGTCTTATAAATAGCAGGGCTCTGGACACGGACCGGGCGTCGTCGGCTCCAAGAGAGCACCACGCAGAACTCCGGGGAGTCAGCGTTTGCAAAGGCAGGTGCAGGCAAAACTCAGAGCGCTTGGGGGGTTATTTTTAACTTTCAAATGACAACAAGTGAAGAGGACGGACGCCCGATGAATTAAATGGAGCTCCCCAAAATCCAGCAGGGTCCGGAATAGAAATTATCCAGTCGAGTGCTATTCACTGTCTGTACACACGATGATTTTCATTAACCTCTTACTCAGTCTGAAGTACGTTGGTTTGGGTTCTGTTTAAATACCTACCAGCGAGCACGTTTCTGTAACAGACAAGTAAAACCAAGCACACTAAAGAGAGCAAAGACAAACTACCTCCCTTCCGAACTACCCAAACCAGCACACAACACCACCTCTTCCTCGCCCGTGTTCGAAAGACAAGGTAGAGCCGCTCCGAGTTTCCGCAGCCGAGGTTCATTTAACCCACATCCTCCAGGAGTTCGGCAGAGCTCCCGGCTCCTCTCCCTGAAACATTGCACGCCAAATCGGGAAAAAAAAAAAAAACCAAACAAACAAACCAAACCCAAACCAAAATACGTACATTACTCCGGCCACGACAAGAAATGCCGCTGCAGCCTCCCGGCACGACCCCACCTCCGCGGTACCGCTCCCCAAAGCCATCTAAAAGCCACTCTCTATACCCGCCCGCTTCCCCGGCCCTCGGCGATGGCACCGCGGGGCACCGCGCTCCGCCCGCCCGGCAGCGCTGCCCGGCCCGGCCGCCGCGGGCAAGCCGGGGCTCCGCGCCGCCCGCCCAAACTTTCCGAAGGGCCGGGCAGCGCCGCCCGATCCCCTCCCGGTGGAGCTGTGAGGGAGGCGGGCCGGCCCCTTCCCCAGCCCGGCCGGCTCCCCCGTGGCACGGCGCGATGCCTCCGTGCCTCCCTCCGCCGTACCTGCGCTGGCGCCGCGCTCAGCCCCGGCGGCGGCTCGGCGCGGCGAGCGTCGCCCCGCGTCCGGCTCCCATGGCGGGGCCGCGGGCGGGCGGCCGGCGGCGGCTTGTTGCTGCCCGCTCGCCTCCGCAGATGTGCCGAGCCCGCAGCGCGGCGCGGCGGCCGCAGCGGTGCGGCCCCGCCGCCCCGGGGACGGGCTCCGCCACGGGCCCCGCTGCTCTCACATGGCGGCCGGGCGCCCCCGTCCCCGGGGGCGGCGGGGCAGGACGGGGCGCTCCCTGCCTGGCTCCCTGCCTCTCTCCGCGCCGCGGCTGCGGGCCGGGCAGGGCGCGGCGTGGGGAGGGACTCGGTGCCCGCCGGGGGGCGGCAGTGCAGCGGCCCTGCCCGCCCCTGCCGCCGCCGGAGGGTGTGCGGGGCGGGGGCAGCCCGCTCCTGCCGCAGGGCCCCGCCGCGGCCGCGCTCCGGGAACGGCCCGCGGTTGTCAGGAGGGAAAGCGGGGCCAGGTGGGCGCGTTGGGGGCCGGCCCCGCCCGCCGGCGGCTGAAACTTTTGGCGGTGTTAGGGGCGTCGGTTCGGGACGCGAGCTGCGCGCTGCGGCCCGGTGCGGCGAATCGGGCTCTCTCTGCGGTGCGGGACGCGCCCCTGCTGCCGGGGCCGGGCGAGCACCGCCGCACAAAACTGCGGACACGGTGGCGGAGCCGCCCCGGGCGCGGGCAGGGGCGGCTGAGCAGCGTTTATTCGGGACGGGCGGGCTGTGCCCGTGTGATGCTGCCCGCGCCGCAGCATCACGCAGTACTGTGCGTTAGCGCTCCCCTGCCAGCCTGCTCTAGCAGCGAAGTGGTACGTGGTTTACTAGTTGAAATACCTACTTATGCTTTTGCATAGCTGATGGACAGTTCTGAAGTTAAATATAGTTGCGTTTTTCTCCTTTGTACTTTTTTGATACAAAAAGGAAAAAAGGACAGGGTGGTCTGTTATGAAATGACTGCTGAAGGAGTATTGGGACAGTAACGCACAAGAAAAGCTAAAGCTACTTTTGTTCAGGATCTAAGCAAAGGCTTGGAGCCCAAAAGGTTATTTATTTATGTAGTTATTTATTTTTAAGCTGCATTAGATGACATATCAGTATAATCTTATTTTCTGAATTTTGCTTTACAGATGTTCCAGAACAGTCCCAGCTGCACTAACCCTCTGCCACTGTAGCCCTTTAACATCTGCTGTGCCCTACTTGTGACTAGGGCTGGATTTCCCAATGTATTTAGCACTGTATCTGAAATTTTTAGGCTAGGTATAATTTTCAGTTTTGTTTTGGTTTGTGTTTTTTTCCCCATTGAAATGGTAGCACTGCAATATCAGTACTCAAGAGAGCAATGAAAATCTGCTGGATGCTAATGTTTCATAGTTAAGTACCTTCATGAACGCCTGTTAATTGTGAGAACCCAGATATTTAAATTGCTCCCCAGGAGGATGCAGGTGCTAAACTCTTGGCTGCTGGGTTGTTGCTATTAAAAAGTATTGACTCCTATCTAATTTAAAAAAAAATATTTCTCTTGAAATCACCTCATATCTTCCAGTCAGATAGATGTTCACTAGCTAAATAATGCTCTGAAACTTTAAAATACAAGACTCAAGTTTTGGAGGATATGAAGAAGTCAAGTTTTTCCATAGGTTGCACTAATAAAGTGAAATTCCATATTGCATGGGGAATTCTAGACAAATTCCTAAGGAGTTAAGATAGATTTTTCTCATTATCTGACTACTAATAATTAAGTACTTCCTTTCAAACTACCATCTCATTACCTCTGAGTAAAGAATTTAATCTTTGCCGTGTCTAAACCTACAACATTTTATGCCTTATGTAGTTTAAACCCTGACTTGGTGTGAGCAACCAGTATACCCCATTGCTGATTGCAGAAGAGCAACTTGAATGATGGACCTATCTTTGAGTTCGGAAGCCTGTGAGCATTGCTGTTCAGCAGCAGCTGCTTGTGGCTAGAGCGAGGCAGAAGAAAATAAGGGCCTTGGGAAGGCAATGTTATGTCTGTGATAAAGAGCAGAGAGAAGCCAATTTATGCTTCTGACATTTTCATGTGTTCCCAGGTGAAACTTTGGAACAATATCTGAGCTCTTTAGAATCCAGGGCTCTCTTTGTTGGAGCACTGCCTCTCCCACCCCTGTTTACATAGAACACGGATCATCAGCTGGAGCTGATGGTTCAAGACACTGCTCTGTAGCAAGAAGGGCAAAGCCTCCGAGCACTTTTGTAACAACAAACTGCAGCTCATCCTAGCCTACTGGGCTAAGTAAGAGGTAAACATCCTCCTTTATTTTTCTTAAGGATTTCTCAATGGACTTCAGTCTCTGTTTATTCAGATTTGTAGTTATATTAAGTGATTAATTGTATGTGACATTAGGACCCTTGCAGAACTGACACCTGACCACTTAATTAATGTCATAGAATCAAATCGCAATATGTTATAGTCCAAATGGTTAAATAGCAGATATGTAAGAAATGTTTTGTGTTTTCTTCAGTGAAGTGAAGTCTAAACAAGGAGAGAGAATAATGAAAATCTGTCATCTGAAGGCAGCTTCTAACAATATTTTAAATGAGAAATTGTATACTTATGCTGTACCATGTAAGGTCCTGGAGACTGAAATCCTGTTTATTTGCAGAACAAACTCAGCATAAAAATACAACTCCAAGTTTCCCTACTCTGATCTCCCCAAGTCAACAGTAGCAACTCTGTATTGGATGAGGATCAAATTCTGTATCCCATTCAAGACTTTCCTTTTCTTTGGGTCTTGTCTGCATGATGAGAGCTTTGTATTAGTTTATTATTTAAATAAGAGCTGTCATGTGCGCAAAACATTTCTCTCTGTTTTAGCCTAGTTTTACTAAGGATTAGCCTAATTTTATAGGATGCAGTTGAATGGGAAGCAAAAGGGAACTCAGTAGTTGAAATAAAAATTGTTCTGGAAAGGAGTAACTTAAGCTGATCATCTCCATTAGATCAGAGTCAAGACAGTGAGAGACATCCATGCTGAAGATAGCTGGCTATTACTCAAAAATACTTAATTAAATATCTACTCCTGTAGGTTAGGAGGACTGAAATTTTCATGAATATTTTTTAAGAGTGACTTTTGTATGAGCAACAAGAATTGAAATGTAGGATCTTTTGCCAAGTTAAAATTGGTTCTCTGACTGGGTAATTACAACATAAACTCAAAACCTCAGAGCTAGGCAGACATGATCTGGACATCTGAGAGTACTGAAGACAACCTCTTATAGTCTAACATATGGATAAAATCTGGGATTATGCACATACCCCAGTGTAGACATGCAACCCTGCACTCCAGGGAATCACCTGAAAGATCACCTGACACCTGGAGGAAGTGTCACCTGCCTCCTGTGAGGAGATGGGGAGAGAAAAGAGGAGGAAGCTCCATGGGACCCTGGAAAGCTGGACAGGGGAAGCAGAAAAGGAGCCCCAGTGCAAGTGGGGAGTGGGTGTTGGAAAACCCCAGACGACAGCAAGGTTGGCTTTGGTGACAGCTGTCTGCAGAGGCCAGGGGGGAGGACAGGGTGTGCCCGGGGGGAGCAGTGCCGCAGCAGCCGTGTGCTGCAGTGCCCGTGCCGGTGCAGCAGCTCTGAAACTCTGGAAGGTGAGAGGGGAGGAGGTGTCCCCAAAGCATGACTCCTCTGGGAAAAGGGATGGTTGTGCCTTTTTATTTTGCTTTGTTTCATTATTCTTCCTAAAAGGAAGAGACTTGTTATATGAAAGGTGTTTTTTATTGTGGTGCTAAAGTGGCAGTTGTTCAGGCAGGTTGAAATCACAGCCTTGAAAAGGTGGCAATTTGTGCAATAGCATTAGTCCAGCCATATAAAATAAGGCCTTCAAATAGCAGTCAATCTGAAGACAGAAAGTGAGAGACAAAGCTGAAGTACATATTACTCTAACAAATCATGTGTATTTGAAAGGCTCAATTATAAATAAGCAGTTTAAACAACTCTTAAAAAATAAATAAAGAAAAGCAAGCTTTCATAACTATTTTTAAAGTAGGTTAGCTTTCATCTTTCCATTTTTATTTTTTGTTTTCTTTATGCCACTTGTCAAAGATCTCAAGACACATTCCTGTTCATTCTTTTTTCACTTTTCTGATGCCTCTTTAGTTCTGATAAGTAATTATTGAAGAAGTATTACACAGTATTGCACTTAAAATTGTCTTAATTAGTTTTTCACAAATATTGATATAATATTTTTCTGCTTTGTGTTCATGAAAACTTAAAACCTCCCTCTGTCATTTAGAGTTTAGGATCTTCACTACTGTTCTACACTTCTGTAAGTCACAGTTTTCATGCTGGGAAATAAATAATACTGAATTTTTGGTTTATGTTTTGCTTATTACCTGTAATACAAAAAAAAAAAAAAAAAAAGCTCTGTAGAACAAGGGGAGGTTTGAACTTTAGAAGTCATAGGTTTAGAAAACATCTTTTAAACAAGATTTTTGCTGCTACTGGTTTATGTTCTAGTAACTCCCTTTTAGCTTATGATTTGTCTCTTTATTAGGAAAAATCTAATGCTGTGCTGGTTTTGACTGGGGTGCAAATTTGCTTCACAGTAGGAGGTTTTGATTTGTACTGAAAACTGTTGATAATTCAGGGAAGTTTTCATTGTAGCTGAGCAGTGCTTGCACAGAGCCAAGACCTTTTCTGGCTCACACCCCACCCCAGCAGCAAGGAGGCCGGGGGTTCACAAGAGGCTGGGAGGGGACACAGCCAGATCAGCTGATCCCAACTGACCCCATACCATCTATATAGCATCATGGCTAGGCTGTAAAGCTGGGGGAAGAATAATGAAGAGTGATGAAGAATAAGTCCAGAGTGATGGTGTTTGTCTTCCCAAGTCAGCATTATGTGTGATGGAGCCATGCTTCCATTTGGAAGGCTGAGCACCTGCCTGCTCATGGGAAGGGGTGAATTCCTTGTTTTGCTTTACATATGTGCTGCTTTTGCTTCACCTATTAAACTGTTTTTGTCTCAAGCCATGAATTTTATCACTTTTACTCTTCCAATTCTCCTCACCACCCCACCAGTGAATGAAGAAAGAACTGCGCGGGGCTGAGATTACATCTGGAGTTAAACCATAAAAATAGAAATAAAATACTTAATTTAATGTAAGTATCCTAATGAAATGTATCTATAATGGAAGCTTGTTTCAAAATGTTGGAAAGAAGACTGTTTTGTTTAAAAAAAATCTCTCTTTGAAAATATCACTTTCTTTGCCCTACAAGCTCTGCAGAGATCTGGATGCACATATTTCACCTTAGAGGGAACTAGCAGCTGCCTTTTTGTAAATGAGATGTCTACAAGTTCCACTACTTTTAATTTTTCTATTTTTACATTACTGTTGCATCTCTAATAGAGATTTTGGCAACATAAACTTCAGAAAAGTGTTATTACCATGTTAATCAGAATAGTTACATGATGTTTCAAATTGCACAGTGAAACGTTTGGAGAGCAAGGAGGATTCAATTCAGGACCTGTGCATATGGGCTAATTCTGAGGAAAAAAATAGTTTTCTATTCAAAGTGCAGTGTTTTGTGCTTGTAATTACAGGACATAAGAAACATTGTTAAATATATTTTGATGCCCGTATTTTGACCATAATTTCAGTAGCCTAGGCTAAATGTATGTTAATAATGACTCAGAAGATTTTTTTTATATTTGTGTCATTTTGCTCAAAGAGAGATAAAATATTTTTGCATGTAGGTACACATGGACATGCAGAAAATAATATGAAACATTTTATTACACAATCTTTTGTATAAAGAATTCCTAATACTTTACCTTGTTCTTCTATTTTGCAAAGCCAAAGAATGCACTACCAATGTTTTTAGTTTTTACATTGTCATTGTTTTGGAAAAGTGAACAAAATGTTTCCTAGGCTTGTGTTTAGGTTTCTTCACAGATAATCTAAAATTTAGCTAAAATTACAGATCATTATTACTTTTCCCTTTATTATTTATGATTAAATTATTGGTTTATTTATTTATAATATTTAAATTTCTCTAAATACATTTTTGTTCACAGTAAAGTTCTTCAATAAAAGCAATATCAGCAATCAAAAGGTTTATAAGAAAATTGGTTCCTATATTGTTCCACATTTTGAGTTAATACATCTAATCCTTCCCTTACTCTTTAGTATTATTGGAGAAAAAACAACCCCCTAAAATCAAAAACCCAGCTTTGTTCTCTCTCCAGTTCTCTCAGGATTTCTTGACTTTTTATTGTATTAAACATTGACCTAAATTTAGTGAACAAATGGAATTGGAAAAAAAAAAAAAAAAAATTTATGTACCTTACAGGAAGACAGGGAAAAACAGGAATTATTATTGGCAAAATTGATTTAGTATTGTAATTCACACCAATATTTATTTCCATTCTCTAACTTTCTTTGTAACTTCAGTAACATGAATTTTACTGTTTACTATTTGTTTTCTGTTGAACTATTTTAATAACAACATAAGTTTTCTTGAATATGTATGTATGTAAAATAAAAATATGTTTAAAAACATTGCTCTTATTTAAATACTCTGTTAATATTGATAGTGTAGGGTAAAACCATTTATTATAGTGTTGTTAGTTATAAACTCTTGTCTCCTACCAAGACAAAGCCTTAAAAATAATGAAATTTTTTCCTATATCAAGAATTGGAAAGATAAGGAATTCACAATATCTTGCAAAAACCTCCCTTTTCCCCATAGTTTATAGGATTACCTACAGGCACTTGATCCTGTAGTATAAAAAAAAAAAATCCAAAATCTTAACAGTCTGCACACTCAGAGAACCATCATGGAGCTTAAGTGATATTCTCCAAAATTTACTGAGCATAAACCCCTAGACACAAAGGCCTCAGTGATATGCTTTCCAGAAGACACTGTCAAACTTTTCCTATTCTTTACCCTCTTCTTTTTTCTCATTATTACTCTCCAGTTTGTAAAAGTTGAAGCTTTCGCAATGACACTTCATGCATAATGCATACACACCCTACTTCCCTCCTTTTTTTTTGAACCTGCTTGTAAGCTCAATCGAACTTGAAGAAGGAGTAGCTTTCTCAAAGTTTCACAAAAAGAGGTGAATTGATAGCAAAGAACAACATTACACTGATTGTCCCCAAAGATGTGCCTTGTTATATCCACCAGTGATTTCACAAGAGACAGTACCCATGGAAGTGCCCAGGCCACATTAGGCATGCTGAGTTTGCACCTTGGATGCCAGAGTTAATGGATTTAAAGTTACCAATCTATAACAAAATTCTGCTAATTACTATGTTCAAATGCTTTTGCTTTCCTGTCATTATCCTTCCCTACATTACTGTAGAAGTCCCTGTGTCCCTTAGCAAGTTACTGTGATATGGCACCAGGTGAGCAATGGATTATTTTGTTGCTCTTGTTAAATTACAGTCCCAATGAGGCCTTTAAATTAATACATATACATTTGATAATGTCATCATTTTAGAAGCTGGGTAAATTATGATTTGTAACATATTGAAAGTTTCATGAATTGCAGATTCCCAAGTGTTCTGTCCTTAGATCTAATTACTGGAGATTATTACATTCAGGACCTTCTGAAATCACAGGGGCTGGTGATACAGTTTTCTCTCTAATGAGAGAAGTTACATGGCTCAAAATTCATGATTTAGGCTTCAAGCTGACAGAGCAGAGCAAAAAAAGTCAGAGTAGACAATCTTTGGGCTAGAACTTGAATTAGGAAACAGAAAAACAGAAGGCATATTAATTGCTGTGTTTGCACTAAGAACTGGGACATTCCAGATGCAAACTAGGTGTCCATATCTAGGCACTGCACAAATGCTAAAAAATTGGTTGGGATCCCTAGAATTATACATCCTTCAGTGACCAAGAAAGAAGGAAAAGGACAGAAATGAATGGCCTGAAGTCATACAGCAGGTGTGGGCTGAGAAGTTTATATAAAACTCCTGCTTCTCTCTCATCTTCTCTTTCCATTTCATCTTTACCAGTCCATGTTGCCTCTCTTCCCTAGTAAAATACTGACTGCACTGCTGCATAGTTGGTGTACTACATCCTTTATATATGTACAAAAATTTAGCTAATTTGTGCAAAAATCTTGGTGCTTTGTTTGATGGTACCACCAGGCCTTGGTGTACTGATGTCCTCAGGTCAAGTGTAGTGAGGAAGGTAATCTAGCACCATGGTACAAAGTTTAATATGAAATAAATGGAGGTATTCTGTAATTGCAATAATGAATGCAAACTTGTTGTGCTGGTTGAGTTTACTATTTGTTGGGGGAAGATAACAGGGAAAAACACAATGTCCCTTGTTACTCACAGTACTGCTTGAGAGTTATTACAGACAGGACTTGGTAAATAACTGACTTTTCAGATTAAGTCCTTGCCAAATCAGTGAAGAAACTGACAGCCTAGATGCCCACAAAAACTTCCCCATGTGTCGTGGTTTGACATGGAAGTGAATTTTTTCCAGGAAGCTGGGTCAAACCAATCAGTGGTCAGGTTTGGATATTGGCACCTGGAGTGACCACTGAAAGTATGGACACGCCCCTGAGAACACAGGGGGTTAAAAGCAAGAACTCCCAGGAGAACTGTCTCTTTGGTCCCCGTCGTCAGAGAGTGCAGACTCTCCCCTGCCCAGCCATGGGCTGGGTGGGGGAGGGGAAGCCACGCGGCCTTGTCCAGGTAGGCCGAGGGGGCTGAGGGTCTGAAACCCAGCCAGCTCCTGTGGACGGAAGGGTAGAGAGAAGCGGAGATGCCTTTGTTCCCCCCCCCGCCGAGGGAAAGTGACAGAGAGCCTGGCGGCACCTGGAAATTTGCCGACAGAGGAGAAGGAGAAAGGGGGGGGGATGATGTCCAGCGTGGGAGATGGGATGCTGGACTGAGATACCAGCCGTCCAGGGAGTCTGAACTTTTAACCCTTTCCAGGAAATGAGGGCTTTGTAAAATATTAGTCCTCCTTGATTTGTAGTGGAAGAGAGACAGTCCAGGACCTGACATGTTAGAAGAAGAAATATTTAGGTGGGAGGAGTTGATGAAGTAGCTTTTGGCTGGACTTTTCTTGTTAGCCATGGACTGAACTAAAATCTCCTGCAATAGAGACTGCATTTTAGGGGGATGCAGTGGTGACCCAAGGAGACCTGCTTCAGCTTCTAAAAGCACAGGAATGGCAAGAACAGAAGAAAGCTGAGGAGGGAATGGTGATGCCCTCTGTCTTCGGGAAGAAGATGATTTCTGTTCTTGGACCCTTGGCCCCAGGGGAAAATGGGGGCGACTGTAGTCCCAAGATGAGAAACTGAACTGTTGTATCTTTGGGTCTGTGGCAAAGCATCCTTAAAGGAGCCCTATGAGCAGTCTGTCCATGCACGGTAGTGAGAGCACTGTGACATGGAAAGGAGAGTGTCACACTGGCAGATTTTCTCCGGGCGGTTGCCATGTGTGACAGGGAAACACAGGAGGTGGCAACTGTGTTTCCTGGGGGGTCTGTGGTGCAAGAGAGACTTCTCTCTCCCTTGATAGCTTGAGTATTGATTATCTGAAGGGTGGTAATTTGATCAGGAATCCCGGGTGATGTTTCATGGTGGGTGTTTTAGGAATTGGGAGGAGGAGGGGTGTTTTAAAAGGTCTTCATCCTGGATTTAGTTTATGTGTTTTCAGTAGTAGTAGTAGTTTAATAAAGTTTTTTTCCCCTTTGTTATTAAGCTTGGGCCTGCTCTGCTCTGTTCCTGATAACATCTCACAGCATTTATTTGGGGAAGGTGCATTTTCATGGGGGTGCTGGCATTGCGCCAGTGTCAAACCATGACACCATGACACTAATGACAGTGAATCAGGGACCAAAACCAGATAGAACCACAAGTTTCTTCCATCCCTCACCTGAGGCTATCTAACACCACAGTCCTACCTTCCCTAACTACCAGGCTACTGGCAATTAATTACTCACTTAATACTGCTCTGCTTTAAATAGTTTCCTGGAGAAAGACTGACCAAGACTCAGTCATCCCCACCATCAAGGCAACCAACTTCAGCATGAAAAGATGAGCAAACCTTATTTAATGCCCATCTGCAGCTCTGCTCAGAGTTTAGAGACAGATGGATTCAACATGTGATCCTAGAGGTCTTTTCCAAACTTAATAATTCTGTGATTCTATGTGTTTTTATTTATGTATTTCTTCTAATAATTCTAACCCTAATCAGAAAATATTCTGTAAGCATGACCCAAATAAATTTTCACGTGAACAGGCCTTGTGCTTTAATTTGTCAGTCCCTATGTTGACATTGCCTGTTCTTCAACTTGGTTTTAGAGCAGAAGCCATAGACCAAAAACTGACAAAAAAAACCTGGCTAAAAAAAAAAAAAAAAAGTATGTTGAATCTTGCTCTAGGGGTAAAATGGTTGTTGGAGAAATATAAGGATATTAAATCAGCCATGAATTGGTTTGCCTGAATCAACCATCCCTAACTTGGTAATCCTCACAGTGTTAAACTCTTGCCTTTAAAGGCTTTTAAAATGCATCCTTCCTTCTCCCATTATTAAAATTATTGCAGATTTAACACAATTACTGATTTCTGAAGCAGATTCAGGCTGCTGACTCAATGCAGTAATTCCATACAAAGCTATACCTTAGCTTCTGCCTAAGATCAGCAGCAGCAGTACCAGAAGAAGAAAAGGAGGATCAATGCATCTGGTACCTTCAAGACTCAGGAAGGATTTGCCTGGCTAGAACTTTTGACAGGCCAAGCAAATAGCTACAAAATCAAGGAGCCTGATTGCCAAAGGTCCTCAGCCCACTGGGCAGCAGCGTGCTCTGAAGAATCATGGAATCAGAGAACAGCCTCACCTTGGACCGGACCTTAAAGATCATTTAGTTCCAACACCCCTTCTGTGAGCAGGGACATCTGTCCCAGAGAAAAGAAAACAATAAAATATCAGAGTTTTATTTCACTGTAAGCTAAAAATATTTTTGCCATTCCTGTATTTAAAAACAATCTCAAAAGTCCATGTAAAAATACTTCCAAAACATTTTTGCTTAACAGTAGTTTAACTGGTATTTTATGTTAATTTTGCAAGTAGTCAAGATGCATAACTTGGCACATGACAGAAAAAACACTCAAGATATAAATAGTGTAAAACAATATGTCCATACCCTCTTGAGAAATCAGTAGTGTGGCAATTAGTTTTACAGTAGAAACAAATGAATGTCCAGGACTTCTGAAAATCTAGTCTTTAGCATGCCCTATAAGCACTGCCTTGTTTTTTTAACTCGGTTTCTAACCACCATTGAGCCCTCATCATTGTTGTCCCCAAAATAGCTATCTGCTGAGAAAGTAATCTAGGTGTTGACATTGAAATGAACTTCATTTTGCTAGCTGTTTGATTTCTGAAACTTAGGTTCATTTTGTTTCATGTTATCTTTTGCCTTTCTTTTATTCCACTTAAGTTCCTTTTCCCTTATAGATTCAAGAACAGGTATTTATGTGCACATATACAATTTTCTTTTACTATTGTAATGAATTCTATATATTTCATTCAAAAAAGTAATTTTTGTTTTACACCAGTAATTACTACATAAAGATCATTCAAGAAACTAGGAGCCTAGGTTGTTCCTGAGTGCTAAAGCTGTCATACTATTTGTATTATGCCGGACAGTCCATTGGAGTTTTCATTTTCCTCCTGTATCTTTTGGAATCAATTACTTCCAGGTGTGAGGGTGTTTTGTTTTGGGGTTTATTTGGTTGGTTGTTTGTTTTTTTAAATTAAGGAGAGCAACAATCGATATGAGTTGAAGCCACAAAAGGAGATACCCTTGCCATTACTCCATCAAACTCTAGCTCGGGCCTTCAGAGAGATCCTTACATAGCAGCTTGCAACTACCCCAAGCAGTCATATTTCTCTCTGTAAATTAAATTTCTTTAAAAAGCCTCATTTTATCCTGAGGCTGAAATTCTGTTCCAGTAAATTCTGATCTACAGAGACATCTACTTCCCATTGAAGTTGATGAGAGCTGCAGGTGACCGGTGCCTCTATAGCTCAGACCCTTAGGCTGGATTTCTCCCGGAGTACGAATATGTTATTAATAAGAGCTAGCTAACTTTGGCTGAAAGCCTGGTGAAAAACACTTCTGTGCTTTAAAGAGAAGTGAGATGGTTGATTATGGCACAAACTCTCAACTCTCCTCAAAAGTTTTTGCCTGAGTTTATTTTAAAACAATTTTTTTTCAAGCCAAGCCTTAAGTAAGAAGTAAACATAAGAGCAGGCTCCCAGAACTTTTCTAGTTTTTTGATTAAACAGAATGGAATGAGATAAACGGGAAAAAAGCAACATTCTTCTATCTCCAATGCTTTTTTTTTTTCACTTGGGATTAATTTTTCTTTAAAAAGATAGAGGTTATAACTGATTTTGGAAAAAGAAAATACCAAGTACACCTGAGGTTTTAAACAAACAGTTCCTGCTGTTAAACAAATCCACAGTGATTTGTAGATGGAAGAAAAATCCGTGAAGCAGAGGCAAAAAATCCAGTAGTAGTTCACTGGATCTGTATCTAGGCTCTTGCTTTGGTACTAATGGGATTTCTTTGACATGTTGACTCAGGATTTTGATAGAGGCAAGATTTAGTGCAAAAATTTTCACAACTTCCTTTGCTGCCTTAGTTCATATATTTGGTTTCCAAGTTTAGTGTTTACATTGCTTTTTAGAGTCTGCATTGCACAGATCACATTTGTAATTTAATTTCTCTGGTTTTTTTTTTGTGCTGCAGTGTCCAGAGAAAAAGAGAAAAGAGAAAATTACTCTGTTTTGATATGTATCTGACAGAGATTAATTTGCCAGTTAGTCAGGTTCAAATTAAAGAATAACTTTTTGCCCTTATTCTTAGCAACTCAAGATTGCCGAACACACCACACGATAAAAGAAAATGTGTGGATAGCTGTTAGTCTTTTCACTTGCTATCTGGCATCTGGACAGTCAAGGGCTCTTAAAATTGTTAGAAATGTTTTGTTATTTGTTTGTTGATCTATGGCACATGGGTCCCCCAGTCCTTCTTCATCTTAAACAGAGTTTTCAGTAGGTGATTTGGGAAGAAACCTGCTTCAGATTATGCATTATGTTCTTGCCTAGCGGGGAGAAATTGAGTGTTGTGCTGGTGTGGGGAACCCTCAGTCCCCAGGGTTAATTGATACAATTGCTGGAAAGGTTTGCCAAAGCCAAACAGTCTATTACATCAAGCCTTCAGGAACCTGGTGACAAGCCTCAGGTCAAATCTCTCAGCACAGATATATGCCATATTTTGTCAATTGCATTGACGCTACATCATGGTGGGAAAGAAGCAGTAATAAAGGCAAAGCTGGAGTATCACAACTTGGATTTTTTGTACTCAGAATAGAACTAGCATAAAGAAATGATTAATTATTTTACCTCTAGTCATCTAAGAGGAATTTGGAAAGTAGACATGGAAATTTCATCCCAGAATTGTATATTTTAAATGTTAAAACTAAATCAAGTCCCACAAGCCTCAGAAAAGCCAAAACAAAAAATCTTCTGCCTTCCTCTGATCTTTTCTCTCCCTGCACAGTAAAGCCTCACTGGACAGGAAAATAAAAGATGTCTCAACCCAGCCTGTAGAATTGCTCTGGGAATGCAGTAAGTCGCCTGCCTGAGAGGAAGACAGGGAAGTAGAAGACAGCAGAGGACCAGAGGGCAGGTTTAACTGGAAGGGTTGGGCTGGAATATCATCACACTCTGTTTGAAAAATCTTTTGATTTTTGACAGGTATGTGAATTCAGATAAAAGTATGGTTAGAAAGATTAATGAACTAGCCCAATCTTCTTGTTTACTGTCTCTATTTAAAGTTTTCTTTGAGAACACCACACCATGACAGGCAGAGTATGGAAGCATGTGTTCAGGAGGGAGAATACATCTGAGAAAAAAAATCTGTGGTGTTTCTGGATCGCTGATGTATAAAAAGCAAAGTGATTTTCAATTCTTTTTAAGAAGTAGAAACTTGGATTGTGATCAAATTAAATAATTCATATTAAATTTTGTTTGATGGTGAAGAGCTACATAGCACTCCAGAATATCTGGTTTTCATTCTCAAAAGCCACAAATCAGTAACACTCTCAGTGTTGCATTTTCATATTGTCCAAACCCACATCTCTGATTTATAGATATCAACATTTTCTCTCCCTAGCAAGGATTATTTACTTAAGTGTGGAAAGAGAAATTAATGAATAAAAGTTAACCTAATGAGACTGACTCACTTGCAGCTTGTATGGATCGTAAAGAATAAACATGAAGATTTCCTGCATCCTGTGCAATTGCCACAACCCTTGAGTGAAAGTTATTTTAGTGCCACTCAAATACCTTCTGATGAAAATCCCAGTGAAGCAGCTACAATTCCATGGCTGTATTCAGCCTGACTCAATCAATCAGAACCGTTTGACAAAACATCTCGTTAAAAGTCTTCATCTGTCAGAGTGCAGAACTCTATTGCAAGGCTCTCATTTGTGGCAGAAAAGAATTTCCTCAGTTTCTTGCTCAAGATAGACTTTTTCTCCTTCATTGGGTGTTTTTCTCTGAGTGTCTGGATTTAGCTGTAATACTGATTTTATTCGACTGCTTGACCAGATTTACTCCTGTGTGTGTATAAAGTAAGAATAGAAGGAAACTTCCCATCTTTCCCATTTTATGCCATATAGCCTTCTCTTGCAGTGTCCCAAATGTAGGTGCAACCCAAGAGTGCATGTATGTTCTTGGTACTGACCATAACAGGGTAACCCCCCAGTATATTCTATTCCTTGATTCCCCTCACTCAAAAATAATATATTTTAGTTTTGCAGTGGAAATAGAAGCCTTGGCATCTTTTTGAAACAAACTACATCAGAAGCTCTTGGAGGAAATAAGGCCATATCAGAGAAGCTAATTTATTTTTTTTTTGTGTCTGTTCACTGTGAAAGAAACTTTTTTTACAGGGGCACATCAGAGGTTGTATCTCAAACATATCCTTGTTTCAGAACAAAGTTGATAAGAAGTACAGCAACCATTTTTCATTCAGCCATGGGTTTTAGCCTAATACTGAACTTTAACAGCAATGTGCAGTTTCTCACATCAGCCTTCATATCAGAAGATTGTAATTCTAACTCTAAGGGTTGCATGGAGTCCCAGAGATATCACTTACCAGAAAAGCCTGACATGATGTGAAAATCTGTAGAAGAAAACCTGAATAATGTACTGGCTAAACCAATACTGAGGAACAAAAATAGTAGGCATATAAGGAAAATAATACACTATGGGAGAGTCAAGCAAGATATTTATGCCCCACAAATCTGTTGGCATTGTTGGAGGAAACTGAGAAGGGTGTAAATGAATATGATGCACCTAATGACACTAATCTACAGGGGTGAAGGCTTTAAAAGTATTTTCCAAAAAACTTGAATTGACATGGGTAAAAAGGAAGGCATTCTCATGAACTAATAATGGACTAAAGCATAGAACAAAAAAAAAAAAAAAAAAAAAAAAAAAAAAAAAAGGCATGAATAAAGCATTAGTTCTCAAAATGGAAAGAAGTAGATATTTATGCTGGGGTATCTTCACTCTAGTGGATTCAAAAGTGATCTAGAAAGTGATTGGATACAAAGAAAGTGGTGTGAAGGGTAAAAAGAGAAGTTGATTGAAAACCATTGCAGAGGATTTCTTGTAATAAAAAAGATTACCAATAAAAAAGCAGAATAAATTCTGCTTTAGTAAAGGAAAGTAATGAGGACAAAAAAAATCCAGGAGGTCCCTAATGATGAGCTGTAAAGCAGCTGCTACTACTCAGGAAAGAGATTTTGGAGTTATAATCAATAGATCTAAGGCAATATCAGGTTGATGTTAATCAAACAGGGACTAGGATGTTAGGCATCCTCTTCAAAAGTATTAAAGACCTGCCATACACACAGTTTGGATTCCCATCATCTCCTAATGAATGTGGTTCACTGAGAAAAGGAACAGAACAAGCAGGAACCATCTGCTCAACCAACAAGGAGATGCTCTACATACTAAGACTCTGCAATTTATAAAAGACATGACTATGAAAACATGATAGTCAGGAGCGATATAGAGACATAAAGAAGTTGAATATAGAATGATGATTCAATTTTGTCATAATATCAGAACTAGAAGGAAGCAGATGAACACATATTTTGACCATACCTTCCATAATGAACAGTGAAATTCATTGTAAAAAGATCTTGCTGATGGAAATGGGTTCAGGAAACAAACTCAGACAGATGCACAACTATAGAGTGTGTTGGCTCTACTGTCCCCTTGTTGCTAACTGCTGTCCCCTTTCAGAGGGAAAATGCCCAACTTTGGAATTTTAATCTAGCACACAACAGCTGGTTTTGCAAGTTTTTAATGCACTGTTCAGGAGTTGTGCATCCTCATCTCCCTCAGAAGATCAATGAAGTGGCCCGAGAATCATTCTACATATTTTGAACTTTTTTCTCCAAAAGTATCTAGTTCCTCTGAAGTTAATCTTATGTTCAGAGTGGTGGGCAACTTCTGGTTTCAATGCTATTTCTGGCAAAATGCAGTACTTCACCTCCAATTTTCTTCAATATACGGTCTTGTCATATTTCCATGATCAATGATTTTAGGATTGTCTCAGACAGGCTTACAGTGTTCAGCCATGTAGTAATGCCTGTCATTGTGCTGGGACAAAAGGGTGAAAACTGAAAGATTTGTCAAGGAGCAGAGAATAGTTTAATTCAAAGTGACTTTGCAGCTGGGAATGCTAAAAATGTCAGTATGGGAAAACTCCATTTATTATGCCTTGTGTTGCCTGTTTTTAGAAGAATTCCTATGGAGAGATAAGACATAACACACTCATAACACATAACACACAGCACTCTCAGACATGCCAAAAGCCTTTTGTTCCAGTGAGGCAGGCAGTGAACCCCCTGCCTCTGTAGGATGAGCTAAGCCAAATAGAGCCCGTGTCCCTGTGTGTCTGTGCTGCCCAGCGCTGTTAGCGAGGTCACCAGATAAATCTACTCTTTACATTTCAGCTGGGCTTTGGTGGTCACCCTTGGTTACCTGGATGTGTCCATTCACACATTTTGCAATTTTTCAAACCATTTTTGAAAGCTAGGCTACTGCTTCTGACCAACTTTGGCCTAGGTAAATCTGGAGAGAGATTATGATAGATCTCCAAGAAGAATTATGTGCCTTTTAGGACTGGTTTTCCTAAATATAGGAAAGGAAAAAATCCCAAAGTGCAATTGAACAAAAGAATACGGTTAAAACATTAAAAAGTCAGGGGACTTTGATGATACAGAATTATTGCATATTAAAATTCCACACCTAGATGCAATCAATATATATATTAAATGTGTTACATAAGGTTTAATTGACCACTCAACCAGGACAATGATAAAGACTGTGTAGTGCTGAGAACAATTACATACATTGTAAACATAGAATATATAATAGTAGTAGAACTCACTTATTCTCAGTGGCAATTATTTGGATATATTTTAAAAGAAAAAGTGATGAAGATATTTAAATTTTTTGACATTACAATGGCATTATGTTTGACGTTATTGCTGGAACAATAAGAATTTACAAAGGCAAAATTTAATCCCAAGCAACAAAGAATCTGGTAAATGTGATCCACCCTGTTGCCATAGTTAGAAGACCAAAATATTCCCTACATATAATTTAGGTTCAAAAAAAGGAATTACATAAAAAGCTATGAGACAGGAAAGGGTAAAATACTGTTTGCTGTCAGGATAACTGTTTAGAGACCCTTTTTTGATAGGCCAGACTAAGTCAAGATTACATCTTGAGAAGAAATTGCTAGAAGGACAAGAAAAAGAGGGCATACTTTTAATAGCACAGTACAGGAGGTTAACAGCAGATTCTTCAATGTCTGAAAATGTGCTCAAATGGAGGGAATATGAAAATGATGGTATAAATATAGAACTTCAATAAAATCTAAAATAAATTCTATGCAATACAGAATGTTTTATAGGGATATATTAACACAATATATTTATATAATATACATACACAGAGGTGTTATGAAATATGAAAATACAAAGCCATCGTGTTAAATGCAAACCTAGAACAGGACAGACTAAAAAAAGGATTTTTGAGGAACACTTGAGAAAACAATTCAAATCTTGAAGGATGTTTTTCAAAACATTAGGAAAAAGAAAACTATTAAAATACCAAACAGAAAATGAGATGCAATGGCAGTAGTTAGGGGGCAAATGACCTTAGGTAGATTCCTGTGCCAGAATCCTTCTTTACAGGATGCTAATTTGTGACACTATGGCCCAAACTGAAACATCAGCAAAACAGCTTTGGAAATGAATATATAAAATTCTTAAAAAAATTAATTCAGAACAGAGTTCTAAGATTTCCAATGGAATTCCATGAATTCTAAGAGAATTTGAATGTGAAGTTGCTAGAAGTACTGTGTTCAGTATACCACTTATGTTGATCTTGCTGGCAGAGAAATAAAAGATATTTTAGAATGCCAGTTACATTATTTTTAAAAGGTATCCAAAAGTACTTATGGATAGTCACTTTTGTTATTTCCAGTGTTTAAATCATGTATGGTCTTAATGCATATATGGATGTACAAGCAGATATGTTCTAATGAGGAATAAATCATGCCTCACAAATTTCTTAAAATTAAAAAAAAAAAAAAAGTCCATTAAAATATTGTAAAGAATAATCTAGCTGGTGAAGTAGACTAAATTGCAGTTTTCCATAAAAACTTAGGCAAAGTTCTTTATCAGAAGGTGCTAAAAATAAAGTGTGGTACAGGAGAAAGATCTGCTTGTGTACAGGAAATTAGCTAAAAGGCAGGGAGCAACATAGACAGACAGGAGTGGAAGCATTCCCTAGGGCCAACTAATTTCTCTTTTTCACCATAATATGAGAGATTTGGAGAAGAGGTGAAAAAAGAAGTGACAAAATTTCATATAATGTGACAAGCAACATTAAAAAAAAGGGCAAACAACTGATGGACTCATCTTGGGGTATTTTATCACTTAGGAAAGACTCCTGAGGCACTGTTGGTAGGTAGTCAAAATCTACTCTACAAATCTCACTGGAAGTAAAAAGGAAAAGAGAAATATTAGGAACTGTTAGGAAGAAAGAGAAAACAAAGAGAGACCATCATTATGACATGGCATAAATTCATACCCCAAATGTCATTATGGTACAAAAACCACCTATGATGATAATCATGAGAGCACAATTTTTTTAGAGTTATTGAATTATTTATATTTCAGATAAAATAAATATCAAAGGCCGCAACAGTTTAACAGAGAAATTGCTTTTGGGCACAGGGAGCAAGAGGAAACAGAAATCTGTTGGATAACCTAGACAAATCAGAGAGCTGGGCAATCAGCAACCCTATTTAATAAGGGCAAGTGTGAATTCTGCACCTGGCATGGAACAACCCTGGATGAATGTACAGACTGGGGAATGAGATGTTGAAAAGCAGTGCCAGGGAAAGGGACAAGGGGGTCTGGTGGATGTCAAGTTGACCATGAGCCAGCAGTGCCCTGGCAGTCAGGAGGGCCAGGTGTGTCCAGGGTGCATCAGGCACAGCATCACAGCTGGGCAAGGGAGGGGATTGTCCTGCTCTGCTCTGAGCTGGGGAGGCCTCACCTCGAATGCTGGGAGCAGTTTTAAGTGCCACAATATAAAAAAGGCATTAAACTTTTGGAGAATATCCAAAGGAGGGCTATGAAGATGATGAAGGGCCTGGAGAGGAAGCTGTATGAGGAGTGGCTGAGGTCACTTGGTCTGTTTAGCCTGGAGGAGAGGAGACTGAAGGAGAGACCTCACTGCAGTCTACCTTGTGAGGGAAGAGGAGGGGAAGGCACTGATCTCTTCTCTGTGGTGACCCGTGACAGGACCTGAGGGAATGGCACAAAGTTGTGCCAGGGGAGGTTAAGCTTGGATATTAAACAAAGGTTCTTCACCCGGAGAACGGCTGGGCACTGGAACAGGCTCCCCAGGGAAGTGGTCACAGCACCAGCCTGACAGAGTTCAAGAACTGTTTGAACAACACACTCAGGCACATGGAGGGATTATTGGGGTGTCCTGTGCAGGGCCAGGAGTTGGACTTCAATGATCCTTGTGAGTCCCTTTCAACTCAGCTTATTCTGTAATTCTGTGATTCTGTGTATCTGTGAACTGCAAAAATAACTGAGGAAGGAGTTAGGGGAACAATTTTTCAGCATTTGTTGCGCTCTAGGAAGTAGGGATACCCAATGGAAAGTAAACAAATTTAAAGCAAAACAAACCCACAGATTTTTAATATTATGCATACTTAAATGGTGGTGTTCTGTTTTACTTTTTTTTTTTAATCAGAGTATTATCTTTAAAGAACAGTTAAAAATTATAAAAGTAATGTCAGAGACTATTAAATAGGATGATCCTGGTGCAACCTCTGGTTCAGGGTGTCTCTAAACTGAAGACTGCCAAGAGCAAGAGTCAACACCATGAAAACTTTATTCCATTTTTGGTCTGTTGTTACATTTTCCCTCTAGCAGTCCTTTATATGCTACTGTAAGAGACAGAAAAACAAAACTAGAAATGGATCTCTGGCAGTTCTCTTAGGTAAACTTGTCTTGTGGATTTTGGGATTACATGATTTGCTGCACAGATTTGTTTTTAAATTTTATTTATAAGACATTTTCTTCAGTTTTCGTAGATTCAATGTATCTGGCTGCCAGTTTATTTTAAAACAAAAAAAAAAGAACAACAGAAGTATATTCTCGATATTTCTTCATTTTCACAATTCTGAACTTCTGGATTTTACTCATGTTTTTGTTACAAAATGATAGCTCTAGATCATTGTTCTCAAAAAGGACATTGGCAACTTGTATTAAACAGTTTTAATTCCCTCTAACTACTCCCCATAGCCCAAAACATTTTCTGAAATCCTAGGAAACACCATTTCTTTCCTCATTGATTTTTTTCTTTACTATAAAACAAAGCATTGATTTTCTTCCTTCTGTCTTGTGTTTCTAATGGTACGTAAATTAACAGGGTTCATTTGTATGCCACCTTACCAGGACTCCTTGTCAGACCAGCATCACCAATAATAGAATGTAGGACCCTCCACTTAATCAGCAACCTGATAAATGCTGCACCAGTTGTCAAGAACAATGGTTGGATTTGGTCTTCCTCTATGCCCTTGAGCAAGACTCTTAATCTAGCCTGCCTTTTAGTTCTATGTGTACAGCATAGGGAAACTGTTTATTTATGCCATACATGTTTGAAGATGATTCAGACCCATTAAAGAATGTTACATGGGCTCAAATACCTCTCACAGAGGCAGAACACACAATCCCATTATTTGGATTCAGAAGAATGAACATATCACAGTTTCACCGGTACAACCTCTCTCGTCGCTGCAGTAATCAATACATTCTTGAAGCTGTACTATTCATCCTCTCTTGCTGAAAAGTCTTCTACTTTACAGGTACTATTCAGCATCACTAAATAAAATTTAATTTTACAGAATAAGCAGGATTCTTAAACTCAAAAATAATTTGGTACCACTTTGATTCTTACGAATTTCTTGCAGCTTCCCTGCTGTGTAACGGCTGCTAAATAGACCAACATTGCCATTATGCCTTATTAGATGTACTCATGTTTTCTTATATAATCATGGCCTCTTTGCTTAACATTTCTGTGACTCCCCCATACCAAGCAATGCTTAACTAGGATTTATGCAATTGCTTTATTATCTTTACCTGGAGCATGTTGGGGTTTTTTGAAGAGCTTTTTGTTTGTTTTGGTTTGGTGCTTTTTCCCCCCCTTCCTTAATTTACAGTGACACTGATGTATCCAGATGCACAGCAAGCCAAAACGACACAAATGTGAAGGGTTTTGAAACAGTTGTGAAGACTACCCATGGATTGGGCATTTGGCAATAAAATAAGGATGTTTTATATCTCAGGACAGTGTTCCTCAAACAAACAAGTTAGAACTGAGAGGTGGAAGAAACATTTCCAATAAACAAAGTTCTGTTCCTGCCAATACGCACCCTGCCAAAAGAAAACATCTGCAGAGCTGGATTTGCCCCCAGACAGTGCTTAGAATCTGAATGAAGACCTAGTGTTACAGTATTCATTCATTCAGCACAACTTAAAGTGACATGGGAAGTGCATGAAGAAATGAAATCTGTTGACCGTGGCATTGGAGCTCTCCCCTTTAAAAAGACTAGTTTCTGTGCTGAGGGAAGACAGGTGTAGAACTACACGGTCTAGTTACAACAGCACTTCGAAATACATTGGCAAACAGGACTTCTGTCAAGCACCACTGGCCTGAAAATGTTCCTAAATAAAATGCCAAGATCAGATTTTACAGACAAGTCTCCAGTAAATAACTTAAAGTTATCTGTTCTTAAATGTTTCTAGAGCTGCATTTTCCTTATGCTTATGTTGAGCAATACTGCTATGGCTGATGTTCCTAAGTGTAAGAGTGAGAAGAGACTCCTATCCCAACAGATGAGATTTGAAGACAATTAAATGCTCTATGTGATAGAAGAAAGCTCGTTATTATTTTTTCTGTCAATAAATTATGTATCAATTTAAAAAGTAAAATGTTAAAGTGAGTATAACGAAGTAAACCACACAGAAAAACTCAATGCTAAAAGTAGATTGATCCATTCAAGCAAATTTGCAACACAATGACTGGCTTGTCTCAAAGACAACTTTGCCAGCAAAATTGAGCATTAGGAGAAATGAGTACCACACAGTAGAAAAATAGAGTGTAACTGAATCATTCATACTTGACAGAATTTGCTGATTCTCAGAATGTCTTCTGAGCCTGAAATGTGTTCTTAAAGAAATGGAGTCTTCAAAGCTGCACTCTGATTGACAGACAGCACATTATCTTTTTTTTCCAAGCAATAAACAAAACACTTAGAGCTCACTATCCACAAATACTTACTAAACAGCTAATGAAAAAAGGCAGGCCTAAAAGTGAAAGAATCTCACTTACACGCAAGTGTTCCAAGAGATGTGTGATCTTCAGCAGTACCTGCCAAAGGAGGTAGGCAGCATGGAGTGAAATTCTTTTCAGGATGAGAACCATTCCATTGGAAAACTATTTATTTATTCAATTGCTTATGCTTGATACTGAACAGGGAAACTTTTACAGACCTCTTAATTTTTCAAGAGTTGATTCAAACAGATGAAAAAACCCTATTGATAAACTATTGTGAAAGAGGTTGGAGATTTCCCTCATAGTAATTAAAATTAAATAAACCACCATTCACATAAACCATCACTGACATTAACTGGGATCCCTAATTATATTGCTAGTAAAGCCAGTAGGAACCCAAATGGCACTAAAAGCTGAAAAATGTTCACATTTTGTGTACCTCAGCCAGTAGAACGGGAGGAGAGCCATGTAGACATGTTGATCTGTTATGCAGTTTAAAAGGATTTTTCTTTTTAGTCTGAAATATTGTACAAAGTCTAAATTCCTAGCAATATTTAACTAAAGGGAAGCCAGATATGACAGCTGTGTTAATGGGTCATGAAGCACCTCTTACAAGTGACTCTGACTGCTGTGTGTAAGTCTTAGGTTTCTGAATGTTTGTAGCTACATAGAAAGCAGCTGTGTTGATGAAAATCTCTCAGCTACAAATAGTGAAAATATTTGAAAACATACCACCTTGTGCCCACAATGAACAAAGAAACAGATCTTTACCCGTTCACAGCAGCAAATTAAACACATCTCAGGGTAGCAGTATACAACTTAGATAGATAGTTGGGGATGTAATATTAAAATGATAGAGGAAAAAAAGCAGATGAGTAAAGAAAGGTATATTCCACAGGTCAGCAAGCTTACCTAAGGAAGTCTCAGTCCTGGGAGTGGAGACAGTTCAGGCTAAATAATCTCCTCTGATCTCTCCCCAGCAAGAAGAGTTTTCCCCTATTCATTCTATGGATAAAACAACACACAATCACAACTTCAGTCTGGTTAAAATTGAAAACAGTCAATTCATTTGAAATGAATGAGATCCACTTGCATCAAACTTCCTGGGCTAAAGTGAGAGAATGATGTAACAGAGAGAAAGGATCAGATTATCCTGGTAGAACTTTGTAATAAAAGCAAGGAAGCTAGCAGCTGGGAAGCCAGGCTGTGAAAAAGGGAAGGATCAACACTTTCTCATCTGAAGAAAAAAAAAAAGGAAAAAAAAAAAAAAAAAAGTTATATAACACACTGCAGCAGCTTTGATTTTTTCCTCTTCCTGGCCAGAAAATCCCTATGGGGTGGAAAAAAAAATCATAGTGAGCTTCATCCTGCTGTCCACAGGTAGACATAACAACAGGGCTCTGAAACTGAGATCAGGTCATTAAAATAGGGCATGAATACTTGTGCATTTCTCTCTGCCTTGGAGGCTGCACAACTCGGAGACCGCTAGGAATGTTTAAACTCCAGTTGTCTCCCTGAGGTTGTCCCATGTAAAACAGATTCATTCTAAAATTCTGTAATCTTTGATACCTGTCTCTCAGGTTCTACAATTATAATTTCCAAATTTAAGTTTGCATGAAATACTCAAACAACAACTCCATGACTGCTGTCTGCTGGGCATGGTCAGAATTGTTCTTCTGTTGTTAATGAGAGGGACATTTGAACATCTTCATACCTTTTTTTCACTTTGATTTTGTGTAAAGGGGTCAAAGCAGAGCTGTGGATTAGCATAGGAGCTCTAACAGAATGGTGTCTCCTTGAATTAGGTAGAGTGCATGTATTTGCATTAATGTTCAGTATAAAAGGCACATGTCTTGCTATGTGAATGTGTTTGCAAAATCAAATAATTTCCATCTGACTGACAAACTCTATCCCAAAGAAAGTGCTCTGAATAATCCATTACATAAAAGGAAACAAAAGTGCAGCATATAAAAACTGATGTATTTAAAGCTTGTTCATTTAAGAGACATTGGAACAAGAGCAGACGTCTAATACTCTAGCTTTATACCTAGTCAAAGGCATTGTGCTTTACTGGCAGTAAACAATTTCAGGATGCTTTTGCAATGTCATTGATCTTGGTTTGTACTCCTCAGAACTGCAGCTGTCTTTTACTGCCTAGCTGGTGCTGGGTTCTTCTCTTCATTCACTTACATTTTCATTTCAGGTGCCCACCTTGTGAGGTCACTGGATAGAAATTATGATGATACATGCATGGAACAACAAGTTGTAGCCATTCACCAGCAAGTCTTGAAGCAGACTCACAAAATACTATTTTCCTCCAATACTCAGACTAAAAATTTGTATAATAGTGGGATGTATCCTTTACTGAGCTTTAGTTTAGCAACAGTGGATTTTACAATATAGTGCTTCCTGCTTCTGATAGCCTTAGAAGTCTCTGGGGAAATGCTTTTTTTCCCTGATATTTGTGATGAGACCTCAGTCAGGAAGTTCAGAAGAAAAGAAGAAATTAAACAATTACCAAAGTTAACCCAACTAGACAATAATTTTATTCTTTATAATTATTTGCAGGCTTCTGCTCACTTAATAAAGTATGCAACAGCAAGGCTAGGGATTTTTAATTGATGGCCTGATCTGTACTTATCACAGCAAACAGCAAACAGCAAAGCTGCCCTTCATTCACTTTTTCAGTGCATAGAGACACTAAATAATAACCTTTTCTTTACTTGCTAAAATTTCCAGCTAACAAGTAGAAAATCCCTAGAGTTTCAATAATTTATCTATACTTCTTGTATTCTCAAGTCCAAAAATTCACAGTTTCAGCAACTGTTGGGCAAAAGGTGGAAGAGAAAGTATTTTCTTTTGGTTAAAAAAAAAAGAAAGGCTTCTTTTTCAGCAGCATCACAGACAAATCATAACCCTCATAAAGGTGAACGTTTTTATTTCTGCAGAAGACAAATTTTTGACTTGAGAATTAGGATTTCTTGAGAATTGCTTGCTAATGGTGCACAACAGATCAATACAGCCTCTTCTGTAGCATGTTTGGAAAGCATATGGCTTCCAAAAAGATGATGACAGTGTTTAGTACCCAAGTCCAAGTGCTGTCTTCCCCAATGAAATATCCAACTCCTTCAGCTTTCTATGAAGGTACCCTTCCTGTGCTAGACACATATGTGTGACTTGCCTGAGTTTTGTGCTGCTCCTCTCCTCTTTACAGCTGACACAGCCCAAGACTCAGAGATGGATGTTCCAAAGCCATATGCTCATTTCCTGAAAACTCAGTGAAATGCAAAGGCTTGGGAATTGTGTGTGTGAACCAAAACATTGTTGTTCTTCTCCCCATGCCCCTAAAAAACCCCAAACAGCCCAGCATTTCAGGCCATATGCAGCATATGAGTTGGCACCAAAGTTGTGTTTGGCAAGATTTCTATGGATGCTACTTAAAATAAAACTGGAAAAAAAGCACAACCTCAGCAGGCAAAGTTTTACACACAGCCTGGTTGCACAATCTGCCGTAGAGGAACATATACCCTGGAAAAATTTTTATCTTTTTATTCACTTTCAAATAATCTTCCTTTCTGAAATAGGTATTACCCCTGCGTAATCTTGTTCTCTACAGAGAAGTGAATCTAGATTTCTTTTACATCAATACCCCCCAAATTTGCCACACAAATCCTGCAGAAAGAGGGCAAGGGAGGCCTTGCTTTGTGGAAAAAATTGCTCTCCTAATGCCTAGCCAAAGGTTTGTTAAATGGAAGCACTGACACATTATTTTCCTTGTCACCAGGGCTCGGAAGTCACTAAGGGAGAAACGGTTTCTACCTTTTCTTTCTCTGCTGGGCAGAGGGCAGACAGCAAGCTGTTCTTCCTTCATCAGCACTGCTCTGTGGTGTAGTTCACACAGCTTTTGCTACAGACTGCATCTCCCTCTCCCCATGCTTGCAGGACAGCCTGGCTGCAGTGTGTGCCAGAGGCATAAATCTCTCCTCTGGTGCCATCACAACAAGGTTATCAGATTTGCTCTTCCAGGAATCCCGGTTCGTCTCTATATTTTTAGTTTATCTATAGTAGGCTACAAAACCAAGCAGACTGGCCAGCATGTCCTCGATATGAGGAGCAGGAGGGTGCCAAGGATGTCCTTGTGTGGCTTGGGGACTTGAGTAGAGGACCAGAAAAAAGCACTGCTTAGCTCCTGGTTCCCAGCACAGCAAAGAGTGTGCACAAGGAAATCTATTTCTGTACATGCAAAAATCCCTGTGTTCAGTAAACAAAAAGCAGAGTCTTGACTTTTTGATATAAGGAAAGGAGAAATAATAATTAATCTTTAAAATTGTGTGTATATATACATGTATGTCTCTAATTAATGTATTATTTTTGTATTTTGACCTCTCTATTATATGTGCAGATTTTAATGGAAATATTAAAAACCTGCACATATAACAGAGATTTCTACATACATAAATATTATGATTGCATTCATTCAAGATATATATATATATATATATATATATATACACACAATTTTAAAGATTAATTATTAAGATGTTTCATTTCATATGAAACCTTCTTTCTCTAATGAGTACTTCTGTGCAGGGGAAAGTTTTAAATAATGCAAATGAATAAATATGTCCCAATTCCAAGCAAACACAAGACTTGGGAATTATTCTATTCAAAACTAGCCATTTTGTGGCTGCATTTATGTAGACTGGCATCTGTGTATTCTGTTTTAGAAAAAATTGACTGTGATTGTACCTATATTCCATCATCTATTACAAGAACAGTGAGATAGATGACATTTTAGGTGGTGAAAGAAAGCACAGTACAGTCACATTTATCCCCTGATAAAATGTATGTTCGCAAATGTCTTTCAGGACTTTCCAGTCATGATTTCACTAAAATCAAGAAGTTTATTTTAAATTTCCTAGAGATGACTGAGCTCCTCTGGTTCTTCAGCATGTGCTCTCGGACTTTGCAAGGAGTTAGAAGAAAGGATTTCTGTCTCAGCAGCTGCAAGCTCAGAGCAGACATGTATATTTCCCGACTCTGTTCAGCAATGTTCAATGCATGAATCACAGAATCACAGAACCATTGAGGCTGGGAAAGGATCTAGGATCACTAAGTCCAGCTATTAACCCAGTACCCCTGTGTTCACCACTAAACCCTGTTGCCAAGTGTCACGTCCACAAGTGTTTTGAACACTATTCCAGACCACCCTTTCAGGGACAAATTTTTCCTACTATCTAATAAAAATCTCCCTGGTGTAACTTGAGGCCATGTCCTATACCTTGAGCACAGTGTTCCTTTAGCTGTCCCTGCTTTACCTCTCCCCTTCCACAGATTCTCACAGCTGCTCTAGTGATCCCCAGTCAATAAGGAATCTTAGCTCTGCATCCATGGCAGAAAGTTTTCCCTCATGGGGCTTTCTACCTAGGAAACACAGCTACCTGATATTTCTAGAAATGGCTTCACATGAGACATCCCACAGCACAGAATACGTCGCTGCAGAGGTGTGTACCATGGGACTAAGGGATGTCTAAGTTGAGACTTTAAAATGCTGATCATTTAGCTGTTCCTGCCTGGCGACATCAGGGCAGCAATTTTACAAGTGTTCAAAAAATGAAAATTTAGGGATGTTTGGTCCATAACTGTCTCTGGGGTGATCTGGCAAGGAACACAGAGCTATCAATTATATTTATCTTGCTTCATTTTGTGATTGAAATTTTATGAACAAGTGGTTGATTCTGATTAGTAATTGTGTGTAATGAAAAAGAAAAAAAAAAAAAAGCCAGTGCTAATTGGGGCCACTAATCTGCTAGATCACCTGGAAGAACCTGCTTAGAGCTCATCATACTTCTATACCTATGGCAATAATCAGTAGTCATTAGATAGCTTCTAATGACTATTGACAGAAGCAATACAAAGAGAAAAAAATTGAAACACAATAACCTATTAATTTTCAAGGTCTGTAGTATTATCAAAACCTTTAAGTGAATGACAAAAAATAAGCCTAACTGGTAACTCCAAATATATATCACACTTTTTTTTTTATGTAAAGGTTGAGGTGTTTTATATATGCACACTCCAAGGGAAACTCAGCACTACAGAGCAAAATGAAGGTGATGAGTTGCTGCAGGATTCAGTGCCTAAGGCTAGCAGGGCTGGGTATTTCTGATCTTTGTGCACAAGCCTCAGCTCTTGGGCTGTGCAGCTTGGATTCTCTGAGCTGCATGAGCTCTTGCTCTACCATCCCCATCCTTCTTCAAATAACCCCACCTTGTCTCTTCTCTTTTCACTCCTTCTAAACTGGAAATGAGCTGCAGAGCACTGCACCAATACCACAACAGAGAACAAGCCCTTCACTTGGGCCTAGCCTGCAAGGAATGAGGGAAGGAAGGAGATTTTATCCTGATGATGCTGTGAACCAGGGAAGCAAGCCAAGGTTTAAAGCAACAGCTGTCATGGCTGACCTGCCAGCCCAGAGCAGCCATCTGTGACTGACCAGCTGCCACATACCCTGAGAACATGAACACAAAACCATGCTTCCCTACTTTTTCTATGCTGTATCTTTTGCTATTGTGTCTGTTTTGTCAAATGTGAGAAAATTATCTCTGTTCTCACATCACTCAACTTGAAAAGTCAATAACATAGCCTTCTTTATTTTACAGCCTAGGAGACTGTCTGTCAGCCTCTTTGGGCCAAAGGGGCTTGCATAAGCTTCAGTAGCTGGTCTTGCATTACTTCTCAGCTCCAGTTTCAGAATTAATTGTGACTTGATTTTGGTTTTGCCTTTCTTGTGTGTTGTGCTTTAAATAGTTCCAAAAGGGAATGTGTGTTTTATAGCCTCTTCTGGTAGACAAAGTAAATTGAAAAATTATACTCAAAGGCTGAACCTTGTTGATTAATATTTTAGGAAAAAATAAGATTTCACAATTTTAGCTCTCTACATCTTGTTTTTTATTTGAAATTAATTCCTTATTAATTTCTACAGTATCAAGGAAATGTCTGTTATGGAAGATGAAGCTTCTACTTGCAGAAACACAGAAACTAGTTATATGAAAAATAAACAACACCACTTACTAGAAAAACTTTTGCAGCCATTAATGCCTTCTTCCTTCTTTGCAGTTTGGGTTTCAGGAGGTAAACGTCTACTTGCCATATCATTTCCCTTTTGCCTTGTCTGATGATGTCTGCTATCAGGAAAGGAGATTTGCTCTATAAAGCTCATTGCACTAGAATAAAGCAGATGCAAAACCATGGTATGTCCTGTGTGTGGGTAGGAAAGGTATGAAATCAAGCACATAAAGAGAGGTCCATAGAGAGTTACTGCTGAAAGGCAGAGAGCTTTTCTTTCTTACCTTTAAGCAACTAATCAGTGCATTCATCTGGCCTCTATGTGTTCTCCAGGACCACAATAGCCTGCCCTCCAGATGTCAGGTCCCTTCAGGCCAAACTGCCTCCAGTCCCTAGGCTAGTCCAGAACTAATCATTTATTCATTCTTTAGCAGCCTGGTAGGGAAGAGCATCCTTGAATATTGGGATAAAAAGACAGTGGTGTTGCGTGGTGTCACACGTTATCGCACAGAGGCGTCAGCTTCATGTGAATTCTCATTCAGGGATAGAAGAACGAGTGCAGGAGGTACTGGGAGTGTATTTCCTGCCAAAAGTGGGATCCTTGTTTTGCACATCTTGTATATACACAACTGTCATGAGAGGAATTGTGGGTAGAAACCTCAGGCAAATGAAAGTTTGTATTTTTTTTAAGCTCAGCATTTCCCTTTCCAGTATCAGAGAATGCTGTAATTGCTTTCTCTTTGGAGACTACGGTTTTCTGGAGTTTTAGGTGAATATTTTGAGTACTTAAAGCAGCTCTGTTGTTGCTCTTTCCTTGCTGGCTAACATCACAGAGCAACTAGCTTTATACAGAGGGATTTGCTGAAGCTCAATAGCACATCACTTTATTTCATGGCTTTTCTTTCCTTCCCTTCCCCCCCCTTTTTTTTTTTTTAATAAGCAAAGATAGCTTATAAAATGTATGAAGAACTGATATTAATGTAAGCTATGGGGCTTAATATAACTACAGTTCATGAAAACTCCTTTAAATTTTCTTTGTTAATGGGTGCATATTTAATGCTTGTGTACTTCCATGGAGAAGACATACTATGCAATCAAAAGAAAATGGAAGGGATTTCCTAGATGCCCTGCTCTTCTCCAAATGGTGCCAGCCCCTCTCCTGCTGCCAGTCTGAGTGGGTCATGTTCACAAGGCAGTGCCATGGTGCACAGAGAGGGTGGCAGATATGGCAGATTTGAGCATCATTCCCCACCCTCAGAGGTGCTGCTCTGTACAGTCTCATCCTCATTTGTCCTCCACTGAGCTCCTTTACCATCAAACAATGCTAGATGTTTAAGTTAAAGGCCTGCAGTACTATTAATATGGAAAAGCCCATAGCACTTTCAAAAGAGTTCTTCTTGCCTGGGGAAATATTTTATGGCTAGCAGAGACCAGAGATTGGATTCCCTAGAAATGTAGTCCTCTTGCAGTAACGCTGCTGCTGCCTTTATGTTTTGCAATCATGGTTAAATGGAAATAGACATCCAGAAAGAATCTATATCTGAAACTTTTATTTTGTTCTGGTTAATTACAGCCTCTTTTTTTCCCCCAGTATTTTCATTTGCCTGTAGCAAACCGATGAAATAGTTATAAAATGACAATATTTTACCATATGCTATGGTATGTTAGTCAGATAGGAGACCAAACCCATCCTAATCTGGTTTTAAGATCTGTTTTTTAGATCTTTTGAACGAGAGTTGCCCAAGAAGAGTGTTTCCCATACTGACTTCTACAACAGCTCTACTAACAGGAATTCATCTTTCAGTTATGTCACATCAATTTTGATCCAAGCAGATTTGGCTGATCCCGACTAGCTTTTATTATAGATTCATTAGTTATTTGATAATAATTTGTACAACTAGGAAAAAAGTTAGCGTATTAATTCCATTATTAATGAAGTTTTTGACGCAGGCTTTAGGTGAATTTGTTAGTCATTACTTATGTTGCATATCTTTTCCTGTTCATTGCAAATAAAGTATTTCTAGAGGAGCATGGTGAGTCAGAAAGATCCTGCTTCTGGTTTATCTTAATTTTCATTCTTTCATAATCCCATGTGTTTTCTCTGATAAACCTTAAACAAGACAGTTTGCACTTTGTACCACAGACTCACCAGATAGTCTAGTCAGGCTATTTTTCAAACTCCAATGTTTATGCATTTGAAAAGAGAGTGAATTAAAATAAAAAAGAAAAACAAAAATAATTCTTTTGATAAAGTCTTAATAGAAAGTTAAGAAAATGCAAAACAAATGAGAGCTGTTAGAAATGAATTATTAAACCTCTCAAGCTGAAAAGTTAGTCAGCTAGGATGTGGGGGACATGGTTTCAAATAACTGCTTATTTCATTTTCCTAGTGACTGTTCATATTAAAAGAGTAATAGAAATGGCACTGGAGGTTGATTAATAAGACATCTGAGAGGGTGAAATCTCACATTCAAGTTCCTATTTTTAAAGTATAAATTTGCTTTTTTTTTTTTTTGTTCCACAGATTGAATTAAAATAAAACTATTTCCTATAAGTTGGAATTGTTACTCCAAATTAAGTGAAAATATTGAAATAAGTAGCCTATATCTCCGTCTTTCTTAAAATGTGTCTGAGCATTTGCATTGTTTATTGTACATATTTTTAATATTTATAACCATCTTTATGCCCAATATCAGTGCTGGCTCCACCAATGTAGGATGGCCATAATCAATTTGTTTTCTTTTGCAGTTTTGATACAAACTTAAAATTTTAAAGTTCTGTGAAAATTGAGGATAAGAGATGCTGTATTATATTTACAGCAACTGCATTGCAAGCATTTGCTGAAAATCTGAGAATTCAGCATATCATCAAGGTAGAATGTATAAGGGAAAAATATGGCCATAATCATCTAGATAATAAAATAAATGTGTTCTGACAAGAGGAATGGCCCATGGCACTATACTTGTTAGAAATAGCAGCTAAAGGATGACCCAGCTAAAGCCATTTGCAAACCCTCTGTATATAAGCAATCCAATTGTTGTAAAGTGAAAATAGAAATATGCCTGGAAGCATGCTTAGCATTTTTATAGTATTTAATCAAGGTATAAACATTTAACAGAGAAGGTTTCTTCATAAATACTGCATAATACTCTCATACAAATATTATGATATTTTCTCAGATATCATGTTCTACATATTTTATCTTCATGGCCTTCAGTAGCTACTGTTATTCCAAATCATACTGTTTTCCTCTGTGGGAATGCACTAATAGGATTTTCTTTTTCTTGCCTGAGAGTCATGATTGTAACATTGGTAATCTCAGGAAACTGTGAATACACTTTATGCACTAAAATTAGATGTGTGTTTATGTAAGTGCTTGGCATGTACAAATAACCAAGACATACTATTTTATCACTGCACAGAATCACAGTCTTTGCTCAATATTACTGTCTGAGGACTCCAGCAAACTGAATGTATATGCATTTCTGTAATTTTCTTTTGATGGAATTTCAGGCCTGTACTCTTCTGACAACAATCTCCAAAAGCATATAACTTTTAGAAGTTCATAGCTATAGAAGAATATGAGAACCCTAAGGAAGACCTAGATATGTATTAAAATGAGATGAACATGTTCCAGCACATATACTATTTATTAGGCAGCTGTATAGCAAAGGCTTTAATTGATCTGTTCAGAAGAACATTTATAGAATGTGAGAGTGAGCTGGGACACTTGTCTCTCTGGCTCAGGTGCAAGGCTTCATTTAAATTTTATTTAATGCAGAGGCATTCTCTTGTAGCTTCATAAATAACCTGTATTACACATATTCTTTCCCTCCCTTGTTAATTATTACAGTTTTGAGGCTGCCTTCTGTGCCTGAAGTTTTTTTGTTTTGGAGTTCATGGCTCCCATATTCCCTTGTGCTGGGATTATGCTGTTTCACTGTGCAGCCGTGATGAGCAGAACTATTAATAGCTTGCTCCCTCATGCTGCACTTACTGGGACTTGTGAACAGCCAGAAGAAATGCAGCGGCGCAGCGCTACGTGTCCTTCTGCTACGGCCTTTTATCCTCTGTACTCAACAGACTTGATAACACAGTGCAAAGCACATTTACTCTGCTCTTCCACATACCTGGTGGGCCCTCACAAGAAGAGGCATGCCACTCAGAAGAGCACCTGTGAGAATTCAAAGCTCTGGTCGCACGTTTAGTTGCTATGCCTAGGGTATAAAACTGCTTAGTTTACGGAAGAATTATTTACTTTTTCTTGCCTGCAACCAGGGCTGCTTCCAAGCATATTCAGAACTGGCAGCAAGCTCTCAGGAGCAGCTAAACATGCAGGACCTTCTTCTCCACAATGCTCATGCACCCTACAAAGCCAGAGTGACTGCTGCTTTTCTCAGACAAGGGACAGAAGCAGGATGGGGAATAAGATGGCAGCCTCACTCCAGTGCTTCCCAGCAGCAATCACAACCTGTCTCCTATCCTCATGCGTCAGGAAACACAGAGGTTTCATCTGCTCTGGAGTTACCCCAAATCTGATTGTCCTGAGCAGTCTTGGCCTGCTGCCACAGGAACCACCTAACCTTGGCCATCCCACCCAGCCCACCCTCTTCCTGCTCAGGTGATGGCTGAATCTGTTCTGCAGCTAGAACCCCATGTTGCCTACCTGCCTGAGACGTATCTGCTGCCAACCCAGGTTCCTCTGCATCTTCCCTCTTTGCTGCGCCAGCTCTGACTTCACAGGCCAATGTACACACATAGAGAAACTTGCTGAAATCCACATTTTTTTTCAGCTGTCTTGTTCAAGGAATAAGGATGTGGTTAAGCTCTTGCTAATTAACCTACTGGGAGTATCAGAATTCAGTTAACTATCCATTCCTCTCAAGATCTTTTTGCTGCAAAGCTGAAATTCAACTATAGGTCACCTGATAAGAGAACAGGTGATTTTTGAACATGGGTGCTGAGCAATAGGTGCCCTTTAGCTCACTCTCGGTAGGAGAGATACCTCCCTTCTGCAGTCTTCTTGCCTCACATGTAGCCAGATAACAAAGAAATGGATTCACCAATTTGGCTCTAAAAGTGGGGAAATTACATGGAAAAAAGTTCTAAAGGCTGTATAATCTTGCAGGCAGGACAGCAGGAGCAGAATGTGGAGACTGCCCTTCCTTAATGGGATATAACAGGCCTAAACTGAAGAGCGGGAAAACCTCTGGTTTTCTCAATATGCTGAGCTGATGCATTGAAAGATTACAAGAAATAACTTTGCAAGACTATTTTGACAAGTATCTGCAGAACAAAACCCCCTTTAAAATAGAAGAAAGAATAAATCCATGATGGCATAGAGGCTGAAGAACTGGGATTTAGAGAGAAGAGTTTCTCTTCAGCCATTTTAAGTCCTTCCCATGGTTATCTGTCAGCTGTGATTCCCTTGTTTTTCATGTGTCCTCATCATTCATTTTACTATTTATTTATTTATTTATTTGGTTGGTTGGTTTGTGTGCAGAGAGGTAGGGAGCATCCTGAAACTCAGGAAACGCTTAGCTCAGGAATGCACCAAGACATGGGCAGAAATTGCTAATGCCAGGTCTCAATGCAGGCAGTAAATTATTCCTTGTTTTTGATTCACAAATATGAGAAATGAGGCACTAGTGAATCTAACCAAACCAGGCACCTGTTATAATAACTTATTTTGAATTAATATCTTTCTCTTCTTCCCCTTCTCCTCAAGTTAGGTTCTTACTGCAGTTCATTTACAATTTTCAGTGTATGAAAAATGTGATTAGCTTCAGAAAAAGAGCTGATGCTGCTCAATGAAAGAAGAATATTCTTTACTTTGGGGAGAGAAAGGGAGTTTATTTGTGGGACTGTGGTGGAATATTCAGGGGGAGGTTTCAAGACTGTTAATAATTTTTTCTTATTATTATTCAAAGCTTTTCTTTTCACAGAGGTAGTATTCAATTAGGAAACTCCTATGGAGCAGAGGGGAAAACCAGCAGGCAAGGAGTCAAAATCTTTGCAATCAGCACTGATAAAGGGCTGTTATTTTGACAAATGGGATAAAAATAAAAAGCATAAAAGGCTGCAGCAGGAGGCCTGAAACGGACACTGAGCACTCTCCTTACTCAGCAAGGATGTGTTTGCCATGGTAAGTCATGCATGCTTGTTGGAGGCGATATTCTTTGATTTGTTACTGCCTTTTATCTTATTAGCAGTTACTGTAGTTTGAAATGTGTTAAGCAGAGCAATGCTCTGTGCATGTAATGCTTTCAAGGGTTTGACTGCAACATTTTGAATAATTTCACAGGCCTTCTGTGTTGAAAGAGTGACAAATGGCTCAGTGGTTTTGATGTCTGCTCTGGTCTAAAAGAGCATAAAAACCAGATACAGAAGATGTAGGCTCAGTCAGCACACACTGACCGATGTTTCATAGGCCGTCTCTTTATTTGTTTGATGCATCAGGGATCTACAGGACATCATGTCTGACATTTGGCTCTCTACTCTTTACCACATTTCAGAGCCTCTAGGACGGCCAACAGGTTGCCCAAAGCAGTTTCCTGTGGCTCATTGAAGCACGGCGACTGGGAAGCACACCTCTGGAATGTTACAAGTCTAGCACAATCACTTTGCAGCACTTAGCATGCAAACATGCAAACCTAGCATCATTTGCCACAGAAGAGGAATTGTACGTGCCCTCGGAACTTTTATAAGGTAGCCCAAACTAACACTGCATACACACAGAGAGCAGTGGAGAAAAGCCAGGAGGGTGGATGTAGTGAGCTACATCCGAGACACTTGCCACTATTAGCGTGCTGAAATAAATTGGATTAATTTTGCAGCTACAAGTTCTCAGAAGTTGAGTCTGGACAACTAGATAAAATGCAGATGCATCCTTATCCAGATTTTCTAGGGAAGCTGTATACTTCTAATGGTTAGGACATCAGAGTGTCCTATAGCTTCATTTCTTGCTTCACTTGTCCTGTGCTGCAATGTCTGATAAACCTGTTCAGCTCTCATTGTTGAGACTTTTTATCTGTAAAGCAGGATTAAAATACTTACTACCATCCCCTGAAGCACATGATGGATGCCTGCACCTCAGGATAGAGACAATGATGAATTGTCTTTGCAGGCCAATTTAGAACTGAAACAGCTTTCCATGGACTTACTATGTCCAGTAATATCACATACAATCAAAGACTGGCCTAATCTACAGAATCAAATTGTTTGGAAAACACTGAATTTTTCCACTCAAAGTGAATGCCTTTTTAAACTTCTCACATACATTTAATCCTAAAGAAGTAGTAGCATGTTGATACTAGTCTACTTAGCACACTGTGATACAATATTCATCACAAAGTGATCAAAACCAATCATACAGATATAATTTACTGAGGAGACAAAAGCCCTGAAAAACAGTAAGAGATTAGCAGTTCTGCTATATATGGAGTATGATGATGACAAATTTTTATGGTTATGCCTCAAAAATTTATAAAGTCAGCCATTTCCCCAAAAGATCTGTAGGTCTCTTTTGACTCCTCAAGGAAAGAATAAACGTATCACAAATAAAAGTCTAGGTTTTTCACAAAGGGGTTAGAATGCATGGTTAATGCTGATTTGCTGTCCTTCGAGAGAGTAAAATTTACTGAAAATTTACATGGCTCTTTGAATGAACATCCTGAATTTTGGGCTATGCCTTCAGTCTCCAAAAAGGCTGACCATGGAAAACAGAAAGTTTTGTGTCCCAGAATAGTTTTCTACAACCCACTTGTAACCTGCAAACAAAAATGATAATATGCTAGTATTATACCCATAAAAATATGTCCTGAATTTTTCAGAACTGTTTAGTGTTTAAATATCCAGATATCAAGGTTTAACATTTCAGAAGGCCCTAACCCTTTGCTCGTGAAAAACTTCTGTCCTTATCTGGTATCTCCAGTTATTCATATAAAATTATAAAATTATTACTAACTTTTTTTTTTTTTTTTTAGTTAAAGGAAATAACAGCCTAATTTGAAGGGTAATGTAAAGGTAAGTCAGTCTATGAAGTCTTGAGGTTTAATATGGGTGCACAATTTCATTTCATACTAATCAGTCATCTTTGCTATCTTGGAAAGCAGGTAAGAGAGTTCTCTGAGCAGTTACCTGCTTCAGCTTTTAGGAGAATATTGAAACAATTAAAATCATATACTAGTGAAATGTGTGTGCAGACATTCAGGTGAATGCGGTTTAGGAAATTAAAGTGTTATAAAACCCCAAGAGACAAAGGCATTAGTTTTCAACAGTATTTATAACAGAGTTGATTCCAGGCTCCACCTGGTGCCAGATTAGGCCTTTTGTGTCTCATGCAACTTGTGTGCCGTGTGCTGACATCTGTGTGGTGCTCCAAAGAGGCATCAGAAATGCAAAGAATGAGAATTTAGATAATTTTCTGTGTGCAGGTAAGGCTGCCTTGCAGCAGTGTGTGGTTTGTCGTGATGCTTCCTTCCTCTTTCCCATCACTGCACTTCAGTGTGATAAGGAAAGGCCTCTCTTGCCAGTTTACACTTCTCTTCACCCTAGAGGGATCACAGGTTCATGTTGGAAAAGACATTCAAGATCTTTGTGTCTAACTGTTAATCCAGGATTTCCAAGGCCAACCCTAAACCACGTACCCCACTGCTACATCTGCATGTCTGACACTACCACTTCCTTGGGCAGCCTGTTCCAATTTTTACACAGCTCTTTCAGTGAAGAAATTTTTCCTAATGTCCAATCTAAACCTCATCATTACAGCCTATCCACCACTGGAAAGGGATTTATTAGGTTTGGATGAAGACACTTTCTTCAAATACAAGGCTGAAATTTTCACTGAATTTATTGAAAAAAACCCACCACTTTGGAGCCAAATAATTGTGGAACCCTATCAGTTTCAAATTGCCCTTTCCCAGATAAAATTTCCCTTATGAGATGATGTTGTGGTTTGGGAATTGTACTTCCTAAAATAGCATCGTGACTGAAACTACTGCAAACCACAGGCCACTCCCTGCCTCCTCCTCCCCCACACCTGCGGTGGGCTAGAGAGGAGGACTAGGGACACAAAAGGTGAAGATCATGGATTGATGTAAGAACAATTTACTGGAAACAGCAATGAGATAGGAAAAGAAACAGTGACAACCAATATGAATGGCAGAGGGTACAAGAAAAAAAATTACGATTACTCACCACAGAAACCCCTGACAACAAACACCCATTCACAGCCACACTATCCCTCTGGTTTGGGACCAGCACCATGCAAGCAACCACCCCCTTCCCAGAAGACAATCCTTTCCTCCCCTCCTCCCACTCCTCTCCCCACTTCCCCTCCCAGCAGTGATGTGAAGTTGTACACAACAAACTCTGGGCCCCTGTCAGGGCCCCCTCCAGCTACTGCAAAAATTAACCCTGCCCTGGCCAGAACCTCTCATGGAAGCCTACTCTTCTTTTTTGACAGCAGGGAGTAAGAATTCAATTTCTTTCAATGGTTGCAGCTAAGAAGTTACAAGAAAGTATCCTGTTTTATTCTGTATTCAAGGAATACTATATTTGCATGAGAGAAAATAAGATTTATAATTGTAGGTCTAGTTTCATACAATCTCTAAGAGTATGTACATTATTGTTTGCTCAAAGAATTCAAGTTACAAAAAAATTTGTCATGATGGCTATGAGGTAGAATACAAACTAATAAAATATGTGTGATGGGTGGCAAAATATAGACATGAAGGCAGACAGCCTGAAAATTCAAAATTCTTAGGAAATGCAGCAATACATCCTATTAGTAACAGAACTCACTAGGAGAAGGACTTCAGATTATGGAAAGCACCCTCAGGTGAAAAGAGCATCCACAGATTTCCCTTTTTTCACCTCTGCTACAGCTCTCCTTTGATAATTTATTCCCACCCAGTCTCCAGCACATTGTGCCCAGTCATCCATACAAACATAAAGCAAACAAAAACCTGTAATAAATTAATCACACCATTTCTCCTGTCTGCAAGGAAGTAAAAAAGGGACTAGCTGTTATCTCTATTTCAAAACACTTGGGTGACAGCCATGTAAGTGTTTTAAGATAAATAAGTTAAGAGCAGCTTCATTAAAGGAAGGAAGCTCTATTGAAATGCACGGGTGCAGTCCAAAGCTTGGACTGCACACTAGGAAGAGTTTTCTTCAAAGTTTGCGATCAGGAGCTTTTGCAGCAGCTAGCACAGGCATGCTTGCACATTACTTCTCTTCTGTCACATTTAGCTGTGTCCTTCCTACCAAGCACCATTAATCGCACTGATGTTCCACCAGTAAAAAAAAGAGGGTAAGTTGCTAGTCCCTAAGGATGCCGCACCATCCCATAACCTGAAAATCAGCCTGAAGCAATGCAGAAGAAAATGCAATCAACACAAAATAAATTAATTTATGTTTTTGGCTTTATTGTGCCGCAAAAAAAAAAAGCCCAAAAAACACCCCAAAACCCCCAAACAAACAAACCAACCCCCAAACCCCCCAAAAACCCACAAACAAACAAACAAAAAAAACCTCAAAAACATCCCCCCAAAAAAAAAGCAAAACAAAAAAAAAACCAAAAAAAAAACCAAAAAAAAACAAACAAAAAAAAACAGCAGGAAAGGGACATATAAAAGGCTCCAAATAATATTTGTCCCAAACTTTCAACTGAGCAAATTTTTCCTTGTGGCACTAATGAGAGGACAAGTATGGTCAGGTTTGTGTCTTCACCTGGTTCTCAGGCATGCAAAAGCTGTCTGGCTTATGACTATAGCCTGCTTAGCCCCTGCAGAGGGAGCAGGAGCGCCTCATTATCAGAGATGGGAGATTTGCAAGAAGGCATCTTGGATGAGATGCACCTAATTAGACAAGACTCTTTCCCCTTTCCCCGTCGTCAGAAAGTGAGAATGGACTCGAGGATTTTTACCATTGGCAATGTGTGCTGAATGAAAAGGGCCTAATGTGTATTTTATTGTAGCATATTCTGTAGGAAATGCATATGAAAGCCATTGCTGGCAGCCAGTCCTGCCTGTGCAGACATTGCATAATCAAGGCCAGAAGCCCTAGGGGCCTGACAGCCAGTCACTTTTAAAAAATCCCGCTGTTTCACTGCACTTTAGAGAAGATTTTTGTAACTTTTGCTTTGATTACTTTCCTAAGGAAAATCCCCTATCATTTTTCCATTGTTCCTGATCTTGCTGTTTTTTTCTGCACTGAACAGGGTTTCAAAAGTAGACATTCATTTTAAATAATTCAATTACTCCTACTGCTGTGCAGTTTGCCTTAAACTCCATTTCTATGCCCAGAGCTATGCTCAGGGCAAGAGAAAACTTCTAATTATTTGGACAGTTTTGCTCTTTAATTATAGAAGATCTTTGTTAGAATGACATTTTCAAGAAACAAGGAGAGGCTTGTTAAAGAAAGATAACAAAAGAACCCACAAAACCCAAAAGGCTGAAATCTTTATGTATTCCTTGTTTTGATATGCTACCCATTATGATAGTGTTGAAGCAGGTTTAAAGCCTGGGGTGTTGGAGAGAGAATATGGTTGGAAAGCGTGAGAAGTACTGCTACTGTCAACACTGATTTTTCTATTCTCTGAGCTTAGTGTTAGGATATCCTAAGAACTGTTCTCAGTTTGTTTAATGTCCTTGCAAAATCCTTAAAAAAATAGAATGATAGAGATCTGTGGAAATGGGATGGTGACTAACATATTTTATATGTCTCATTTCTCATGCAAGGGGCTTTCATTTCCTGGGAAGATTCCCTGCTGACTTACACTCTCCATCTAAGTAGTGTTTGGGCATCCTTCCTTTCTTCTTCCTCTTCACTCTCTTCAGTTGAACTCCCAGTGGCCTGTCATTGTCCATACTGCTCCACCTTTCCAGTGTCCTGCCTGCTGTAACTTCTTCCATATTGCATCTATTCCAGGTTCTTTGCTCTTCCTCAGTTTGTTTTGCAGGATGACATCCCTGTGCCTAAAAAAAATGGTTAATTCCTTTTTGAATACAGATACAGGAAGTGCTTCCAACCTAAGCTCAGCACTTCCAGAATCATGTCTTCCTACTTCTTAAACTGAAGATAGCACTGGAGAGGGAAACTCATCCTATGAAACAATGAATTATCTCATCAACTTCAGAATGAGTCAGCTCTACTGGAAATACTCACTCCAGATTGCAGCTTGCACCAGTTACTCCCCACAAGTTAACTGTGTGCTGCTGGGAATGTGGCAGCAGTTCCTGGCACTTGGAAAGGTTTTCAGACAGAAGCAGTATCATGCAGACACACACAGGTGTTATGTGGAAGCTTCCAAACCAGAGCAGCTTTGGCACTGACCCTGACGCTACTTTTCATGACACTGTAGGCACTAGAAAAGGACCAAGGTTCATGGAACACATATCTCTGAAAAGTTAACACATGATGATACCTGACATGAAAGGATTATCAACCTCAGTCACCACAAAAGTATGAGCATATTCTGCCATAAAACATGTTCACATAAGGAAAAAGATATTCCATTCACTGAATTAAGTAGACTGCAATTGAATATTGCCAGATTGCATCAGTTGTTAAGTGTTTAACATTCTCCAAGTACTTTTGCACGCTGAACTGAAGCCTGCCTTGCAACACATAGAGCCATCTCTAAAGACAATATTAAAGCAGCTGTGCAGCTTTGGAGTTACTACCTCCATGAGCTCAATAATTTCTTACTGTGTAGCATTTTGTGCAGGTTTGTGAGAAGCAGGTCTGTTAGTGAGTCCAGCAGCTCACTGCATTTAGTCCAGCTGCTATGAGCATCGTGCTGTTGCACCCAATTCTGAGGTGGTCCTGGGAGGGATGTGTCTACCTGCAGGCTCTGGAGAGGACGATGCTAACTACATCTGCTGCTGTCCTTTGGGGTTTTGCTTATAATCTCTGTTTGGTTTATATTTATCAAGTTATAATCTCCACCCCTAAATCAAAGACTGTCATCAGTTTAGAGTGCCTGTAACTTCCCTTCTCCCACAGATATATCCTTTTCTCATCTAGAAACTTTTCCTCCTAGATCTTGCACACTTATCTTCCTAATTACTTACTGACTTTATTGTCTATACCCAGGGGCTATGCTGATCCCCAAATACATCACTTTGCTGACATTAAGCATGGCTGGATTTTTTCCCAAATACATGTCGTGGATCCTTCACTGGTATGTTTGCCACAGCATATGCTACCAGCTGATTATATTAAACATAGGCAACCACCAAACAAGTAGAGTAGAGGCAGTAGTTCTCCAGAGGCTGCCTTCTGAGTATTCAGCTGAGTGCTAAATTCCAAGAGTAAATAATAATTAACTGAAAGTAATTAATGTAATAAAACTGCTGCAAATGGTACAATTTCATATCTGCATAAGCATCCCACGCTTGATCTGGCACTCCCCTCCTGGTACAGTGATGGATACATAGTCCCAAGATCAAAGCATCTATATTTTCTTCTGGTTTAAATCTTCAATTTTAAAGGAAAAGTTTTAAAAAGTTTCTTTTGCAATTTAAAACATTAACACAAATAATTGCCTTTATCTAGAACCAAGAAAAGCTGACATCATACACGAAACTATAAATGTAGCCAAACAGGTTGTCTTCTCACACCAAACTTAGCGCAGGAATTTAGTTCTTAACTTAATAGAAGGTCATATCTTTCCACAGGTTTTTCTGCTGAGATTCTGAAGCTTTTAAATATAAGATAATCTTCTAAGCAGAGACTAAGAAAAATAATAAGGAATGGGATACAGTAAGGCAATTACACAAAGATTCAGGATTAAAGAGACTTTATTACTATTTCTCTCCTACATCCTCCCCCTCATCATCACGTGGATAAAGGGTTGTAAAAGATGTGTGCAAGGGAAGAAGACAAGGAAGAGGATAGTTTCTTTGCTCCTTCAGCCAAATCAGTACTTGTTAGTACAGCTCCTTGGGGATTACAACTGCATCAACTTCTCTGTTGCTTATTTTAGAGTCAGCTTTTGCCAAACTGCTGTGCTGTTTTCCCATTTTGTTGTTCTCCATAAAATCCTCACATTTTCCTTTCTCAGAGAACTGCTTCTGAAAAATCATGACTCAGCCAAAATGCTTTCGAAAATTAAAAATTAAGGTCTTTGGAGTATTTTTACTAAGCCAAACGGGTAATTATTGAGCACCCTGCCCCAGCATGGCAGACCTCCTGCTCCCCCTCTTCTCCTCCCTCCATCCCACATTTTAGTGTCATTCGCAGACTTGCAAAATTAGACAGGTTATTAATAAAGAAATTAAAAAATGTTGGCCTCATTGTTTGTCCCTGAGGGATGTCACTTGTTACAGGGTACCAGCTGAGTTTTGGGACATTAATGAACACTGTTTGAGCCTGATGGGTCAGCTAATTTTCCATCCACCTCATTGTTCACTTATCCAGACAAGAATCCATCACTTGGGCTATAAGGACCCTATGAAAGACCATGACTTTCCTAAAGGAAAGTTATATAATATCTAGGCACCTTTTTATATTGCTCCTGAGTAGTCTGTCCTGTCTTTCCACCTTCTATGTACTTTCATTTTGCATAAGAATTCAGCAAGGTGTTCCCTATTTCAAAACACATAGCTTCTTGTTGAGAAAGGATGAGTTAACCCCATACCAAAGAGAATAAATTAGTCTCATAAAGCATGGCAGAAGCACTCATACATTTTTCATCATGTTAAAAGTATACGGTTCCATTTACAGAACTGAAAAGAAGGCAATGCCCCTTGAACTACTGGAAGAGTAAATGGTCTGTGAGACTTGAATTTCAACACTTGGCATGGATGTTTTGTTGCAGAAAGGCTGTATACTGATTTTGTGTATCATATGAGTTTACATATCATATCTAGGTCTGGATGTCAAGCTAGTTTTAGGGAGTATGATTTCCTTTTAAAATATCCTTTCTGCCTTGTCTGTTTTGCTTCAGGCTCTGGAATCAGCCTCGCTTGGTTGGTGCATAACTGACCTGCTAACTAGACCTTCACCCAGTTTATGGAGACCTGGAGCAAGAAGGGGCAGAGAGAGTGCCCCAGAAGCCTCACAGTTTGGGAGCACAAGCAACAGGTGATAGAGTGAGTCTCCTGCTTAAAACCCAAGACACAGCATGTTTTGCTCATGTTTTGCAGAGTTCAAGACTACTGCTGCACCACTGGACTTGGACTTTTATCTCATACATACTGCTAGCAAAGAGAAAACCTCACGAACTGGAGCCACTGCTATAGCAGTAGACCGCAGGTATTTGGAGAGAGTTGATCTACAAATGGAAGGGATGGTGAAAAGTAAAAAACAACCTGAAAATGGACCGTGAGAGATGGAAGCCAAGATCTACCTGTTCATTAAGAAAACTCATGTAAGATGAGTAAGACTCTACTAAATTCCTTAGAGAATGTTTGCATGAGGGCATGGTTTTCCATTAAATTGTTTCTCTAGAAGAGTTCAGCAGAACACAGAACACTGAAAAAAGACCACTTTGTTGGCAGCTTCAGATGTGACAAAATGTAGGAGAGAGCTTTCTATTGGAAGCTAATGAACTTGGACTGTGAAACACCCACAGGAATGGAAGGTGGAAGAGACCAGCTCACCTCTTATAACTTTTATATAATATTGTTCCTTGTTGACAACCATGAAGGGTCTGAACCTGCAACTGCATGTCAAGGTAAGTGACAAGAATGTGAAGTTTTCCTACTATCTTTTACAAAAAGACAATGTATGGAGGTGGAGCTTCCTTATAAATATGTCACACATTTTTACAGAATAGGAGGAAGGCTCATAAGATCATGAGGTACCTGTAAGTTTACAGAGGTTAATGAGATTAAATCAGTGTTGCTGTTCAGATCCTCTTTTGATTTCCTTTTGACTTTCCCAGTGCCCTCTGATTCTATAAAGGCCAGCTTCTCTTAGAGAGATCTAAAACTATAAACAAGGTCAAGTGCAGAGAAGTGCAATATATTTGTTTTCCTATGCCCTAAAATACATATGGGATTGATTTCTGTTTCACCTCATATATTTAACAGTGTTAATGCAAAACACAAAGTTTTGCAGTGCTAATGCAAAACACAATCATATCCAGAGAGACTTATGAAAGATCATGACTTTCAGGAAGGAGTTAATCCACTGTAATCATAACTGTGGGGTCAGAATTACACCCATCAATTTAAGACTCCACATTTACCATTCTCAAGAAGTAAAATTTCATATTAAAACCCCCATTCATTTAATTACTAAGGATCCAGTGATCCTTAAATGTCCTCATGACTCACTGTTAAATTTTACCCACTAATATGATTCTTTCACAGGTGTAATGGGATAGCCCTGAAATAGAGTAATGCCAGTTCTTGCAAGAACTCAGGACTGAAGCTTGTCATGTCTGTCTTGTGGGAAGATTTCTTAACTTGCCTGTAGCTTTGTTTTGCTTGGTTTAGCTCAGACAACATTTTTTTTTTCTCATAGACCAGGTGTTTCTGGCTAATTTGCTTTACTTTTGTTTTTCTTTCTCTGTTACAACCATCATTATATTTAGGTAGCAGTAACAAGAAGTTAGTCTATGCAGAATGAGATATTTATGATTCTGCAGTGGAATTCCCTTGCTCAGTTTACATCCATTCCAGGTGATTATTTCATAATGCATGGATCCTTGGGATTCTTGGTTAACAGCAACATCTTCTATAAAGGCTTTTTTTAAAGCCTTGTTTTCTGAATATAAAATCTCTATCTCAAGCATGTAGAGGGGGAAGGAATTTTTTTATTGTTGAAAAAGCAAATTTTAATTATAATAATATATTCTGTCTATAATCCTGAAGCAAAGGACCCAATTCAGAATCTTGAATGTTTGTACAGAGGCTCTACTAAATTCCTTAGAGAACATTTGCATGAAAGCATGGTTTTCCATTAAATTAATATTGATCATGTTCACAGTCTGGAATTAAGTGGATAATTCTTTTCCATGCTCGCACAACTCCTCTCTGTACAGAAAAATTTGATAACTGTATTCAAAGAATGAAAGTAAATAATACATGTAATCAGTTTAGGATCAAATCAAGGTTCAGCTAGGGGCACTCTATTCCATTTCCCAATCTGTAGTGTTTCAAATGAGGAGGGTGTGTGGAAGTGGATTCTTCTCTGAGCTCTTGTCTTAGTAGCATCATCAATGATGATAATACCAATGACCATCTTGTAAACACTACACTTAGAATGGTTCAGTTTATATGGTTGATACAAGAAATCTCTATTTAGCTTCATTCATGCTCTAAAGACTACATTTCAGCAGCTCAATTCTACTGGATTCAAGGATTTGTGTGCAAACTGACATAGAAATAAAGTGTACATATAGATAACTTTATATGCTTTTGTGAGAAGATCATTGATTAAAATTGATTGATAAATTAAGATTTGCTAGTTTGTTTTGATCCAGCCTCACACCTTTCAAGTATCAAGTATTTGCCCTACTTTTCAATGTGGCTGTATTAAATGAAAGAAAGATGTGCAGTGCAATAGAGACAGTATAGTATGCTAACTTTTGAAGCCAAAACCATAGATATCACTTTTACCATTTCTACAAGATAAGTGGAAAAATTATTTACTGTCATTGGTTTCATGCTATGATTTAATTGACTATGACAAAGTGAAATACCTATGTATATATGTATATAAAGAAAATCAGGAATATTAAAAATGGTTTCTTGTGCGGTAAATAAAGAATTAAAATTATGAAAATACCACTATGGTTTTGCAGAAACAATAATGAAAATAATGGTTAGAATCTATTGTCTTAGATGCATTTTCCAACCTAAATGATTCTATGATTCTTTGAAAGGCTGTCCCACAACTAACAAAAGCAACACACAGAATGCTGGAAAAGAGTTGCAATTTTATGCTATAGCCATCAGCAGGCCCTGCAATGCCAGTAAGAGTGAGCTGGGAGACCATGGCATACAAGAAAACGATGCACTTTTCACCCTCTATGACCATACACAAAACGTAGCTTAAAAAATTCATGCTGACAGCACTTTCACTGTAAGCACAAACAGAACTATGTTCTTCCTGCAAGATTAAAAAAAAAAAAATCTCTGGTTACAAAACTGGCCAGAAACCTACAGATTTACTCCTGTGTGTCAGGATATGTTGTGTTGCCATCAGTAACTGTCATAAGGTAATGGGTCTTGTTACACACAAGATTAAATACTGACCACGACATGTAGCACATGCAATCTATAATGAGGCTTTCTTATGCTGTTTGGGTTTTGGAAATAACCTATTGAATCTTGTGTGTGTACTTCCATCCATGCATCATAGAACATAAATCACTCAAACATGGCATTATAACTGGAAAAATTTAACTCACCAGGGATTTTCATGTTTAGTGAACTGACATGATTTTTTTTTTTCTCATATAGCTCCAAAGTAGAAGAGAAAGTAAGTACATTGTAATGTATGAAATGAATACATGGAGTTTTATACTACTGTAGCGTGCTTGAAATGTGTTTTTCTAAAGTGATGGGACCAAAACAATTTAAAAACTGGGGAGAGGAATGGGATTATAATTTAAAAAATTAATAGATACCCAAACCCCCAAAATGCTTTTCAAAGGAAGAATGCTTGTAATTTGTAAAGAATTTAGAACTAAAAATCAGTTATACTCATTTTGAGAAGAATAAACATAGTGGGCAGAGACAGTGTTATCTCAAAAAAGATTTCCAAATACATAAGAACATACAATCTTCATTTTTGTAATGAAATCTCACAGTAATATTAGCTGTACTTCTGCAGACTCTATTGGGACTGTTAAATTTTGTTTAGTTTACCATGACTTAAAACTGACATGGTCACTCAAATTAATGAAATTACATAAAGCACTGCCTTCTAGTCACAAGCAAAATCAGCCTGCAGGCTTGGGAAATACCGTGTGCTACATCAAGATTTCCTTTTTATTTCTCTGCAAGAGAAATTGCTTCTTGGCTAAGTGCTGTTTGTTTTCATGTTTACACAGACCAGTACAAAGAAGCTTAGTCACATCTGTGAGGCAGTGGAATCAGTGCATAACACAGCACAGACCGTGGAGACAGGGGGTTAAATGCTGTCTTCTGGAGGTTCAGGTTTATGTCTGACAGAGACTAGTGCACAAAGGAGAACCCACTGTGTCCTGCAGAGTGTTCTTTGTGTTCCCATGTGCCAGGGCTGGCATTCCTACAGCTACACTTCTTCAGGACTCACAGCCTTCTTCTGCAATCTTCTCCAGGAACTACATTCACCCTGAACAACTTCCTTCTGCTTAGCTTTCACCTTACACCATTTTAATCAGTTCACTCTGAAGCCACATAAACATTAGCTCCAGCATAAAGGCAAGAGTAGAAATTACCTTTTCAGCAGCAGCAGCACAAACATATGCCAGATTAAACTGACTGGAATTTAAGTCAGTTCTTCTGACATTTTCCAATTATTTGTAGTGGCTTAATAAATATATAATTCTCAATCGCAAAAGACTGTATCTGGGCCTGTCCTAGGATAGTAATATAACTCTGCCAAATAAAATTCCAAGTTACATGTGTCTTGAAAATCAAGATTCATATTAATTTCAAAAAGAAAGTTACACTGGATTTCACAAAAAACCCACATCCAGAAGATTTAGAAAATAGCCCTTTTCTGCACATTAAGCATATGGGAAAAATACAGGGCATATGTGTACTTGTTGCTGTCTATGTTGCTGACTTTCTTGTTCTACATCCTTCTGACCACTCGTATTGTACATATTACAGGGTACTTTTAAAGTAACAAAACCAAACATTATCAATGTTAGGACTATAAATGAGAACCTGGCAGATCAACACAAACCTTGGCAATTAGATCCAAGTCAATCTGGCAAATCCTACTAAACGGAAAGATATACTAAGGAGATGCAGTCAATGGAAGGAAATAATCGTATCAACTATATCTCATTTAATTCTACTATTAGTTTTGTATGGCACCAACACAGCTCAAAATTAAATATTCAGCCATCAGACTATAAACCCTTCCACAGCTTGCTGAGAGCCACTTCTTTAGAACAGATAAAGTTTATGTCCTTATTTTGAATTTGTAGGAAGTCCCACAATGGCCTGTGGGCAGTGAAATACAGCCCCTCCACAGGCACGATCATGAGCTAACATGGAATTTCCCTTAAATGAAGGTAAATTATACACATAATAAAATAAAGAGCAAACATCCAACTGCCCTGAGAAAAACAGCATTACATCCACAGGTCAGGAGTCCCTGCTCCCAAGGTAGCAGAAGCAAAGTAAGGCTTGGGGAAAAGATCTTTCTCAAACTCACCCCAAACATACAGGAGTACCAAAGGCTTCAAAACACCTGAGTGAAAAATGAATAATTTTCCAAAACATTCAAGCAACTACATCAAGACAAAAGTAGTTAACAGCATTTAAGGAGGCAAGAACAAAGAAAAAACAACCAAAACCAGCAGAAATCCAAACATTTAGTGGTTTTCGAGAAAAGAAATGGCAGTCTCCACCACTAAATTGCAGTAATACATAACAGCTCCCTGGGGCTGCAGGTACTTGGCTCTTCCAGGCTTAAAGACCTAGCAAATATAACTAAAAGGAGAGGTGGAAAACAAAGAGCCAGTGTGTGGTATTCAAACCAGTGGTAATCCATCAAAGGAAAGTGAGTGCATTTTTATAAGCACTGTAATACCTGCTTGTGTAGAGAGTTAGCATACCATTACCATGAAAAACTACCAAATATGTTTGCTTTAACTTGGGTTGTGCTTATCCACTGTCTTGTAGGAGACATAGTTTGAGTTGCATCAAATTCATCAAAGCAGCTTTGAAAATCTGTTTCAGATGTCTTAAAATTATTTAAAATAATATTGCACACATGCTTACATAGTTTGGACCAGATTTCTGTGCTGCACCCCTTCAGTTCATATAAATATACAGATATTAACTATAAATTTGGTTAGCTGTGCTTTTACAGAAAACATAGATGAGTGTTTATTATTCATCTAAGATTCCATTCATTAGGTTTTACAAAAGGATTTTATGAATGATCCAAAGTCCCAGATTCCATCACTGAACTGCTGACATCACCTGTGCTGTCCTGAGACAGCACAGATTCCATCACTGAACTGCTGACATCACCTGTGCTGTCCTGAGAAAAAGGTGATCTATCTCTGTCCACTTTACAGGTTTACCTCTATTGGCCTTTCTTGCTAGAATGCTCAAGGGAACTATGTGACCAGAACCTTGCTTTTAGGTGCACTTATAAAAAAGCATATTTAGTGCAAAGTACATTAAGGAAATGTTGTTGTGTTGTTGTTTTTCCTGCAGGCATTTATAGTTACTATTCTCAGTAATCTAATTCAATAGAATCGGTGCATGCTCAATCGGTGCATTCACATTTTTAAAAGCTGTATCTTTGAAGAATTCAGTCTTATATAATAAAAAAAAAACCACTCAAAATAGATTATCAAAGTAAAGTAGGCAGACAGGTTTAAAACTTGGTATTTGTGAAGTATACTAAAAAGTCCTTAAACTTTCAAGGAACTTTAGACTTCCATCTTGTAACAATTTTGCAGGGGGCTCTAACAGAATTCGAGGCATTATTTCAGAACACTTCTCTAAAAATAAGAAAAGGGTTCCTCTTCAAGTCTGGTTCTCAGTGTTGTATGAAAAGACAATATAAACAAGAGGTAGCAGTAGTATATATGAACTACAATGGCATGAGTATTTGCATATACCCAAGCTATCCATTTATTTTTTTTAGAGCACTATACAGCTCATAATTTTCAGGTAATGTAGATCTTTATTAAAAATGCTCAGAGAGTTTATTTTGCTTTTCTAAACTGGTAAACTCGTAAGAGATCAAACATTTACATTTTAGAGAGGTAGCTCTACTAGGTGAACGTTCTCTTTGAGCTGTTACATTCACCTAATGAGTCTGTTTTAAGGTTTTTTCACTTGCTGGAAAAAAACATTATGTACTTAAATAGTTTGTAGCTATGGCTTATCAGGTTTTAAGGACTCTATAGAGGTTGGCAATGCTGCATCTTTTACATTATCTAGTCAATGCAACAATTTTTTCCTACCTTATTTTTTCGTGGTTAAGAACAGTGACACTTTTTATTCAGATGAGCTGACCATATTATGTGTTCCACAGCTCTGGAAAGCACTCTTTCCTATTTGCATGTCACATTGTGCGTCTGTCTCATTATTTCAGTGGTACGCAAATGACCAAACATTGTAAATGCTACACTCTGTAAAACAACACAATGACTGCAACTGTGTTGAAAATCTTTCTTGGTTGCTACACTAAAGGATTAATTTTGATCTCACTAGGGAGGAACACATTTAAAAAATGGACGATTAGAAATCTTGAAAAAAAGGAAAAGCACCTATTTAGTGAAGCAAATGAAAACACTCATATTGATTTAATTAAAATTGAAGTGGGCCCTCTTTTCTCATTATCCATTTGTAGTAGACCCTGTTGTTTGCATTGAATACTACTGCAAACCACAAGTCCTTTATTGGCATCTCTGTAGGACCATTTATGTTGTGCAATGATCTACTTCACATGAATAAAGGCATCAAAATTACCTTGATCATTTGATCAAAGGCAGTGTATACTTAGGGACATTCACAGAAGTTCAGGAACAAAGAATTTTTCATATTATTTTGAACCCAGCAACTGAAATTTAGGACTTAGAACTTTGCAAACACTAATTACCAAAATACCTTTTTATCCTCTCTCAAAAAAAAAACCAAAAAAAAACCAAAAAAACTTTTTACTTCTATAAAGTGATTAAAAGTATGCCATTCTTAATAACTTAGACAAAAAAACAAACAGAACTGTTGGGAGTTGGGTATTCCTCTTATAGTCTGTGCAAGTTCCAGAGAGTAAGCATCTATAGGCTGGCTGCATTTCCCTGAAATATACAGTCATGTCACAGTAGCAAAGCTGCCTATGGTAACTCACTGTCCTCGTGGTCGTTCTCTTTCTGTCACGAGATGTCTCATGGACTGCTCAGTGAAGATCTTGCAACAACAGTTTTCATCCTACAGTGCTGAAACCAGCAGCAGTGCATCTTAGTGGTTGTTGTATGGGCAACACTTTAAAGGAATAACCTTTCCTAGTTAGACTGATCATTACATTAGGGACGAGTTGTTGATTCAACATTTTGCTAGAAATTTCTGAGAGATGTGGAACTAAATCTCTTATTTCTAGATATGCCACAATATATGCCCTATCTCGCAGGTAGCAATTGATAACTCAGTGGATTTTGCATGTCCTCCTTAAATACTATGATATAGTGGGGCAAGAAGCCTACATTTAACTGATAAGTCTTCTTGTCATCTCCCTTTAGAATTCTGCATCTTTTCTCCAGCTACAGATAAAAGTATTCAGTTTTTTTTTAAATCAGACTCAAACAACTCAATGAAAATCTGAGACAGATGTAAAAATTTAAGGCTCCATTTAAAAAAAAAATTATGTTACCAAACCACATGGAACAAATCTGGACCAGACGATAGGTTAGTACACTATGTTGTATTATCTTTGCTGATGATAATAAACAAGATAATAAGCAAGATCCAGAGAATAAAACAAGTGGAAGAATATGTGTGTGCACGTACATGTGACATACGTGTGTCTATGTATACATGTTCTATATCTATGTATCTCCTGCTGTGTCATTAAAGATACTTTGAGTATTTGACTTTCTCATTTCCTGCTTTTTTTCTTGATGACACTTATATCTAAATCCCTGTGTCCACTATTCTATTTTCTGGCTGAAACAAATAGTTTTTATTTATTTTTTTTTTTTAATAGGCAGCATTTTTAATACAAATTCTTTGATCAGTTTCACTTTCCATGGGCAGGTTTCTAAAACAGTTGCTTCTGGAAATCAACCAGAGCTATAATTAATATATGAGAAATGCCCCAGGATACTTTCTTATTTTTCCACACTGCAAACAAAGTTTTTGATGGGTTTTTTTAAAATATTCATGTATCTGGGATCAGAATAGAATGTGGGAATAAGAGAAGAGGCTGCAGTGATCAATTTTGGGTGAGAAAAAATTAATACAAAAGTAAACAAAACTTAAAAAGGAAAGGAATTTGTAATTGGGGTTTGAGTAGTCTGTGAAAAAAAGAAGAAAAAAATCACTTTATTATTTGATTAACCATTCTATGTCATTTAATGAGAAATGTGCTGCTAGATGGCCATGAGATATTTCTCACACCATGTAAAATTTACAATGATAATTTTTTAAAATCACTATTTACAGACAGAAATCAAGCAAAATAGTAAAATATTGAAAAAAAAAAGAATTCTGGAAAGATCCAAATATGTTTGCTCTCTTCCAAGTGTATTGGGTTGACCCTGGCTGGACAAAAGCCATCTCTGTCACCCCACCACTACCTAAGCTTGGCCACACAAACCCAATACACCAAGAATGACTACAAGAGATCAGAGACAGTATTTTCACAATCCAATGACAAATCTCTGGTACTAAAGCTTAGCTGATATTTTAGAGGAAGATTAAAAAATCATTCAGTAAGCAGTTACAGAGAAATATGCTTTAAGGTTACAATATTTCTGTCTTTGAAGGTATTTCTCAAAAATATCTTCAAAATTGAAATAATCAAATTCCAAATCTTCTTCTGAAAGACATATTTTTTTATCAGTTTAAATGTCCATTTAAAATGAGCATAACATCAGCAATATCATCGCTTAGTATTCTGTTGAGCTTCTGATGTCATTTATATTTTGAGAATGAGTTGAACAAGCAACGGTATTTTCAAATATTTAGTGCACATCTACAACTATTCATAGCTTTTCATAGTTACTGGAGCTTGAAAATGAATTCTTAGGAAATCCACATCTTCTGGTAAGGTCTTTGCTATCACAGACAGGAAGAAAGAATGACTCAGTAAGTAGGAATTCATAAATTTCTTTTCATCTTACCCGCCCATGCATGCCACTCCTAGTCACATGGGCTGGCAGGATGAAGGTAAATACATGTGTATGTATCTATATGACTGTTGCTATATCTTTATCTGTCTACCTATATATCTTGATATGTATATGCACACCCCTCTTTTTTTACACTGAGGGTTGTCAAACACCGTAACCGATTACCTGAAACCATTGTGGAGTCTCTGTGGAGATATTTATAATGTAACTGGACATAGTCCTGGAAAACCTGCTCTAGCTGATCTTGCTTGAGAAGATGACTGATTTCCAAAGATCCCTTCAATTTAAACTCTTCTTTGATTCTCTGTGATATATGTTAATGGATCGCTTCTATGAATCCACTTGCCAAATTACTCAATCTTGATGCTCAATCTTAATTTTGCTTCATAGAACAGTTTACTGAAAGCCTCACATCTTATATTTCTCACTGCTCACTTCTGAACACTCTTTATTTCTTTATCCTTTTCTGAATTGACTCTGAGGAGAGTGTTGCATTGATTACCAATGGGATACTTGTGTGTTTTATATCCTATTCATTATCCATCTTACCAAGTTTGCTTTCCTTAATTGCTGCTGTGAAGTGCAGCGTTCTTTTCAGTTTGAGCTGTCTGCAATGATAATTACTATTTATTCTTTCCACGAATCTTTACATGTAGATACCTTAAAGCAATTTACATGGAAATAAGACTTAAACATCCGCTTTTCCAATTTGAAGGTTTCAAACTAGAAGGAAAAATAGATTAAATAATTTTATCATGTTGATATCACATCTCTAGAGCATGTCAGGATCTTTTATTTTAAACTAAATTTTTGATTTTGTTCATTTCTGCCTCAGTTAAACAGCAGGAAAATCTTAGAAACATATGGTTAAAGTATTACTGCATTTATACTATATTTTATCCTTTTGTACTGTATTTTATCCTCATGTTATTGGCCTCAAACCTGCTGAAATTCATGCATCTCAGTTAGTTTCAGGAATCTAGACCTGTCTGATTTGATTGTCTACTCATGAAGCAAGAACAGAAGAGATTGTGATTAACAAAACTTTGATGCCAAGCAAAGTCATCATTACATAAATGAAAAATGCTTCTTGATACCTCAAAGGAGGCATTCTTAACATCACTGAAAGTGCCAACATAAATTTCACATACTAATCAAGGGTCATATGAACCTACAACATGAAAAATTCTTTGCAATCAAATTATACAGGAGGTGAGTACAGGATAATGTTTAGCTTTGAGCTCTTTTGCACTTTTTCCATGTGCACAAGGGTCACTTTGTGAATGTGGTAGAGGCCTTAGCCTTCTTTGCTGAGGTCATTACCCAGGGCCTATACTGAAGACTAATCACCTCTGAAACTATAGCAGGCAGGATGAATATACTCAAATTTATGCAAAAAGAGTATAAGCAGCCACATGTATACATTGGCTCTAATGGTGAAATAATGGACTCTTATAATATCCTTTATTCTGCAGAAGCCTTGTTGCCTAATGGACTGATTCTGCTCTGATGCCAAGTGCAACACAGACCTTAACAACAGCTGTAGGAATGCCTCCTACACTATAGAATTGCACTGTAAATTTTATAGTCTTTTCTGTGCTGCAAAAAAGAGCTGTATTTTTTTTTTTTCTAAACCATTTCTAATATCAGTAAATTGGTTTGAATGTCTCCTGCAAAATAATAAAACTTAATCACTTTTATGTGGATTCACTGAAGGGTTGAACAAAAATGTTCAGAATTGGCCATTTTAGCCCCTAATCATCAATACTAAGGATGATATGGTTGCTAAAAGTTGACAAGTTCAGAGTGATTGAACAACATCATAGAAAATTCCATAGAGAGTTATTAAACAGACAGTTTAAGTGTCTAGCTGAAGAAATCCCTAAGTATAAATTTTTGAAGGCTGCAGAGTATTTTCAAGAAGTATCACTACTTACTTGTCCTGTTCTTATACTTAACCTTATATATCTTCTATCGACCATGATCTTGACTGTTCAGCTCAATAGATATTTGGTGTGATCTATTCTTATTTTAGAAAAAAGTTATTGTCAGTTTTCAAGAAAATTATTTGTATTGTCCTTCTTCTTCAAAAAAAAAAACAAAAAAAAAAAAAAAAAAAAAAAAACAACCCAAAACATAAAAGCATTTCAATTGGTAGAAATCTCATGGTATGCCTATTTCAAGAAATGACAGAGAGAACAGGACTTGAGTTAATGAAATTACTAGCACAGAGACCTTTCTAGTTTAATTAGTCTTCTTCTACTGTGAATTAAAGCCAAACCACTGATACTACTCATTAAGAATAACCAAATTTTGGTATACTGGTAGAGCATCTTTTTTTAAATTAGAATTCTCAGATTAGCCATCTGATCTAATTCATAGTAAGAATTTTTTTCTTAAAAGAGTATTTAGAGATTCAAGGTCTATGTCTGTACCTAGCATGTTAGTTGAATTGATGGTTACCAAGCGTAAAAACTGAAGTGTCTAGGATATCATGAAGCAGAATAAAAACAACATGGCTTCTGCAAAGGAAAATCTCATTTCTTAGTTTTTTTTTATTTAAGTTCTTTGAATAGATCTATAAAGTGGTAGATGAAGAAAAAATATTTCACATAATTTTGTAAAACATCTTAAGAGCCTTTGGCATGGTTCTGAGTAAGATTCTATGAAACAAACAGACCAAAAGGACCAACTACATCCCGTGGAGAATCAAGAACTGCATTGCTAGCTGGTTGAGGGAGGTGGTTATCCCAGTCTACATGTGCTGGCCCAGCCTCACCTCAAGCGTTACCTGCAGTTTTGGGTTCCTCATATAAGATGAACATCACGTTATAGTAATGTGTCCAGAGCAGCTCATCCAAGATGGTGAAAGGTCTCAAGGGCAAGGCTTACAAAGGATGGCTGAGGTCGCTTGGTTTGTTTGGCTTGAAGAAGAGGAGGCTGAGGCTGACCTCATTGCAGCCCTCAGGGGGGGCAGTGGCAAGGCAGGTGCTGATCTCCTCTCTCTGGTGACCAGTGGTAGGACCCAAGAAAATAGAATGAAGCTCAGGGCAGTTCATATGTGACATTAGGAAAAGTTTCTTCTCTGAAACGGGGGTCAGTCACTGGAACAGGCTCACCAGTGAAGTGGTCAGGGCACTTGGTCTGTCAAAGTTCAAGAAGTGTCTGGGTGATGCTCACAGTTATATCTTTTAGGTTTAGGGCAGTTCAGCAAGGAGCAGGGAGTTGGTGATCCTTATGGGTCCTCTCCAGCTTGAGATATTCTGTGAGTCTATGAAATAAAATTATCTTGAAAGGAATTGTCATGAAGAAAACATTGTCATGAAGAAAAGGCCAAAGAGCACAATGAAACAACCAGTTAAAACCCAAACCAAAGCAACTAACTGAACACAACAAAGACTTTACTGCATTCAAACTTTTATTGTTCAATGCTGTTCAATAGTTTTAAAAGAACTGTAGAACAGGAGTGGCTCTACTTACTGAAGATTGCAGATGCTACAAAGTCATTAGAGTCAGGAAAGGTCACAGAGATTGAAAGAAATTTTGGACATCCTTAATTCAGGTTGTTTATTCATCAACAAAATAAATATTTGATTTCCAATTGAAAAGGAAATTTCACATTTTTCCAGCATCTCAGAGGGCTCTAAATTTGTGGAAGCAACTCCTTCAGCAGACCTGAAAATTGCTATAGATTCCTTGATGCAGCTGTAGCTGGGAGCCTAACAGGTTATGTTACATGAAGAATAATAGAGTAATTAACATTGCCATATGATGAGTTTCTGTAATTAATGATATTACCTCATTTGGAGTGTACAGTGCTGATCACTTATCCCAAAAGGGACCTGGAAGAACTTTGGTTAGTTCCTAGGTTATTGAAAAGTATGAAAAGTGGACTGGAAATGTTTGAATAGAAAAAGAAACTGAGCAGTTAGGACTGATCACTGAAGAAACAGAAAACAGAAACATGATCAAAGTAGATTATATAAGAAAATAATAAAAAATTAGAAATTCTGTTGCTTGCCTCATATTGTAAATGCAAAGGAACATGATGACATGAAAGTTTTTGATTAAAAACTGATTCAAGGAAATTTCCATTCATTAACTGTAAACTCCAGTACTTATTTTCACATGAAATTGCCAAAATCAAAAGTACAGGAAGAATTTAAAAAAAAAATTAAAAAAAATAAATTCATTTGATGGTTGTTAACAACAAATTTGATAAACTGCCACCATGGTTGCTAGATATAGGAGAATGATGGATTCACTGAACTTGGAAGTCTGTTTTGCCTTGTTTTCCTATCTCATTCTTACCAACACCCTGGAGTACAAGCCCCTAATATTTACAGCACATATCACCTTCAAATACACAGTAGGTGTAGCATTACCTTTAACCAGCTGAGGGGGACATGCCCCACTTTATAAAAGGAATGGACTACGTTACTCCAGAGAAATTAGTCTGGTTCCAAACTGTGCCCTACTCATCCCAGAAAACACTAAGGCTATGTAAGACCTAGATATTCTACACTGCAAGGCATAATTTTGCAAACATTACCTATTACTTTACTTTCCATTAATTTTCAACCTACTTCCTAACATTAAAATTACATTCTCATTTTCTAAGGTAGTGATGTAAAGTCTTGATCACTAGAAAAAGGACAATTGAGGGCACAAAATAAAGAATAGGCACTGCATGAGTTGAGACTACCTGGTCACCTCAAGGCTTTCAACCAAATTTGACTGCAAGACAACATGTGTGTTGCTGTAATATGCCCTGAATCAGTGTTTTCATAAAGAAAAGTCATTGAGGATGGGAAATTCTTTTCTCTGTTTACAGTAGCAAATATGGCATGTCCAAACCCATTCCTTGCCCTTGAGGTCAATTGGCACAGTGCAGATGATAACTCACCCAATGGTCTATTCAACTCATTATTCCCTGGAGTAACTGCTGTGTTGTACCTCTGCATATTGTCACTGGCCTTGGAACCTGCTTTCTATACATTTTAAGGGTATATATATTTCTTTCCTTTTTGTCCCATTCAAGACACCTCTACCTGCTTGGAAAGTTCCCCTTTGAGACTCCTGCTCACTGTCACTGCCAACACACCTCAGAACACCTCTGAATTCCTACTGTTCCAGACACCCACTGGGGCCATTGAAAAGGCTGTTCTATTGATAACCGTGAGCACCATGATCCACTAGTTCATGCCTGTGCCAGCTTCAAAAGCACATCTTCCAAACCAGGGAGTCACGTGTCTCCTTCAAACAAGCAGATTAGGAAATATTAAACTTTGACAGAACTGTATTGTTGTAAACTTCACGATGGAAAACCTACTTTCAATAAATTCATTACAAAATAAACAGCAAGCCAACTTAATGCTATCATGACAAGTTTTCCTTTCAGATATTTACTATGCTCATTTTAAGTAATTCAGAAGGAGGTTACATACTGAAAAGTGTTAGAAGTTATTGAGGTTTTTTTCTCAATAGTAAGACTAACTGCTTAATTTATTCTGTGGCTGAATATTAATCCTAGCAATGAAAAAATTTCATCAGTTATAACATGATTTTTGAAAGCTTAGCTGAGCTGCATATTATCTCCAGATTGCCATTGGCAATTCAACTTGCTAAATAAGCAGAACTGCAGTGAATTACTTTTTTTTTAATATATCATAAGACAAAAAATAAACAAATAAATAAACTAAAAAGGGATTTATATCGCACTTGAGAGATTTGACCAATGAATGAGAAGGAAGAACTGAAGTATTTGTACTAATCAGGGAAGAATTGGACTTAACTAACTCACATAGAGCACTTACAATTTTCAGTGAGTGATTTTCAAGTCTGTAGTACACTTGACTGCATCTTGCTGGATTTTGTGCCTAAAATGTTTTACTAACAGTCCACTGAGTTGTGAAAATGCAATAAGTTCTTACCGTGGGAGGAAAGGTGCATTTCTTAAGAGTACAGCAGAACTAGAAATAGATTGCTATTTCCCCTACATGAAAAATGTTACTGCACACAACAGGGCTGAATTTATTTCTAGGTACCAAGGTCCTATCAATGTTCCTTCATATCAGCTGTGTCAACCCTTTATCACAAATGTAGTTTATAAAATAAACCAAAAAAATGGTTGCCTCTTACTGTCAGATACACTTCAAGTAATAATCCTGTGTAAGATTTAATACACAATCTAAAATAAATAAGGAAGAAATTAACAGCTATAGTTTTCATTTATTTATTTTTTCCAATTTCCGTCTCACTTTGAGGACTGATCCTCTTCTGAGGTATGGCTTCATAATTATGATTATAAATTCTTTCCTTGATTTTGCTTCTATAGAATTGCTTTGCAGGCTCTATTCAATTTTAGACTAATAGTGCTGTGCCTTAGGAATACCCATAACAAATAATTTGCCTTTGTTTAGGTCAATGAAAGATTTCATGGATTGTTGACAAATACATGATGCTGGATTGCACCTCATTTCAGTATTTTCTATTTTCAGTGAGGAAAGCAATATAGAAGTTCACATCAAATGATGAAAACCAGCAAAATCTGAAGCTTTATATTTTATGTTCCATATTTCAAGTGTTATTTTGAATAGGAGATATTTGGATCTGTTTAAGCAATAGAAATAAGTGAGCTTATATGCATTTTTGAATAGTGAGATAACTGTGCATGGTATCAATGGAATTTTTTCCATCTATTCTTACCAGCAGCAGGTCATCTGGTTCAATGAACTGATTTTCAAAAGCAAAGGACATTTTGCTGAATAAATACTGTTTCTGTGACTTCAAACAAGTAACACATTAGAAACTAACACATTTTTTTGCTATCTCAATTAGAGCTCAGAGAACTTGTAGGAAGCCTAGATGGAGACCAAAGCTGTCTGAGTGGCTTTAGCTGATTTTCTGAAACTAATAGTAACAGATATATTAAGAAGCCACCATTAACCTTCTTTCAATTGCTTGTAACATCATCACAGTACACTCGCTTAATTTTAAATTTTCCAATATGATCTTTATCTGTTGTTCTCAAGCCCAACAAAGTTTGATGAAAACCTGCTGTTTTTCCTAAACTAAGCTAAGAGTTACTTAGTAGTGAGAAAAAGTGTTTCTAGCAATTTCAGGAATATCCATCTTTTATTACCTTTTTTAAAATAATTCCTCAGTTTTGCAATACTGGTGATACTGTGTGTGCTTCAACTCTTCCCTGACTTGCAGATAGTAATAGTATATGTACAACATCACACTATTTAAATATTGAGGCTACATTCATCCTAAATTTCCAGCACTATCATATAATGGAGTCAGTAGACTGTCTAAAGTCTGAAACACAGGAAGTCCTGTGATTGGTCAGGATCTGCAGGAAACCCTACAGATGCTCTCCTTGTTTTGGTGAAAACAGAAACAAAAGAATCTGAACGGCACTGTGAATTTTCTAGCAAAACCTCAAATTACATCAGGATATGCAGATAAACTCAAGACTGCAGCTCCCTGTGTTCCCTTGTAATATCCAAAGCATGCACAACTTCAAGCAGCAGATTTCATCCTCCTTCTCTGAGTTTTCTGCACCAACATCCCATTGAGACTGAGAAACAAAGACTTCATGAGTGGGATACTCTTTTTTTTACTTTGAAGTCCCTTTGAAAGCCTTTTTAATGCACCTTAACACCTGTTGCAGAGCAAGTACCGTGCTCTTGTGTGCACATTCTGGGCAGATGCACAGTGGTACAGCAGCACCCAGGTAGCTGTATTGGGTTGATGCTTGCTCCTACTACCTGCAGATTGAACAATTCCTGCATCCTGTCTGCAAAGCAGATGCATCAATAAGAGGAAAACGCAAAACATTAAATAGTCAGGAATCTATATCCACAGCTCTGATATTACCAGTGGTCCTGATCTACATGAATGAGGAACAAAATTGAAAAAAACCCCTTTTAACATGTGCATTCTGCTTTTCCAGACAGCCTACCTCAAAAGTAGTGTGATCAAATGCCCAGAAAAAAATTCTATAGGCTGTCAGTCAGAATATTAGACGTGAGAGGAGACAGCACAGGACTGGATGAGCAGAGTAGCGTATATTTTCTATTGCCAGGACTGTTTTTACTCTGCATATTCTTTGTTGTGTCAACTGTCTAGTTTCAGTTCACTCCTTCAAGGTCCCTTGTCCTCACATGAAGCCACTGACCAGTTACTGTCCTTTTCCTCTGGTTTCTGCTGAAAGTAAAAAAAAAAATCCCCAAACTATCAAGTATAATGATATTTGAATTATATTTGCAGAACATGTTATTTTATGCTCTGTTCGTGTCTTAAACACCTTTCTCAAAACACATGCAGTTCTTTTCTGTTCAACTCCTGTGAATGAAAACAGTCAGTTCAAGTCTATGAGCCCAAAGTTCCTGAAACCAGTGATATCATAACACAACTGGAGCTTGCTGGTAGTACACAATAAAAATAATGGCAAATTCACAATAATAAGATAGTAATATAACTATATTCTATAATATTTCTTGTCGCTATTGGACACGAAATAAGTACACAGAAGTTTGGTAAGTTCAAAAGAGAAAAAAAAGGAAGTTTTATTTGAACATCTGGTATTTATAGAATTTCAAAGGTGACCGTGGATTGGAGGATGGAATTACCACCTCTCCAGCCACACTGGTCAAACCAACAGTTTATCAATTCTCTCCTCCCACAGAGAAGAATGTAAAACAATAATTATTTACATGAATAGTGCATGAGAACTCCAGTGGAAATATGTAAACATTATCAGAAGGCTAAAGAAGTTTTATGAGAACTTTAAAACTTTCAAAAGAACTATAAAAGAAAACTTAACACTTTTAAAAATCAGGGCAACATATTTCTTTTGAAGGTTAGAGAAGAATACAAAACAGTAGAATAATATCTTGCATGGAGAGAACTCATATAGCAAACTCTGTATGTCATCAACTCACTAAATTTCTCATTGATCTCCTTTGGTCTAGGTCTCCTGAAAAAGAGCTTCATTAATTTAAATCCATCAAGAATCAGTTCTGTGCATCCCTCCTTTCCCTTGATTTCATCTCACAGCCACAAGTTTCAGATTACATGACTAATTCTTTCACCAAATTGATTCTTTCACTGAATTGAAAGTTCCCTTTTCACTTGTTGTGAGTAATTTCCAGAAGATGGATTTCACATATTATTTTAGTTGACATTAAAGAAAATAGTAATTGATTTTTTTGAGTATTCACACTCTTTCCCTCGTTGACGCTTTGTAAGGTTTGCATGCATATATGCCAGACCAAGTGAAAAACAAAGAAGGATCACAAACTTTAGGGATTTTTTTGCTTATTCTGAACTTAATTGGAAGAGCACTGAGAAATCGTATACTTTTGTTTTAGCAGAGGGTGTTTATGATTTCAATTTAGCAGACAGCGTAGTTTTATCTTGTCTAGGTGATGCTCTGAAACCTATGGAAATGTACTGTTTTAGAACAAAAACTTCTACAGAACACAGGCATAAACAAAGCCTAAATCTGTCTCAATACTGTAAGATAAAAAACATCTAGGGAGAGGTAAATAAATAAATCATATTCAAAATTGCAATCCACCAACAATAATGAGAATAAAATAATTTATGCAACCAAGTCAGTTAATCTATTTACATAAAGAAAGTGGTCAAATATCTTCTCAACATGTTTGTGATGATGGTGATTTAGCAGGGCCACAGCCATTTCATGATGTGGTGGCCTTTGAGTCACTGCTTCAGACTAAATTGTAGGTAAAATGATGCATGCTTATTTCTATTTATCCAAAGTGCCACAGGTTATGCACAAAGAAGGTAAGCTATGCCAGCATAAGCCATCATCTGTGCTAGTATCCGCAGTAGGGCTATTTTCCTACTACTTTTATTATTTAGAATTATGAGATCACATTTATGTCCTTATAATCAAAATTTCTCTTATTAGCAGCACTTTTCTTGTTCTAACATTACTTTTTATAACTTGGTAACTACTGAGAGGGAGACATTTTTGCCATTTTTAGTTATCAGATAGTCTGACAGACAGCACCCATTAGGGTCTAAGTCTATATTCAAGTATGCTGCTGCTGCTGAGAGCAGAACTTGACCTTTTCAAAGTGCATGTCTGTGGTTTTCTTTTTCTGGTCTCAGTTTAAGAGTGAGAGAGGAGGACAGGAGCATACTGAACACTTGTCAAGAAGCTGTTGTGGTTTTGGATAGACAGAGAAGGTATCAGATTTGAGAATAATAAAATTACACTTGAAATAGGAAATAGCTTGACTAGACTGCATGCAATGATTCTGTACCAAAGACGTAATATGAAAGTGAGTTAGCATTAGGATAACTTCAGGGAAATGTTTCCACAAAGATGTAGCCATGCATATAGCTAACACACAAATTGATGAAAAATGTCAAATATTAAGTTTATCACAGAATTGTTGCCAGATTTTGGGAATCCTCTAAACATGGACAAAGAGTCATGTTTATGGAAAAGGACATTGTTTATTCTGCACAGGTACAAGGTGGAGGTTTTCCATAAATCAAGCATACCAGGGAGCTAAATGGAGAGAATTTGTAAATTGGAATTTACATAAACCCACCTATCTAATGGTTATCTCCTACCTAATGCATCGACATTTAGCTTGTGCAACCTCATGCAATACTTGTTTACTGTACCTATGTGGGCCTCTTCTGGTGGTCTCAGGACATCAGATTATGGTGCAAATAAGATGTGATCTGCAGCTCCAAACATGTCTTAAACAATTGCCAAGCAGGATATAAAATACAAAAGCTTTCCATAAGCATTACATAACACATGTTGAACATACCTGATAATATCTATTTGCATTCAAAAGAGGGGATAAAGTTGTGAATGACACCATCAGCTTCCATCTACAAAAAAGGTCAACAGAAGGGACAAAGAATTCAGCTTATAGACATCCAGATGAATCCAAAAGATAGACAGATCACAGGTGGATTCATGCAAAAAGGAGATCTATTAAACAGAACAAACACAGCTGATTGTCTATCTCAATGGCTTACAAACAGGTGGACTATTAAATAATAAAGTAATAAAGAGTCAACACTGCTTAATTTATTTGCTGTGGTGGTTTTTATGTTTCTTTGGTGGTTTTGTTTGTTTCTTTGGGGTTTTTGTTGGTTTTCACTTTTAACTACCACAGAACTTTCAACCACTTCCTCAAAATATGAAAACTTTCTTTAGGTTAATTGGTTTGGTGAGAACCAGATGTTAAATGAGAAGCATATTCCTTCTCCTAACTTTGAGAAAATTGCATCTAAGTGCAATTTCTAGATTGAGAAGAATCCAGTTCACTCCTTCAGTGGGAAAAAAAATCTGAAATCAGCAACAGAATTTAGGTTTATTGAAAGATTGGAGGAACCTTAAAGACATGTTTGTGCTTTGGATGCATCTGAGAGGAAAAAATCCAGCTGCCAAATGGTTATCACAAAGTGCCTTCAATGGTATTAAGGCCACAAAATTTCATTGTGGCCTCTCTCTTTCACACAGAAGCCATTATTATTTCATATTTTCAGCTTTACATTTGGACTAGACTTGTGCTGGACTGAGCCCACTTAATGACTTCAATGAAGTTGTTCTAAATTACTGATGGTATGAGTGAGAGCAGACTCTAAACTAGCCTGGCCTTTTGATACAGCAAACATGCTACCTGTAGAAGAACTTGTGGCCCTTAAGTATAAAGTAACTGTGTTATACCTTCTGTCTACGGAAGGCATTAGTGAAAGTGGGACATTTATAATCACTGTCCAATTTTTTACAAGGCTGCTTTGCTTGATAAGAAATTAACTGGAAGAAAACACCTGATAACCAAACCTCAAATGAAATCTTGAGCATGTGGAGTAAAGTGTAATCCATTCTAAATTCCCATCACTGCCCTTCTCCATTATTTTGCATTTGCTAGAACCCTGCATCCCTATTTGTGGTCTGTTTCTTTTGCCTCCATGGAGCAGACGTCATAGTGGGACTATTTCACTGGAGTTGAGTTTAAAAAGACATTAACATCCTAGGCCTTGAGATGTATTTTATCCAGAATTTCCCAGTTAACCTGTGGGTCACACAAAAAGCTTACAGTTTGGGTCCCCTGAGTAATGTATTATTCAAGTTGCATATCCCTTCCAGAAATGCTGCAAGGCTTAATTAGTGATTATTAACTGTTCAGGGTCTTCAGATGAAGAGTACTGTATAATTACTTGGATTTACCATTGTGTTCATTGGGGATAACTATGTTTTCCTTCTCTCTTATGAGAGAGAAAACACAACTAATGACTTCGAACTTGAATTTCAGGCTATGAAGATGGAGACTTTGATTTTTTTTTTTTTATTTTCTTCTATCTAGTGCCAAGTGTCAAAATATATTTTTCTTCACTAGAGACATATGAAAGATTTGATTTACAGGACAATCAGGGGATTGGGCCCAGTCAGCATTGGGTTAAAAAAGGCAAGTCCCACTTGACCAACCTTATCTTCTTTTATGACCAAGTGACCTGCCTAGTGGATGAGGGAAACGTTGTGAATGTAGTCTTCCTGAATTTCAGCAAAGCCTTTTATACTCTCTTCCACAGCATTCTCCTGGAAAACCTGTGAGTCCACAGCTTGGATAGGTGTGCTCTTTGCTGGGTTAAAAACTGGCTGGATGGCTGCTCTGAAGAGTGGTGAGGAATAGTAACACATCCATTTGGCATCTGCTTACTAGTGGGGTTCCTCAAGGCTGAGTATTGAGGTCAGTCTTGTTTAATATCATTATCCATGATCAAGATGAGGGGATTGAGTGTTCCCTCAGTAAATCCATGGATGACTCTAAATTGGGTGGAACTGTTGAACTGCTGGAGGGTAGAAAAGCTCTGCAGAGAGAGAGGCCTAGGCAGACTGGATCAATGGGGCTGTGGAAAATTAAATTAAGTTCAACAAGGGCAAGTGCCCGATCCTGCATTTCAGTCACAATAACCCCATGCAGCAATGCAGACTGGGGAAAGGGTGGCCAGAAAATGGTGTAGGAGAAGGTCCTGGGGGTTCTGATCAATAGCAGCTAAGCATGAGCCAGCATGTGCCCAAGCAGCAAAGAAGGCTGGTTGCATCCTGGCTTGCATCAGGAACACTGTGGTCAGCAGTACCAGGACAGTGATTGTCCCCCTGTACTTGGCACTGGTGAAGCTGCATCTCCAATCCTATGTTCAGTTTGGGGCCCCTCAGTACAAGAAAGTCATTGAGCAATAGAGCAAGAAGAAATGGTCCTAAGCTGTGCTAGGAGAGGTTCAGGTTGGGCATCAGGAAAAATTTCTTCACTGAAAGGATGGCTAAGCCTTGCAACAAGCTGTCCAGGGAAGTGGTAGAATCACGATGGAAATGTTCAAGAAAGACTGGATGTGGCACTTAGTGGCATGGTTTAGTTGACATGGTGATGTTAGATCAAAGGTTAGACTTGATGATCTTGAAGGTCTTTTCCAGCCTGAGCTTTCCTTTAATCATCTGAGCTGTCTATGTACAGTGAATACCCCAAAGTAGGCCGTCAAGAGTGCAGCTCTACCAAAACCTGGTAACATAGCAACTTTGGCAGCTGAAAATGTAGAGACGTGTCTCTGTCACAAGTCTATAAATTATGACTGCACTCCAACTCAACTAAGATCAGGGGTGCACCAAATAAGAAGAAAAATGAATCAGAAACTGTAACCTGGAGATCATATTTCACTTTTATTGAAAGAAAGTTAAATTTTGTTTTATCACTGTGGTGGATTGACCCTGGGTGAATGCCAGGTGCCCACCAAAGCTGCTCTGTCATTCCATTCCTCAGTTTGACAAGGGAGAGAAAATATTACAAAAGGCTCATGGGTTAAGGTAAGGGCAGGAAGAGGTCACTCACTAGGCACCATCACGATCAAAAAAGACTTCACATGGGAGATTAGTTTAATTTATTACTAATCAAATCAGAGCACAAATATGAGAAATAAAACTAAATCTTAAAAAGATCTTCCCCCCACCCCTACATTCTTCCTGGGCTTAGCTTTCTATTTGCTCTCCCTTCTTCCCCCAAACGGCACAACAGAATGGTGGATGGGGGGATGCAGTTGGTTCATCACATGGTGTCTCTGATGCACCTTCCTTCTCAGTGGGAGGACTTTTCACATCCTCCTCTGCTCTAGGTGGGGTGTCTTCCAGAGGATGTAGTCCTTCAGGAGCAGGCTGCTTCAGTGTAGGTCCCCTGTTAGGTCACAAGTCCTGCCAGCAAAGCCGCTCCAGCACAGGCTACTCCCTGGTCTACAGATCTTGCAGTGAGTCTGCTCCAGCTCAGGTTTCCCATGGAGTCACATCCTTCTTCAAGCATCCACCTTCTCAAGTGTGGGTTCCTCCATGCTGCAGGTGGATCTCTGCTCTACTATCGACGTCCACGGGCTGCAGGGGCACAACTGCCTCACCATGGTCTTTACTTTGAGCTGCAGAGGAATCTGCACTGGTGTCTAGGGCACTTTCTTCCTCTCCTTCACTGACCTTGCTGTCCTTTTAAAATTCAACACTGTATTCCTTGTCTCTAAATATTGTCCCAAATAAAAGAAAAAATTTCTTTGAAACACAAAAAAGGATTTCTTAGATGGAAGAAAGCATCCTTGTTAGCCAGCTTGAGCTCAACAATATATTTAATTCATGCTTTGTGATATATATGCAGTTTACCAGTTTTTTCCAATAGTCCAAACTGATTTGAGAAAACAAAATGAAAGGGATCATATTTTGAAGTACCATTTCTGCCTATAAATGGACCTTAAAGCCTTTCTATAAGACTTTATATTTTATTTGCATGAAGTAAAACTTCACATTGAAAGTCCATTTTTTTTCTAAAGATTTAATGCATAGACTAGCTAACTAATCTGGTAATTGCAGGATTCTGTGTCTAGTGATATATGGTTTCAAACTGAATTCTCATGTGCATTAAAAAAATCCACTGAGAACTATTAAATATAAAGATATCACCTTTGGCTCAAATATGAGGCTGGGAGAATATCAGGATGTAGTTTGCTTAATTTTATACTCTTCCCCAAATGTCTCATGTTGGGTGCTGCCAGAGACTGTGAATTCTACTGGATTTTTCTTCCATAAGGCCAGTTTTTCTTCTGGCAGAGTCCATATAGTTACTTGCCTTGACACAGGAGAGAAAAGCTTAAGTCTAGTGCTCAGTATTGTTTAGAAGATCTGTTCCAGCAGATTTTCAGCACAATCTTTTAGCTACCTGAACTGCCTGTTTCTAGCTTAGCCTAAACATAGCTATTCCTAAAATGGAATCTCACTCCTCACTACTTTCTGTTCTTAAAGGGAATATGAGGTCAGCTTAATTTGCTGGCCTTCACCTTGTGTAATGCTGTGCAAGCAGGTTTTGTGAAGTACTGTGTCATAGCTAGAAGTGGATGTAAAATAATAATATTTCAATGTTAGCTCCTGAAGTACATATACTTAAGTCTGGAAGAAGGAAATTTGAAAATCAATGTGCCATTTAATTGCTTTTATTTCCTCAATGACTGACCAATGAAAAAGCCATTTTGTTTTTAATGTGGGTTTTGGTGAACCATATCCAAAAAGAAAGAGAGAAAGAGAGAAAGAGAGAGAGAAAGAAAGAGAGAGAGAAAGAAAGAGAGAAAGAGAGAAAGAAAGAGAGAAAGAAAGAGAGAAAGAAAGAAAGAAAGAGAGAAAGAAAGAGAGAAAGAAGAGAGAAAGAAAGAGGAGAGAGAAAGAAAAGAGAGAAAAGAAAGAGAGAGAGGAGAAGAGAAGAAGAAGAGAAAGAAAGAGAGAGAGAAGAGAGAGAGAAAGAAAGAAAGAAAGAAAGAAAGAAAGAAAGAAAGAAAGAAAGAAAGAAAGAAAGAAAGAAAGAAAGAAAGAAAGAAAGAAAGAAAGAAAGAAAGAAAGAAAGAAAGAAAGAAAGAAAGAAAGAAAGAAAGAAAGAAAGAAAGAAAGAAAAGAAAGAAAGAAAGAAAGAAAGAAAGAAAGAAAGAAAGAAAGAAAGAAAGAAAGAAAGAAAGAAAGAAAGAAAGAAAGAAAGAAAGAAAGAAAGAAAGAAAGAAAGAAAGAAAGAAAGAAAGAAAGAAAGAAAGAAAGAAAGAAAGAAAGAGAAGAAAGAAAGAAAGAAAGAAAGAAAGGAAAAATCACAGGCCTGTAATTTTCTCTCCCTCTGGCTTTGCATTCCTCTGGGACGCCTAAGTTTTGTAGCATCCAAATTGTCGAAGTGACTGTATGAAATACAACATTTGAAACCTCTTAAGTAGTTATAAATCAAAGTTGTCCCATATTTTACAGTACATTTATTTAAGAAAATCATGTGTATATAGTATCTTTCAACCCAAATGACACAATAGCATTTTAGAAACTGGATTTGTTTCTATCAGCATCAAGATTCAGTCATCTCTGAGAGGTTAAGAATCTGGCAGAACAGCAGCTTCAGTTATCACAGGAGCAAATTCACACGCTGGCTGTGTGTAGAACTGCTAAGGCAAATGTCCCCATCAGAGCAACTGTCACATCATTTTCATCCACTGAGAATGTGGGTTTTTTTCAATATCTTGGCTCCTTTTCTTTCCTTATATTGTAGCATCACATCATACAATCTGTGTTATTTATCTAAACCAGATAAAGTGATGATCTCCTTCCAAGCGAGTGAATTTGCCAAAGTGTTTTGTGACCTAGGAGAATCTTGGAGAAAGATTCATGCCTCAGTCTTCTGCATATCCTACTCCTTCCCTCCACTGGATTTTTCTGAGATTTCCTATTTGAGGATCTTTCTGTGCACATGCAGGGACTGGAATTCATGTCTCATCCCTGTCTCTTCTCTCTTCTTTGGGGTAAACAGCCAAATAGGACATCACACAGACCAAAACTTCCCCTTTTTACAACATCAGTTAAATGATATAATTATAGGTACAGAGCAAATGATGGCAAAGCTTGCAACAAAGAGAAGGGATAGACATGTCAAGCAGTTCATTCATGTTATTCTTTGATGTAAAAAAAAAGAGTGATTGTAAAGAATGAACTGTATTTGATTAAAATGAAATAAAACTTGAGTTTACTAGATCTGAATAGTCACATAAGTGCTTCCACTTATTTAAATGCCCTCAGTCAGCAGCATTGATTTGTACAAGCTCTACAACAAAAGACATTATATTTGACATGTTTTTCAATACTTTAAAAAAAATTCTCTTAAAAGGTGTTGCAGACAGTGATGCAGTGATTTTGCCTTGCTAAGTCCAGAATTTTTCAAGGTTAATAGCACAAATCATTTTTCACCCATTAAATCTGGAGTTGAAGAAGAGAATTGCATTGTCTGATACTTGTCATTCAATATTTGTTGTTCTCCTGTTTAAGATATTTCAGTCTCTCTGAAACTATCAGATTCAGAGAAGCACACCATGCACAGCAATTAGTAAATACAATATACAAAAAATTCATAGGTAGGCATAGCTTTTATGAATTGTCTAACAAATGCAGTAACAGAAATCTGTGAATTTTCTCCTTGTTTTAACAATTCATGAATTGTTAAAGATGACAAAATTACTCATATACAATGGACTGCTGGAAAAGTTAGTCCAAAACGTATGGTCAGGCGTAATTTCAAAGGTTGCCTATAATCCATATGATTGTAGGAATGTTTCAGATACAGTGTAAGCTAGTAAGATAATTATACATTTAATCTAGTTTCTATGCATATACACCTGAACATTTACTTCTGTGTCCTGATACTGCTAGGGAATTGTGTCAATTTAGGAAAGCTTACAGTATGCAGAACTGTTGAAAAGCTGCTTTACAAACAGGCCAGGTATGCATTAGGAGATATTTATAGATGGGAGATGACTTTCAAAAATTTTTTTTGGAATGGAGCACCAGCGAATGCAGACTTTCCAATTAAACCTTGTTTTTCTTGGTGTTTATCAATATGAGTTTGCTTGGCAGTTCCTCAGTTGGGATTGAAGGACTCTGGGTGTGACTTTCCTATGAGGCGTTCAGGTGACAAACGCTTCTATGTTCTACTGAATCCTCACAGTCTTCTCTGGGTTGTATCTTGTGACTTCTGCATCTTCCACATCATCCTGACAGCTTCAGTAACTTACTCCCCTGCATCCAACCTTTTGGAGTTGATATTGAGCATGACCTGCCAGCTGCCATTGCATGGGGTAGCGTCAACCTTTTCCGAAGTCATTTGTAAGACTTCTCTCTCAGCTCTACAGTTTCTCAGGTTAAAGTCAAATTTTAACAGAGGAATTACTTTGTTGCTCCTTGTCCTGCACAGTGGGTGGTAGCTCAATGACTTTTAAACTTTTAGACCACAGTCTGAAAACTAAGGCTGCTAATGGTTACAAAAAATACCTGTTTACTATTTTATGTAATGTAACATTTACATGCCATAAAATATCTCCCCTGTCATGTATTGTAGGGTTCATTCTGTCTTTTGGAATGAATGTAAATAAAATGACTAAGTTCATGTACTTTCCCATTTCAAATGAGTATGGATTTATGAAATATTCTAGCGGAAGGCAACCCTGCCAGTAGCAGGGCATTGGAATTAGGACCTTTAAGGTCCTTTCCAACCAAAATCATTCTATGATTCTACATTTTCTGCAGAAAATGTTCATTTTCTGTCAAAAGTGCAATGCTTTTTCTCAGCACTTACACATTCATGTTATTTTTTTTTTTTTCTATTGCTCTTGGCATGTTCTTACTCCTTGAGATGGTTGAATTTTCTAATAACGCACATTTCTTAAAAATATTAATCCAGAGATGAACCCTTAGTGGTTAGGATTGCTGTATCACTTGTAGTTGTGTATTTGCTCAGATTTTTATGGTCTTGCTGTGATTTTTCTCTGGGATCTCATCCATATTTTCATATTTTCATCTGTTATCACTTTATAGTTTGGTGTGTCTTTTACATGATTTTTTCTATTGATTTTCTAAATCAGAGCTCTCTTGAATTTGTAGTTTTGCTTTCTGTCTGATGTATGCTTGAATAAATCCTGTACATGCAGTGAAGAATATTTCTTTCAACATAGCAATGTTTTTGATACCCTTGAGGATGTTTTCAAGTGTGGATCTTGTGATTAAACATGTGAGCACAGGAATCCAAATTTTTCAAACAGAGCATATTGTGAATATTTCAGGTGAAGGATAAAATATTTTCCAGTGCTTATGATATTATAATTGAATGTATTTATAATTTAGAGGAAAAAATCTGAAAAGAAAATACTCAAAAGAGGTTTAAATTCATGTAAGAATTTAATAAGTAAGTGAAAGTTACACTATACAATTTAAATTTGTTATGGAAGGGATTTCCAGGCTTTTCTGCTTGCAGAAACCTAAATACCTTTTTGAAAAGCACTTTTCATCATAAGGCTTATCATTTTTGTATCAAAGATCTGATGGTTTTCAATATTAGTTCACAACAACTTTATTTGCCTTCCAGAGTGGCTTAACTTTTATTCCTAATTATACTTCTAGTTCTTTTATAAGGGAATAGTGCTGAGCATATTGAGATTTCTTGCCCTATCTCCTCAGTTTTAGTTTCCCTGACTTCTTCCTCTGTTTCTGCTGTGTTCAACGAATCACAGTGTTGATGCTCAGCAGGAGAGAGGCTGACTTTGTGATGTGGGGCAGAGGAGTGCTGATGCTGTAAACACAAGGAAGCCCTGTGGGCTACTGTTGTCACAAGGTTCTCTATTGCCCTGATCAATGAGTCCATCTCCACGATGGGAATATTTGCATGGAAAGACTGTTTCATTTTATTTGAATTTTTTAAAGTGGAATTTTCTGTTCAGAGATTATGTCAGGTAAAAAAAAAAAAAAAGAAAGGGTATGAAGTTCAGTCTTTTGCTGCAGTTGTAATCCTTTGTCTCTCTGTTAAAAATGCTGTTCAGGATGTTAGCTACAGAAAGGGTATCTGTCTGCAAGGTACTAGTTGGAAACCATCAAATGAGATTTGAGGCAGAGATCTTCAATTTGTCAGATTCTCTACCCTACCAGAATGCCAACAGACCTCTGTGCATCCAGTTGTATGTGACATGTCACAGAGTGTCACAGGTTAGCATCAATGTGGACGGATGTGGATATCAAAAAGAGTTGAACGTAATGTCCCTGAGGAAAAAAGAAAAAATCCAATGAAAATATAATAAAAGTCCTATTCCAAACATCTGGGAGAACAGCGGACTATTTGCAGTTGGGTGTGTGGTCCTTGAACTGGTGGCTAAGAAAATAATGAAATCTGTCCTTTTGATTAATATTGCATATGGAATAATACTTTGGAGAAAAAAGCACAGCAGCTTTCTTCATTACTTAACATTTTTATGTATATTTATTTCTGGCATATGGTACTAATCTGACAACTTTTAGAAGATGAAACCTTGTTCACAGGATCTATTTGTTATCACCTCTAGCCTTTGAGAAAACAGTCACCACATGTATCCTGTAATCCTCACCTTCTCAAATATGCAGACATTTCATCAGGAGAGAGTTACTGGAAAAAAGCATGACATAAAAGAAAATAAGCAATTTTTGTATCTTGTGTGTTTATGTTGTTCATCCAGTGATTTATGAGGTGCTCAACTTGATCTATCCCAGTTCAATACAGAGAAGAATTAGCCTCTCACTTTCTAACCTCACTTTCAGACTTTAGCCTCACTCCTAAGCACAGCATACTAGGCAAGGTGGTGAGCCTTTCTGTAAGGAGGCTGGACACGGTGCTGTGTGCCATGCCAGACTTCAGTCTTGATAACCTGAGCAGGTCTATTGGCTCAACGTGTCCCTGTGTTTTCCAATTTCATCACAACTTGACAGTCACTTCATCCCTGCCATCCCCTGATCCTCTAGCATTTTGTGATGAGCCTTGAGTCCTGCATAGTACATGCACTCATTGACAAAATGAGAGAAGAACAAGGAGGATTATTCATTGTTCCCATTAAATGTAAATCCGTTCAACAATATCTTAGCAGAAAAGCAGTGTTACTTCACAGGGAAGTTTACTTTGGACAGAGGTCCTTAAAAAGGCTGCACTTTAATCTTTAACTATACTGAACAATCCCATTCCCTTCTTTTCTCCTCTTTCCTGCTCATGCTTAAGGACCCTGTTTATCCTAAGGAAACCGGTAGTTCTAAGCTGGCTTTGCACTGTGGTGACTAAAACTATACAAATTGCCAACTGCCATCAGGAGAGGCAACTGAGAGGCTTGGAAAAATATGGGGATTGTGTGACACTGACACAGGTAGCAGTAACTCTACAACCACAGTGTGATGGGCTGCTCCCACAAGGAATGCCCCCAGGAGGAAATCAGCCCTTGTGGCTCTGCTCTGTAAGGATGACAAGTACTCCGAGCATTCAGTTTGAAGTCATACTCTGGGAAGCACTTTAAAATCCACTTCCTACTGGTCTTCAAAGTCTGCAAAATAAACCTGGTAGGAAAAGTATAGCGTACCTGAAGAAAAGAGGTTTTCTCTCTGAAGTTGGAAAATCATGCACACATTAGCTAGAAAATGAGGGCAGAGCTTTAAGATAGGGATCCTACAAATCTTTGAAATTACCTTCATTATAGTTAGGAAAGAGTAACTACAGTATGTTACATATGGACTTGCTTTGGTTACAGTTTTCTTCTCATTCTTCCTGACTATTTACAGAGAGAGTTGGGCTCTTTTTATTAGCCTTTTAGGCTTTTTCTTAGCCTTTCCCCTTGACATGAGCTGGACAGGGTGATCAAATAGTTTGTTTCCACTTATGACTGATTCCATAACTAACAATTTTTTTGGGGTAGGAAAGTAAGGAGAACATCAAAATGTACCTCCACAGAAAATCATAATATAATTTTATATTATAATAGCCATGTATAAAATGTAACAATGGAATATTTTCAATAAATTTCTACTAGTGTATTTCAGAAAGACAGCTTGCTGGTTGATTGCAATTTAAAGCAGACCCAAAACACTGACTGAGATGTAATGCTGTGCTTTCATTAGCACGTGGGAGAGGAGGTTAATGGTAGCTGGTGCACTGAACTTGATTTCCTGACTCAGCTAAAGACTTCCTCTCTTGCTATTTTACATAACCTCTTATCCTTATTTCCGACATTCTTTTAAAAAGTGGGCCAAAGGAATGCATAATAAAAGCAGTAATTTCCTCTCTATTCAACAAGATTGGCAGATTTTGCAGAACTCTGTAATTATCAATATTTTGCTGTACCATGCTTGCTACCAAAGTTAAAACATTCTCCACCATCACCATATATTTCCAAATCTGTTTCAAAACCCTGTATGAATCTATGGTTAAAGAAATGGAAGTTCTAGTAGCTTTTACCTAAAGAAGACTTTGCAAAATATTTCCCACAAGAAGCTAGAAATAGACCCAAGCTTGAATAATTTTCCAGGTTTGAAATACAGGGTGGAACAATCACAACTGGCTTCATCAGTTTACAAGTTTCACAACTTTCCCATTATTTGGGGCTTATTAAGCAGAACTACTACAACTTGCTAGTTAATTTGCCTGCAGAAATGTGTAAGAGTCACACATTCAGACACCAGCAATGAAATGCGAAGCCATGTAAAACTTCCTGTATCGCAGGTTTGAAACTCATGCCCATAGTTATATTAATGAAAACAACTGCTTTCCTTGTTTTTTTGTGTGACCTTTCTCAAGTGGGATGTTTTTCTAACACGCATCAAATGTCACAGTGTTTTGAAAGACCAAAAATAATCATCATTCACAAAGGTACTTAAGAACAAATCTTTAATGGGACTGCGCATCTGCTTCAGGCTGTACATGTTCCTAAATACTGAACTGAATCCAGGCCCTGAGGAGGAAAATAAATCCCAGCTGCTCAGACCCTAATTTTCTTCCTTTATTTTGAAAGTTGAGCAATTGAGAATTGATAAAGTAGCATTTAAAGAGAAAAGGCCTGTGTATGATTTATAAGGTTTTCTAGAAGATACATTAGAAAGCATTATGGGATGCAATTAATCAGTGCCTGGATTACTGAAGATACTGAATACTTTTTTCTACTTTCAGCGAGTAAGAGGATAGATCAGGTATTAGTATGGCACATTTTTCTAACTGATGGCACAATTTTCTAGCACCTTTCCTTGATTTATATTCCTGTGTTTATCCAATTTCCTTTATAACACCATCCAAAGCAGAAACATTAGGTACTTGCTATTTAACCTCTATGATACCTTCAGAAACTGGCAGAACAAAGTGAACTCATATTCTTATTGTTGCTTTAGATGACAACTTGGCAAAACTGAAGGACTGCAATATTCAATTTATTCACTGTTGTTACCATAAAATTATGGACAGTACATTTTTTGCCTTAGAAGAAATATTTTCCTTGCCAGCAAGAAAGGTCACCTAAAAAAGGCCTCCTCTTTCCAGTAAAATAAATAGGAATTTTGACACTGATATGCAATGCAAGGAACACTGGTTCCTAGTTCATGAATTTCCTGGTATTGGACAGCACAAAAGTCTGGGAGCTACTGGGCCAATGCAGCTCATAATATAGCAAACTATGGAAATTTATACTGGAGAAAGAAAATTCTATTCCCTAGCTGCAACATTTCTGGTTATCTCACAGCCAGTTCAGAGATTTCATTGTAGTCTGTCCCTCACAACTTCAGTTTTGAATAAAAACAAATAACCAACTGACAAAAAGCTCACTGTGAACACTAAAGAGCTGGGGTTTCCACAGGGTCAGCCAAATGCTTATGCTTGTTTCACAAACTATTTTTCCTTTCCCTATCAATGAAATATATTTGATTGCAACATTGCATAACACAGAGCATGTCAGAAATACCTTGTAAAACTTGATCCATACTCCCAATCTGTCCAGTCTTTGTTTTAAAGATGACTCAGGTTACAGGTTGGAGGGGGGTCCTAGCTATGATGCATGTACCCTTGAAAATATATCTCTTTTACTTGGTGTGTTGGCCTGTCCAGGGACACAAGACGAATTTTGATCTCACTATAGTTTAAAAAGGCAACAGTAAATGTCAATGCAGACAAAAGTTATCAAATCCTATTAGACTCCTAATGCCTTCTCACAACTCCCAAGTGTATGCAATAGAACAGAAAATTTTTGAACTGTCCTAGCACAAAGAAATTTCTAATGTAGAACATATTGTTGCAACAATAAAGGTGATGAGCTGTGTCAGAAGGTCTTACAGCTGTAACCGAGCTACTGACACTGCTTTTTAGTTCGAGTACTGTCTCACTCAGACAAGTTACCTCAGCAGAAAAGACAGAGCCTCAGAGACATATTTTGAGAAGGTATGTTGAACCTTGCTGTCACATTTTACAGCAGTGGTGACTCTACAGCAACAATACATAGGAAACACAGATGTGTTAAACCTAGGCTGTGCCTGACAGAGCCCCAAAGTAGGAATGATACAAAATTGTTATCTCTCAATCCGAATTCCCTTATACACACATCTCCCTGAGCCTAAGCCAAACACCACAGAAGTCAAAGAGAGTTCCTTTGATGACAGGGAGCTGTGCATTGGGTCCAAAAGAACAGTTTCTTGGAGTCCAATGTGATTGATATTTATTATCTATATATCTATTATAGTTTTGAATATATTGTTCTGTTCTACTAATATAGAGAACTGGAATAAAAGTTACATGATATTTAAAAAATTTAAAAATGCAATATGTTTTTTTGCCTTTGGTACTTTGGGTATATGTAGACTTTTTCTTCTGACTGTGAGGGCTAAATCCACCAATATTTGTAACACCCCCAATAAAACTGACAACACTTGAGTAGAAAATCTCCAATGAGAGTTAATCAAAGGAAGTAACATAAATTTGGTGTACAGGTGGCCAGTTTTTGGACTGACCTATGGGAAATTCAGTTTTCTATTATTACTAGATACAATGGAGGCAATCTTCTCAGAGTTAAGTAATGCCACTGCTAGGGAACGCATAAAGTGTCTTTTAAACATATTCCCAGAATCAAACTTGCAATGATAGTTAAATGTAATTTACTCAAGAACATGAAATAAACTTCAACAAGAAAAAGGTAATATAATGCACTTTGTACTATTCATGAGGAGGCTTACTAAGACAAGATATATGGGAAAGGAATAGTAAAATCATACACTGGATAAGGTGTCATTCTCACTTAACAAATAATTTTAGCAAATAGAAACTACTTGCTGACATGACGTGGCTGCCCTTCACTGCAGAAGAACTTTCAGGAATATATCTTGGTTTGGCTTTTTTCCATCCCTCCATGAACTGGTAATTGCAGCCTGAAAAATTTTCTAATCTCAGTCCCAAAAGGATATCAAATAATTTAAGGGATTTATGCAAGTTAAGCCTGGCACAACAGTAAATAGCCTTGCAGGCATGGGAGAAAAATAATAGGTTTGTCCCTTCAAAGCTGTTGCTTCCTCATGAGAAAATTTAGGGTCATGGATAAAACTTCATGCCAGATCTTTCCAATCATTCACAAAATTCTAAAAAAGGGATTATAGCAGTCTTCTCTGAAGGATATGAGCATTACCAGAGAAATCCATAGCATACTTCTAGAAACAGGCCAGTTCTTAGGTTTTGACAGACTTCGTTTCTCTGCTTCACTAGTCCAGGGATGAAATGAGAAAGGTTCATTCTCTGTGTACCTGGGCTTGTCCAAGCTCTAGAAGCAGCTGAGCATAGCAGTAGCAGCATATGATAATGTACATTTTTGTGATAGACTGTCTTTTGTCATGTTCTGCATAATGCAGAAGCAGAAAGGCACCCTGCCTGGTTTATCTGGATCTATGCCAGATTTGCTGGTAGAGCTCGTGAAGCCAGGGGATGCAATTTTTCTCCGTTCCTGGTCTTATAGTGAGGGCAGCAATATCTTGTAATATATTTAACTTCAGGGAGCGTTTTTTAATTTCCTGTTTTAGTATTTGGCCCTTTTCTGGGGTCAGAATGAAAGATATCACTACCTCATTACTGTATTTCTTTGCAGAAAGATAATAGTTCCCCTAGCAAGGATTAAAAATACCTCTATAAAATGTAGTCCAGTGTTGTGAACAGGTTTTGCAAAGCGTAAGCTACTGAAAATTTCAGGTCATTGCGGTACAACAAAAAATCATATTGCATGAACACTCAATAAATTAATGCATCTCTTATAGTACTTCTGTGATCATGATAAGCTATTTGTCTTACAATAACCTTCAAGCCAAGTGCTTATAGCACTCTCTTATCAGAAACCCAGAGTTTGGATTGATGTAATTTGACATGGTTCTGATGAGATTCTGGGAATCTAATGTGACAAATAGACATGAACAACACAACCCTTCCAGCTAACTTGGTTTGAAAAGAACTAACTAAAGAAAAGAAATATCTTGGAACATAAATTATACATTCAAAAAAAGAAATAAATAGCCCAGCTCAAAACCATCTCTATTAAATAATGTAGAAAAAATGTCAAAAGTCAAAAATGCTATTGAGATTATATGAATCCTCTTAGCTGTGACTATATCTTAGATACCTGTTAGGGAATATCAATATAAGAATTAACACCAAGTTAAAATATAAAGCTAACAACATATTAGCTATGTATGTATGCATATATTATTGAATATTAACTCTGTTTTGGACAATAATACCAAACTTTGAAACTGCTATTTTCTTTAAAATAAATAAACATGCTATAAACTTTTAGTATAATAAATATCTACCTTAGATGGAATCGTTATTGCCAGCTTTGAAAATATTCATAAAAAGATCTCTTGAGGGAAACAAACTTAAACTACAATTTTGCACATATATACAGTAACATTACCCTTATTTAAATTATGACTTGTAAACCTAGTGGCAGAGTGAATTTCTATGCCTCTAATCTCCTGAAAAATAAATATTATCATATTAAGTGTGTCCTGGAAACTCTGCTTTCACTGAAGCAAAAATATTCTTACTGCTTATGATGACATAGATAACCTTAAAAATACAAACTGGGTATAAATAATCACAACATTTTCCTTCAGAAAGAATCCATTCATCTCAAGAAGTGGTTAACTCTGCAGATATATTGGTAGCAGCTTAGATGTCTCTATTTTAATTAAATTTGAAGGATTCAAATATAATGTGTTATTTTTTATCTACTGATATCTGTGTGCTTTCCAAATAAACTTTTGTATACTCACATATGATGTGAACTCTATTGTTCCCAAATTTGCTCTCTTAATATCTTTTGTATTGGTGTTATGCATTGCTAAAGAAAATCTGTAATACTTTGAAAATGGGAGACACTGGAATAAGAAATAGAGTGAAATAAAATATAGCAAAGAACAGAATTCTGCTTCTGATATTTCCTCCTATTTGAAGTCCTATGCAGATTATGTACATATATATTCACATCTACATCTATTCACACATGCATATATATATATATATCTATCTACATAGACATAAGTATATCTAGACAGTTGCAAGCAATGCTGTGTTATGAATACGAGAGATTTCTGCCCAAATTAAGGTGCAAGCAAGACCATATGCCAAAGTCAACAGTCCCAGTAAATGTGAGGCTGAGAGATAGAAAGAAACAGGAAGAGAGTTGTGAGGGGGAAAAGAAATAGAGTAAGAGCGAGAGAGAGAGATTAAGCAAAAGATATCACCACCACATGGATTCCTGCAGCACCCTGCTGGTCCTTCTTCACCCTGGTCTTCTTTGTGGTGGGGTCCCTGAATCGTTCTTCTGGAGGTACCGCTTTTATACAGTCCAAGTCCTGGGTATCCACAGGGCATAGATACTGCTCCCATGATTTGAGATAGCATGTGCATAAACACTTGCTTCCTTCCCACTTCCCACTGCCTGCCATGGTGGGAATTTTTGTCTAGATGCTAATCAAACCTTTACCTCCATTAGGTCAAGTATTAGCTCCTTCCTGCTGTGGCATCTGTGCTTATCTCAAGTTCCATTGTGGTGACTTATCTTATGGGAACAGTGTTTTGAGACATGTAACTGCATTCTTTAAGTCTTCTAGAACCAAAAGAAACCTAAAGAAAATGCCACAGAAGATCCATTGCACAGCAGCATGGCATGCCTAGGACAAGGTTTAGACCTCAATTTAAGTCAGTCAAAAGGGTAAGAAGCGTGTAGCTCAATACACTTTCTGAAGAGCTCTTTAGCCTCCTCTTCACTGGTGACTGCACATACTCTTGTAAGAGGGTGTATTGGGTCTGGCTGGGATGAGGTTAATTCTTCCCACAACAGCTCTCCCAGTGCTGTGCTTGGCATTGATAGCTATAAAGGTGTTGATGACACACCAGTGTTTGGGCTCCTGCTGAGCAGGACTGGCACAGTGCCAGCGATGTCTCTCAAATGTTCTGCCCTTCCATGCATAGGCTGGGGCAGGGCAAGATCTAGGGAGAGGACACCGCTAGGCCAGGTGACCCAAAGTGACCAAAGGGATATTCCATACCATGTGACATCTCCTCAGATATAAAAGCTAAAGAAAGGAGGAGGAAGCAGTGTGGCATCTGTTACTTACAGTGTTTGCCTTCCCGAGCAACTGCTATGTGTGCTGAAGCCCTGCTTGCTGGGAAGTGGCCTGACATTTCTTGCTGATGGGAAGTGGAAAATAAAATTATTAGCTTTTTCTCTTTGCTTGTGCACATGCAAACCTTCATTTTTGCCTTTCTAAACTGCCTTAACTCAACCTACAAGTAATTTTTCACCGCACTTTTTCACTCTCTGCCTAGCTAAGAAGGAGGGGATAGAGCATCTTTGTGGGCACCTGGCATCTAGCCAGGGGCAACCTGCCACAGGGGAACATGAGTATCTTATTTTAAACAAATTAAGTGGAGATTTTTGTGGCTTCATAGAGCCATTCAGCCTCTGAACAGCTAAGGAAATGAGGAAAAAAATATTTATTACACATGTAATTAATTTTTTCATTTGGAATATAACTGATTTTTTCAGGATTAAAGTTGTATTGACAGGAGAAGCAAAAAAACATAGTGACATGGCTGAAAAAAGTAAATGCCAAATAATATTTATCGCCTCCAATCATCAGTCATTCATTTGATGGGATGAGGAACAAGACTGAGCAATAACGGAGGAAAATCAAGCAAAGGACTGTGAAAGACAAAGTCCAAGTGAATGGTATTACAGGCGGCACTACCAGGTCTCTATAAACTATAGAACTTTTACCACAAGATTACAGGTTCTATTCCCTTGTATGTCACTTTTCCACAACTGATCATTTTTATTAAATTTTGGAGTTTTATTCTCAAATAATTCTTCATCCAAGACACCAAAAACAACAAATGGCACATGTTCAATACTTACAGACTGATGAAGATTCAGAAAATTTAATATTTGAAAGCATGCACAATCATGCTTTCAATTCTCCTTTCCTACTTTAGTTAGTAACAACTACTGGCAAAAAGAAGAAAGTGTGTGGCTAACATTAAACTGTAGTTCAAATACTGGATATTTTTGGAGGGCTCAGAGTCAAGAAATTTCAAGATGTAAAAGTTCCAATTGTTTTTATGCCAATAAATAACTGTCAAATATCAAGTTAAAGAAGGACCATACATAGATTTAGAGGGGGGGTTGTTTGTTTGTTTGTGTTTTTTTGAGTGGCAGCAAATGCTAATTTTTTAAGATAGACTTTTTTTTCCCCCCTCCACTTTTCTTTAAATGCTTTTGCCATAGTACTTGATATAGATGGCTATGCTTACAAAGATGAAATAAAAGTGGTCATCAGAATGTACAGTGTTGACAGGCAGAGGCCTAACAGGAATACTCTGCTGTAGAAGTAAAAATTGTAACATTTTCAGTTGGTAAGCAGTCGTCTTCTTTGATACATTTTAAATAAGTCTGAAATGAGTTCTTCTCTCAAGAGCACCTTGCACACAGTAAACTTCCAAAACTTCCCCGAGTGTAGCACCTACAGCAAAAACATCTACTCAGAAATGAGAGAAAATGTATGTAACCTTTACAAGAAACATAGTAAAAACATTATGACTTTATAACATGCATTATTCAATAAAAAAATTTCCAGCTCTACAAATGGCAAAAATCTCCAGTCCACTCTGCAGCTGAAACATATTTAATTTATAAGGTTAGTGAAGTTGTTAAAATACCTGATTCTCTTATCAAAATTATATACTGCAGGTTCAAACATTTTCAAAAATTATTTTTAGAATATAGAATGTAAGTTCTAAACCTGGGAATACTGCATACTTTTTGATAAAAGAACAATTTGACAAAAAAAACCTAAAATGATATTCAGATTATTCTACCTATTTTTTTTTTTTTAACCTTGTGTGTGCACTAGTGGATGGATAGGCCATGCAAGGCTTCAGGATTATGAGATTGAACATAGTCTGTTTGGTGGATACAATCCCACAAGCATCCTCCCTTTTTTCATTCTAATGATTCATACATTTAAATGCATGAACATGGAACCAAATATTTCAAGGAAAAAAATACTTAATTATAAGACATTATGTGCTTGCAGAAACTTGTCAGGCTGCTTGACTTCATTATTACAATTGGCCTGCCCTGGCACACTTTTCGTCCACTCTCTTACAGGGTGTTTCATGTTTATGATGCTCTCTTTATGCAACTCCCAGCTTGAACTTAGACTTAACTACCTATTCAACTCCATGTTCCTGGAAGATTTTGCCTCAGGATGCGAAGTACTAGAGTTCAGGGTTGAATTACTGTGTAGGAACAAGAGAGTATTCCTTGTTCAGGTTGTCTGTCGCTTGGTATCTAGGATAAAGTGATGGGTTAGTACAGCAGATGTCAAGGCTTTTAAATACAGATACATTTCTGAAGCTGCTGGACAAATAGAGTTCACCTCATAAATAACATATTGATACCAGTAAGAATGATTTTGGAGTCAGTAGAAAATCACAGGCAAAAAAACCAATCAAATCTAGCTCTTCAAAGCAATGGTCCATCACAAATTACCTGGCTTGAATATGAAAATTACTTTAGTGTTCCATTCACAGGATAATACTACAAAACACTCTGAAATTAGGAAATCTGAAAGAAAACACAAATCACATACATATTCACCAGAAAAAAACATGGGATGTATTTGTTTGTCTAGAGTTGAGGAGTAAAGCAAAACTCAGAATAAGGGACTGCTGGGTAGCTGTTGGAGTGAAGAAACAGATTGTAGCCAAAACTGATCAATAATAGTGTTAGGAAGATTGCCTCATACTTTTTTAATGTTTCTTGTAAGTCTGTGTTGCCATAAATTATATTTTTGGCAAAATTAGAGCCATAAATACAAATATTTCTTGTGACAGAAATCTCCTTTTGACTAGTGTTGTAAGATATATAACATTATTATATAAAATGTATGTCCCAATAACATTATTATGTAAGTACAACTTGAATGGAAAGTATTCAAGTACTCAAAATAATTATACAACCTCAAGGAGTAAAAGAACCCAAACAACCAACCCACAATGTTTTTGCTTATGCCTCTACATTTAATTTTAAAATCAAATTGAAAAGAAACAATTTAGCTACATCTGTTGAGGAAGTCTTTGGGCAAGCTAATAAAATATGAATTCTGGATTCAGAAAGCCTTGTTGCTTGCCTGTTGAAGACCTGGATTTTTCTTGCAGATCACTCATCTGGCAGTGGGCATATCAGGTACCTCTTTAAATTTGTATTTTCCCTGCTGTCTTGGAAGACAAAGTAGAAGACCCTGAGATGAAATGCAAAAGCAACATTTATTAGAATTTTCAACATTGAAAATCTATGCCTAGACATGGAAAACAAGGACTGGCTAAGTAAGCTGGGGTAGTATCCCAGTGGATGAACCCTCAGAATGAGGTGAAGGCTATCTATCATGCAATTAAAGACAACTTCTTATGGTATATGTATAAGGAGACAAATTTATATTGCTGTAAAAATCTTAATTATGTCACTGTCAAACTCAAAGACTTATCCTCTGCTTGAATTTTTAGATTTATTTTTAAAGAAAGAGTCTGAGTAAACGAAGTTGTTATTTTTCCTTGACTATAATTCTCTGCTCTCTGCACAGACATAAACCTTTTGTTTAGGGCTGAAGATGCCAAGTTAGCTGCTGATAACTGAACTTGCAGGGGCTGTGGAAATTGTCATTGATGCCAAGAAAGCCCAGAGTAACAGCAAGCTGCTGAACTTTCTGACAAGAACTTCAATGAAATGACTGCACATCAATGAGTTTATAACAATTAAATGAGCCACAACAAGAAACATTTTTCAGAAAGGAAAACTACCTTTTATTTAGGAATATCTAAAGTGACACTGTTTGAAAACACATCTTGTGTTTTTAGTATGGAAATTTTATTGATAACAAATTTCTTTCTGCTGACACCTTAATTTTCTTTAAAATCTGGCAGTTCTTATTTTTTATGCCAAGCTGTTTCAGAAAAACAAAGAATTCACCTCAAGGCATTTTTTAAAAATTTGACAGCTCTTCCAGATTTTATTTCTTTGACAATTTATAAACTAGTGACCCAATAATAAGAGGGACTATGAAACAAGGCAGTTCTGACAAAGTAGGCATGATGTTTGAATCTGCTGTAAAAGCCATTTTGAAATATTATATTGCTGCTGCACTTCATTCTGAAGCATTTTATTAATTTATCTACAGATGCAAACCTACTTCATCTGACTTGAACAATCATATATGGTAGACTACATAAAGGAAGTTTTTCCATTTACTTATCATTTGCTTGCTCAAAAACTATACTGCAAAAAGAGATGGGATTGCACTTTATATTGAAACAATTTTTTTTCTTATTTTGAAATTGAAATAAATAAGATACAAGTTTTCATTTGACCATTTTTCTCTTTGTTTTTCTCTTAAAAAGGTATTTTAGTTCTAATAAGTGTCTTGAGATGACTTTGAGTTTTTTGGGTTTTTTTTTTAAACATATGATTCTGCACCTGAGTTCTCATTTCCTGTGAAGAGGCACATGAAGGACTCTCATTTAACAGGCCTCATCTTGGGGTAATCACTTTTTCTGCCGTTTCATGTTATGAATTGTGTGTCAATTGCTTTGATTGAGGTATATGTTGCCAGTGTATGAACTATTTTATATATCCTCAAAGCACAGAAATCCATTCCAATCTATCTTGGTATATAGATGTTGGATGCAGTTAAGATGGTCTTCAGTCTTTCTTGGAACCTACAGGTGTTGTGTAAGGGCAGGTAAAGAATAAACACATTAGCAGATGAAGAATGTAAGGTAAAAATTGAGGAAAGGTTACAGGAAAATGAATGAATGGATGAAACTGCTTTCCAGATAAGCAATCTTAGGCAAAATGACTGAAAATTTATAACCTAGACCTTGCAAGGAAGCTCAAGCTAGTGCAGTGCTGCTAAAGCATCATGAGCCAAACAGTTCTGTTTTTCCTAAAAATATAAATTTTCATAGAATTAAAGAAACATTGAATCATATTATTTGGAAAAGACTCTTAAGATTATTGAGTCCAACTGCTAAACCAGCACTGCCAAGTTCCCCAGTAAACCATGTCCCCAATGGCCACATACACACGTCTTCTACATGTGACTCCACCACTTCCTTGGACAGCACATTACAAAGCTTAGCAACCCTTGCAATGAAGAAATTTGTAGTGATGTACAACCTGAACCTCCCCCAGCACAGCTTGAGGCCATTTCCTCTCATCTTGTAACTGACTGCCTGGGAAAAGATACCCATCCCCACCTTGTTACAACCTTCTTTTAGGCAGTTGTAGTGGGCAATAAAGTCTCCATGAGCCTCCTTTCTTCAGGTAAAAAAATCCCAGCTCAGCTTTCTCACCAGTCTTCACAAGACTCATGCTCCAGACCCTTCACCAGCTTCACTGCCCTTCTTTGGTCTCACTCCAGCATCTCAATGTCTTTCTTGTCATGAGGGCCCCAAATCTGGATGGAGTATTTGAGGTGTGGCCCCACCACTGCTGAGTACAACAGGACAATCACTGCCCTGGTCCTGCTGGCCACAGTATTTTTAATACAGACCAGGATATCATTTGACTTCTTGGCCACCGGGGCACATGCTGTCTCATGTTAAACCACTGTCAACCAGCATCCCCAGGTTCATTTCCACTGGGCCACTTTCCAGCCACTCTGCCCCCAGCCTGCAGTGCTGCATGGGGCTGCTGTGACCCAAGGGAAAAATTTTGTTGAAGCTCATACAGTTGGTTTCTACACTGGATCCAGCCTGTCCAGATTCCTTTGCAGAGCCTTCCTAGCCTTCAGCAGTTCAACTCTCCCACCCAGTTTGCCGCTGTCTGTGAACTTTCAGAGAGCACACTTGATGCTCCTGTTTGGGGTAATCAGTAAAGATATTGAATACAAGTGAGCCCAGCACTGATCCCTGGGGAACCCCACTGGTGTCCAGATACCAAGTGGATGCAGCACCATTCACTAACACTCTCCAGGCCAAGCCATTCAGACAATTCTCAACCCTGGGAAGAATGCACCTGTCCAAGCCATGAGCAGCCACTTTCTCCGGGAGAAAGTTGTGGGAAATGGAGTCCAACCTTACTAAAGTCCAGGTAGAAAACAGCTACAGCCTTTCCTTCACCCATAGCTGGGCCACCTGACCATAAAAAGAGATCAGGCTGGTCAAGCAGGGCCACCCTTTCCCAAGCCAGTGCTGGCTGGGCCCAGCGCCTGAGGTCCCCAAAGGCATAATTTGATTCTTTAATGTCCTTCCTTTACAACAATTGAAAACAAGGCATTAGGCCTAAAAACATCAACAGGACTACTGCTCTTCAACTAGGGACCCACTTTAGCCTCCTAAATGTCTTTTTCTGTCCCATCCAATGAGGATAAACAAATCCAATAATGATCTATGCTGTATTTACTTGTATCTCCAAAAATGATAAAAGCCCCATGCCTCAACAAATGAAAAAATCTTATTCTGATTTTTTCAACAGTTGAAGGAATCTGGAAATCCTTATCTTTGGAGTCCTTTCTCACTGAGATTCTCAGTATTTTTAATCTGTGGTCTGAGATAGCCTTATGACTATTGCTTGTTTTCAAGCTTCTAGACTCATGGCTGTGTAATCCTGAAAGTTATTCAAGTTGACTGGAAGGCAATTGCTGTATTTCCCTTAAATGCTGATTGGCCTTTTCATGAGAGACACAGGTATCCACAGTCCTTTAGGTTACTCTGGATATGTTAGTCTTGGATATGTAAAAAGATACAACAGAATGTCAATATTTTTTAAAATGTCATGGTTCATGTTATACCCTTTCCAGACAAACAATATTTATTCTATGCCAGGACAAATTTGGACAATTTTGACATTTTTTTAGCATATTATTTGGTTTCTGTGGAGGTTTTCATCTGTCTGTTCATTTATGTACACCACTGTGATCTTTTTCCTTCATTCAGTTTACTTGAACAAAAGGTGAAAGAATTTTAGAGATATGGAAGAAATAAAAGATCAGGACTCTTACATAAAGGGATCAAATGTATCTGCTTTCCAACAGTGGGGTATCAGTGGTTTTTAGTCTACCTATTTCAGTAGTTTTTGTTACTTTTTTGGTTGTTTTGTTTTTAAAAACAACCAAACAACCTTTTCTCATTGGACAGCTAGAAAAAAAACAAAAAACAGGGATTTATCAACGCATCACTTGTACCTGAGAAGCAGTTCTGATGGAGCCTAAAATTGATTCCATGTGAGGGATCAGTATACACTCAATAGCCATGTTTTGGATGGCTTTCACAATGTTTTCCTGCAGAATTTTTATTAAAATGAATAGATGGGAGACAATGAGAAGGTCTTCTGTGGGAAGACTGTGTTGGTATTAGCAAACTGTTGTTTGCAAAAGAACCTGCAACCTCCTGCTGTCTCTCTGCACTTCACATCTGGATGTTAAAGCTTTCTGAACACTAATATTTATTTCTTCTGTAACCCTTAACTGACAGGACTTCCTCCCATTTTGCATTTGTTGTAGCTCATGTGCCAAATCAAGAGTAAAATTATGTACATCACTTACATTTTCAATAATTCTAATGAAATGCCATAATTTCATTTTAGGAGAGACAGCATGACAACAACATAGTTGCTAGCAATCTGTTGAATAACAAGTCTGATTTCATACACCTACAGGAGCAAATAATGGAAAACACCAACACCAAGAAAAAGTCTAATGTCACTGTAAAGTCAACAGATGTGAGATACCAATATTAAAAGATTTCTTCCTTTATTCCTGCAAAGGACTTGAAGTAAATAAATTATTACAATAACCAATCTCAATAAATCATCCTACACTTCAAAAGATAAAAATGATTCCATTATGTTCCCCATTGTGAATTCTTATAACTATGAATTTGGAATTTTAATTCCATAACTTCATGATTTCTTCTTAGGCACAGGTTGTTTTACAAAACAGAATAAGAAACAAAAATATTTGCTAATGTATCTCTAATAAATGACTACCAAAGAAGCAACAGGAGGCTGACTGAAACTGTTTGATTGCTTTAAATTACTCCTGAATATTCACAGCAAACGTCTTGCAGCATGTACCCTCTCAAGATGATAATAAAGTTTTGTCACTCCTGTAGCAAATATTATTTTGTATTGAGTTAGCATGAAAAACTATAGTTTCTCTTTTTTATTACTTTAAAAGGAAGCAGCAGTACTAATAGTTGTTTCTTATGTTTTTGAGGGTTTTTTTAAGTAAGAAGAAAACTAAAGTTAATCTCAGATCTGAATGGACTTTCTTTTTGTCATCTTCATTTTATCTTCAGAAGTAGCTGGATACATTCAGATAGCTGCTACAGCTATCAAGCAGAACTAGAAGAGAAGCATATAAAAGGGATCAAACATGATACCCATAGTGAAAAAATTTATATGAGAAGAAAATCAACATAGAGATTCTTCTTGCTGGAAATAAACAATATTATACGGGTCTGTAAATCAAGGTTGGCTCAGGAATTGCCTCTGATATCACTATGACTCATAATATGAGAAGCTGGAAACATACTGGCCTTCTTACCAGGTTCAGGACATGCATTTAACAGCAAAGGGACATATATTTTCTTACAGTTTGTACTGTGTAACCCAGTGTCACAGAACATTTTAGAGGTAAAACAAAACAAAATAAAAAAGGGTTCATAAGGCTGGAAAAATTAAATTAAACTTAAATTTATTGGTGTTTTTAAATGCAGCAATTCAGTAGTGTTCTTTGATTCAGAGGTCCTCATATTGATGCATCATAGAAGATAGAAATATGTTACATTGGGGAAGGCCTGAATATTAAACTCCTCAAACATCTGCTTCTCACTGCTGTTAGAGGAAACCTACTGACACTGGTGGGCCTGGGGTCCCATCTCTCAGAAAGGGTAAAACATGGTTAGACTTCAACATTGAAAAGCAGCATGCTCTTTTCCTGGCATAGGAATGTGTTTTAGGGTGGTTAAGAATTTTTTCTCAACAGGACCTAAGAATTTTTAGCTTACCTTGGGACAGGAGGGAGGCAAACAACTTGAACAGAAAAGATTTTGCTCTTTATTAGGCAATTTATATTCTTAATCCTTATCTTATTTAAAAATGTGACAGCAGCTGTACAAGGAATTTTGCATCTTAAGCTGCCCAAGTCAATTATTAGTTCATCGAGAAGCCATTCATATAACCAATTCCTGTTCCAAGAACACAAAAAACACTCCAAATTTATTTTTGCACCTCTTTTCATGTTGAAATCACTTGAAGAAGGACAGTGATGATACATGAGTTTTAAACTGCTTTTCATATCAGTTCAGTGTTTTTCTTTGCCTGATGATAGAATTTCATTATATTACAATAAAGCTTTAGTGCTGGTACAACTTGTTCCTGCTGCAATTTGCTTGTTTCAGTTTTGCTGCTTCTTTTGAGAGTGTCAAAAAAGCAATTTTTAAGGCTAGACAGCATAACCAACTACATGGTGAAGGAAAACACTTCCAGGCAAGAAGAAGGGTATGTGTGATTATTGACTAGTGTGCCTGAGAGGTGGGATAAAGCATGAAAATATAGTCTTGCTGCCTGGTGCAAGACAGTTACCTCAGGAAAATCATGGTGGGGCAAAAATGACGTGTTTCAAGCAACCTGTAACATTTATAAAATGTGCCTGATCTCACTGTAGAGTTATGAATATCTTCTTGCACACATGCAAAAAAAGGAAATTTATAAAGAAGTGTCTCAGCATGGCATGGTTGCAGTTTTTTAATGGTTTGGAATTTTTATCAACTGGTGAGCTTTAGAACTATTGGGATTTCAGCAGGATAATGATTCCAAGTCAAATGAGGGGTCTCCAAAATAACCTCACACAGGGTTGTGTAAGCAGCTATAACACATCACTGAGATGCCCTGGGGTACTGTTCGTGTGGGCAGTCAGCTGGATGTGATCACTGTAACTCCACTGGCAAAACAAGGGCTGGTCAAACCTTCTTTCATCTAAATGCCTCTTACCACTTCCCTGAGAGGTTTAAGGTTTATATTTATGCCTTATACCACTGGATAAGTATTTATGCCTTAAATTAAATATTCAAAGAAGAACACAAAGAAGTATTCCACTTCTGTTATCATGAGTTTGTTGAATGGAATCAGAATCCCACAGTCATTTTCAAATTTGCTGAAAAACTGATCAGTACCTAATTTTGGAGGCACAATGAACTTACCACAACACATTGGTTTTTCAGATTCACAGGGCTGATTTGGGTTGTTTTAATATCATACATATTGCAAATTACCTTGTTAGAGTACACAACTGGGAGAAAAAACTGGATTAAGTGTCTCTTTTCAAGTTGTGGCTCCTGTCTTTAATATACAGCCATAGACCTTTTGCAAGACACAAACTTATCAGTTATGGAAATAGAGTCAGGGGGGCTCAAGTCAGTAAAACATGCCAAAAGAAATATCTTAAAGCATTGAGTAAAAAGCTTAAGTCCATAAAGGCCAATAAGAAACCATCCTCCAGATTTTATATTCCCTAATGTTATTGAAAAGATTACGCTGCTCAAAGCAGAACTGAAGTTTTATAAACCAAATATATTAATTTTCATGTTCCTAACAGATAGTTATGTCTTTCTTCATAAGCATACTTCCATTTGCTCCTTTATACTAGTTAAAACTAAACTCAAATAGTAGAACAGCAAGTATTTTCAAGAACCTATGGTTCAAGATGAGTGTCTGGTGAGAATGCAAACCAAAATGGAATAATACTTATCATTTATATACTTATCATCCCTCACATTAATTATATTAAAATAGAACTTCTTATGACCACTATTTATTTTCCAGTTGCCGAAACATAAGTAAATGTCACAATCACAATTTACCCCCAGTTGAGGTAAATTACCACAACACCTGAGCACTTGTGGTACAGCTGTATGTGTCTTTCTTAGTATATATAAGGAAAGACACAGTATCTTGACACAGTATCTTCAGTATCACACTGAGATATTTATCTTCAGCAGTAACTACAGGTTCCCTTTGAGTTCATAGATTGGTTTGCTTGACATAAAAACACAAAGATGGCTCCAGGAAATGTTTAATTTGGAATACAGTACTGAATATATTTTTTCCTCTTCTTGTTTCCCCTTGCTGCATGTAAATGTTTTGCTATGCCAGAGATACTGACGAAGTTATCTGCAGATAACCTAGCCTTATTTCTTTCTTCCTGGTGGAAAGGTGGGGTATTGTGTGTGTGGTCAGACAACTGCAAATCTGTTTCAATGTTTTGGTTAGAGAAACCTCAAAACAAAGAGATTAATTAGATGCAAGGCTACAGAGACCATGCATTGGAAGCCAAGATGCCACAAAGGACTGGACTTTTCTCTCTAAACAATTTTTATATAGTTTTCATCATTTAAAACAAACAAACAAACAAACAAACCAACCCGCAAGAGACATTGCCACAGAATTTGATTTTCAGTGGAGATTCTAGCAAGGAGAAAAAGCTGCCTGGCACCCTCCAATAGCAAAATGATAATTCAAAATAAGCATTGCTGTTAAACAAAATGCAGGACTCTGCAGCAACATGTTATAGGAAGCAAAAATTGAGTGTGTGTGTAAGTACAGGAATAGAGTTAAATACATGGTGTAAGAAATTCAACAAGAATGAACAGAAAGCCAAAAATGGTTATGAACATAGTGCAAAAAAGAAAAAAAAGCAGTGTAATGATGCAATTAAAAATTCAGTGAAGAACTATGGGCTTTTTCCCCACAGCTGTCCAGGTTCATCTTATCAACCATATCAACCAAAGTATTTATGAAGTGGCTCTAATGTGAGTGATAACTAAGCTTGATCTCAGAGCTGGTCCTTATCACCAAGTCATTAAAATCACCTGAAAGAAAAGTTTTGTTTAACCGTACCTGATTGTATATCTTTGATGGAAGGAAAAAGGAGAGTGTTATCTCAACAGCAAGCAATTTAGGAGAGAAAGAAAATTGTTGAAAGAAGGTGTTATTTAACTCATAAACTGTTAAACCTCTAGTTTGACTAACATCACTCAAATGAAAAAAAATTATCTGTCTGCCATCAATTTACATTTTTGGATTAGTGTAGTGTGATGATTAGTAGAACTGACATGCAAACAACAAAAAAAAATTAATGTTTTACCCAAAAGCGAAATTTGTGAGGATTGATTTTAGGTGTCACATATTATTTGCTCGGTGCTCAAACTCTGTAATTTGGATTTTAAAATGGCACAGCTACACTTAAATATCTCCTAAAGTTCTGTCCATTTTTTAATTATATTAGTTCATTTTGGTAATGCTTTCCTCTGCAAGAAACATTGCTGGGGAAGCACAGCACATCTTTAATAAAGAACTGCAACATTAAAAGGTGCAACTGCCTTAAACCCTGAGTCCAAAAGTATCAGTTGTTAAAACAGTCTTTAGTACTAAGGAGATAGGGACATTTCAGTTCTGTGTGGAAGAGCAGAATAACCTGCATGGGTACTGTGACCAATACATGAAAAGCAGATTCTAAAGTGCTATTACTAGGTTCTCCCTTTGTAGAAGAAAGATCAAGGACTGTTAGTCCTCAGCCACAGACGCCTTTATTCATCCTGCTTAACTTAAGGCCCTTCAAGAATGTCCTTGTCTATGGTTTCATTTATAATCAATGGTGAGAATCCAATACTCCCAGAGTAAAATGTTGTCCAATTAAAGATTTAAATCATCTTTTGAAGGTATCTATTCTTTTTCATTGACTAAGGGACTAAGCTTCTGAGTTAGATGCCTCAATTAACTGCTTAAAGTTGAGTAAATCTACTGGTAAAAGATCACAAAAAGCTTTTCCACTGTGTTTTGTACAGCAAGTGCAAGAAATATTTCTGTTCATATTACTGATGCTCTTAGGAAGACATAAGCTTTATCTTCCTGCAAAGATGTTTGCAGGAACATCTGTCAAACCCCTCAGGGTGGCTTGACCTTGGCTAGCTGCTGGACACCTACCCAGACTTTCACTTCTTCACCTTCCTCAAACATGGGAGGGGGAGAAAATAACATGGGTGAAGATAAAGATAGAAAGGTTGATTGACCAGTTTTTGTCATGAACGAAACAGACTTGACTTGGTCTGTTCAGCCTGAATGGCAGACCCCATTGCAGTTTACAGCTTCTTCATAAGGGGAAGAGGAGGGGCAGACACTGATCTCTCTGGTGACCAGTGACAGGACCTGAGGGAAGTTGAATCAGGGAAAGTTTAGATTGTACATTAGAAAAAGATTCTTTCCCCAGAGGGTGGTTGGGCACTAGAACAGGCTCCCCAGGGAAGTGGCCACAGCACCAGTCTCAGAGAGTTCAGGAAGAATTTGGACAATGCTCTTGGGCACATGATATGACTCTTGGGGATGGTCCTGTGCAGGGTTGGGATTTGGAATCAATAATCCTTGTGCTTCCCTTCTAACTCAGCATATTCTGTGATTCTGTGACTTGGGGAAAATTAATTCAATTTATTGCCAGTTAAAAAATATGTAGATGTTGAAAAACAAATGACACTCACCATACCCTTTTTTCCCCAGGTTCAACATCATTCCTCCATTCCTGACTCTTTGTCCTCTCCCCACCCTGCCCAGCATTGCAGAGGCAATGGGGAACTGGGGGTTGCAATCATGACAATTTCTCTCTGCTGCTCCTTTCTCCTCACCCTTTTCCTCTGCTCCAGTGTGGGCTTTCCATGGGCTGCCTCTTCTGTCAGGACATGTATACTTGCTGCAGCCTTGGGTCCCCCATGGGACTGCAGAGTGGATATCTGCTCCAGCATGGAGTACTTTCTCCTTTTCCTCTGACCCTGGAGTTCCATCTGCTGTTTCTCACTATTTTTGTTCTTTCACCCTCTGTCTCTGCAGAATTTTCTCCCTTTTCTTAGTGATGTTTTCACTGAGGGACCTAGCCATGGCTAGGGGCTCAGCTATCCGCTGCAGGGGCGTCTCACAGAGCCTGACAGGAACTGATTGTTTCTGACATGGGACAGCCCTAGCTGCTCCTCTTGGAGACCACAGCTCCCCACTGTCCTTGCCTTGGCATGAAAATCCATTACATGCCCTTTTCCCAGGCAGACACCATTATAATTTGTGAGTCATTATGAGGTTGCAGATAAAAACTTTGTATTATTCTGGAAAGGAATTTAATGAGAGAGGCCTAATACTTTTCCCATTAATTTTTCTTATGGAAATTTCAGTTTATTATAAACGTAAGAGTGTTCATTCCTGCAGGTGGGAGTTCTTAGTTCTGGATGAAATAGCAATCTAATTTCCCCAAAGAACAGCTCTCAGGATGTAGCACTGAGGTGAGGGTACTCTCTGTGCTGTTAAAACAGGCAATTACTTTCATCCCCTGTTTCCAGAACTGATGAGCTTGTTTCTTTCAAAGGGCAATTCAGATACTCCAGGGATTCGGTCAACTGTGGATACTGAATGACAACTCCACCTAAACCCTCCATGTTCATGTACAAGTGTTTTTGACTACAGAACTACTAAGTTTAATCTGGAGTGTATCTGAAGTCTGGTCTAGAAAAGAAGAAGGTGCTGCATAAAATTTTGCATCTATAGATATGTAGTGCAAGTAAAATGACTGAAAAACATTTTAGGAAATGAACTGAAATATCTCAGGTAATTCATTTATATGAGGGAAAAACAGGATAGGTAAGTTCCTCTCCAAGATAAAGTACACAGCTATGCAGGTAGAGTGTCAGCAAATAAGTACCTATTCCACAAATTACCAATGTTTTTGCTGCTGTTTTCTCTTAGATTTTTTTGAACTTTTGGGTGGAGGGTTGGAAACAAGTCACTTGCTCCTCCCTCCTATTAAAAGAAATAAATCACTCCAATCTTTTTGCTGCTTCTCCAGAATGTCTATTGGTCTCGAGACTTCTGGAAGCATCTAAAACTCAATGCTTTTCTTCCTGCTGATATGGACAGACTCTAGGTTCTTTTCCTATTGCTCTTCTCAGTTTTCATGGTCCTTCTGAAGTTTCACATGGCTCATTTTATCATAGTAGAAAACATCTCTGATAATGTCCTGATAATAACCTACATACTCTGAAGCTCAGATGAACTGTAAAAGTGGTTATGAAAAGCCTTATACTCTTAAACTATCACTCAGCTAGTACTGACAAGAGGACTTGATCTTTTTTTGCATTTGTGTGCTAACTCAGTCAGAAGGGTGAGATGAGACTAATGGAGCCTAATTTCAAAAATGCTGATAGTTTAATTTATCCCTAGTTGTTACATAATATGTAATTAATGAAGCATAATCAAAGAAATACTTCTAGGAAAGAGCCAGTTCTGGTTTGACATGCAAAGTTTTTTGTGATCCTTAGCTTATTACAAAGGAAGTCCCCCTTCTAAAAAGAATTAATGCAGATGCAGATGCATGGATTTCACAGAGTAAGCAAACATTGGTCTCAAATGTTGCGCTACAGTAATGACCGAGCCTCTTTTACAAGAGCTAACTGCTATCAAATGCCTCAGCTGAAATATTTGGCTCTTAAGCTCCTGCTTTTGGGTGTTGAATATGGCGCGTTAAGATTTGGAACTGATAGAAACAATGGGAAAATATATATGTAAAAATGACTATATGACATTTCTTTTTTTCAAGTTTTCAAAAAACATGTAGATGTGGTACTTAGGGACATGGTTTAGTGTTGCACTATGACATGAAAAAACTCACACATGCTAGATGCAAAAGAGGGAAGAAAAGAGCAAAAAGAGGAAGTTTATTTTCTGACTCTGCAACATATAGAATTCTAAAAGTGACAGTGGATTGGAGGATGAAATTGCTACCTCTCCAACCACACTGGTCAAACTAACAGTCTATCAATTCTCTCCTCCCACAAAGAAGAATGCAAAACAATTATTGTTTATATGAGAAAATTCCAGTAGAAATATGTAAACATCAGAAGGCATAGAAAACTTTTAGAAGACCTTTGAACCTTTTAAAAGAACAGGTCGACAGTTTAGTGGTGGACCTGTCAGTGTTAGGTTAATGGTTGGACTTGATGATCTTAGAGGTGTTTTCCAATGTCTCTGATTTTCTATGATTCTCTAAGTAAACTGCAGCTCTGGTGCTCTGACTGTTACCTTCTTCAGAGTGGTCCTTGATTCTGCTAATTTTTAACAGATGCAATGGGAGCTGCCAGGAATTTTCTATTTCTGAAAACATTCAGCTCTGACTTCTTTAGAGATCATAGATGGGATGAGAATAATAATTAAGGCTTCCTGTCTATCTAGTTTGCTGTTCATCTGACTATCACTATCAGTTACATCAATGTTAAGTTCTTGATAAAATTGATCTGATTTTACTCCCCTCTGAGTGTTTATGTTAAACATTGGGGTTTTTAATTATGCTTTTTTTTTTTGCTGTGGCTCTATTGTGAGATTTTTCTGCATCCTGCAGAAGTCACTAGGCACCTAATGGTGATCCAAGGAAATTTTCTTCGCACATATTCATTCTAACTACCAGGTCTTTGAAGCACCAGACACTGGGATAGAAAACAGAACTAGTTGGCATGCATTTCAGAAACCTGTGTAATGATGATGACAGAAAAATATAGACTGCAGAGCTCACTCCAAGTGTCATCCTCTACCAGCTGGGCTTGTAAACAGGTTGCATACTTCTTGAATAAACAACGTTGAGAAAATCTGTGAACCAAATGTCCAAATAACCTGAGGCTCAGTTTGACCAATGACCAAAGATAAGTTCTGAAGCTCTGTTCTCAGTTGAAAGATGCAATGAAACAATTTTCCTGTGGCTTTAGCCACCTGTGAGCATAGAATAAGCTTGTATTAATTCCATTGACTGAAACAGAGTAATATCAGATTTATTAATGCTGTTCCTAAGAAAACACTTAGGAAAATACTTGACAAGTGACTAAATCATTCAAGAGTTGTGACAAGTTTTTCTGAATTAATCAGCTACTAATCAGTTGTTGAAATAAGACTGTATAGAGTCTGCTTTTGTAGGTATGCCCAACCAGTGAAAATAATTTTATCAGGGCTCTTTAATTGCTTACTTACTTATCTTCTGAAATAAGATGCACCAGCAAGAGTATTGCTGGATTATTTTTCAACCTTAGTTACCCAGAGAAGAATAAATTTATATATATTTGTCATGGGGGGGGGGGGGGGGAAGGGAAAAATCCCCCCCCCCCAAGAAAATAAAAAACAAACAAACAGAAAAAAACCCCAAAAACCCTTAAACTAAATAGGGAGAAATCAATGTACCAAATGAAAAAAAAAAAAACAATGAGAAAAAGTACATATAAAACTTAGGCTTTGTAATTTAATGTACCCTGGGTTACTTCTCATGTTGCCAGAAGCAATAAAAATGAACTGTTTAGCAAGAATGATTATTCTCTGATTTATGGTTCTTGGGAAGGGAAGAGCAGACAGATGGAATGTACATGCTACCTCAAAGGAAATGACTGATGAAAGTATTCAAAATTTCACTGGCCTCTGATGACTATTCACTTAGGCAGATATTCTAAAGGGAAACAGTATTTTTCCTTTAAAAAGGCATCACTTTGGAAATCTATGCCTCAACCTTCTTCTATTGTCTTGAGTTTAATTTGCAAATTAAAACCCTAGTAAGAAAAAAAATTATTTTCCTCTTGGATGTCTGAGCAATGATATTTCCCACTGACACACAAAAACACACTCTTCTGCAGCCTGAAGTCAGACCAAGATAACAATTAAATGCCATAGTGACTTATTTTCTTGAAGGCAGGATACCTGACAATAGTGTACTCAATGCTTGTTACTGTACCTTGTATTTTGTGCTCCAAGAAATTGCTGAGTGCCTTAACAATACCTCAAGTCTTTACCAAATGAACAGTGCATTCCCCCTTTGTTGCTTTTGACAGGGCAATATTTCTATATTTGACATTGAATAATAAAAAAAATAAAGAGCATTTGTCCCTCAGCCTCCTCTATCCATGATGGTATTTATTTTAAGTGTTTTAATTGCTACATGACCGTCCTAAGAGAAGAATAAAACCAGAACAACAAACCACCAACCTTTTGTATCTTAGGTCTTGTGGTTTTCATGTGTGCATGTGTTTGGGCTTTTTTTAAATGTAACTTCCAAGTTTTAGAAATCCTAAAGAGCTTTTCTAAAGAGCAAGAGACTCAGGAACAGATAGAAGAAAACAAGACAAAACCAGCAATCTTAGAATAAGAAGTTAAAAAGATTTCACACAATGTACCAGAGTGTATGGCATTTGATTTTTACTTAGAGAAAATATCTTCACAAAGCATTGCTTCATCTTGGAAAAAATGCTACTGCTCTGAAATCCAAGTTTGTTCTAAATAAAAAGTCTATCTAGAACTTGAACACTGAATAGATTCCTAGACAGAATATCCCTGATAAGGGAGGAAAAACTAAAAAAATCTTTAAGAGACTGGAAAACTCATTTTTACAGAAATATGGGAAGGTCTTTAGATGGCATTGTTATCTAAATAATAATATCAAACCAAAGGAGAGGTTAGAGTGTCTGCACGTGTCCAAGGTTCATTTTACCCTACATATTAATGTGATTTTGCATTACTACACAGTTGATATTTAGATCAACATTGTTCTTGTCTGAAATGCAGTTATTACCCTGAAGACGAAAATCACAACTTCTTGAGCTAATAAATTGCAGTCATTCTTGGCAGAGAAAGGCGCTCCAATTTAGGTCATTAGGTGTTTTAATCAATTTGCATCCCTCTCAGAATTTTTTTTTCCCGTCTCACTATTTAGATTTTGTGATGCCCCCAGAACAAGATTTGCTCTTGGACTGATGCTGTTCAGATGCAATAATGCTTTTGCCTTTGAACAGAGTGACTGCTAGCCTTAGAACAGAGAGCAGTTTTGTTACTAAATGGGAACTCAACACAAAGATCCAACATGCCAGATTCTCTCATATCAATTCTCAAGGTCAAAAATGAGGACAGAGGAAGATTTTTTAATTATTGCTCAGCTTCTCAGGCATTATGCAAAAGTGCTGAATTGTAAATTACAGTTGATATAGTGATGTTTGCATATGAGAAAAATTATTTTGGGAAATCAGATTATGAATATTATTGATCCCAAGGTCCCTAGAATATGTCAGTGTTAAAATCAAGTGCAGTGAACTGAATTTGTCATACAATGATTTGTATTCTGTCTTTTTCCCAGAAGAATATTCCTCTCCCTATTTACTAAAATATGTAATTATTTGCAACACACTTTCTTGCATGTGCTATAAGCATCTTCTAATAATGTGACACTCAAGTTTTCCCTAAGAAAGAAATAATAACCCATGCAATTTTAAGGAAAAGCGTAAATGTCAATCATGCAATAATTTGACAAAAATCTTTATATCCTGGAAATTTTAGGAATAAAAGGGAAGAGGAATAACAGAGAGATCCTCTCAGCAGAGTCTTCTGAGTATATTGTGCATTGAAGCAACTGCAGAAATGTGTTTTCTTCAGTCCCATCCAGAAGCAGGTGGGGGAAACATGAATAATCTGAAGTTAAACATATAATAAAAATTTATCATGCTCTTTCCTGAGGCAATCACCAGTCACACCTTATCCTGTACTCATTTACACTGCAAAATTGATTGGTCTAATGTTAAAACTCTTGCCAAATCACTATCAAAATATTTGTATTTTCTCTCCACAAAACTGTGAAGTATATTTCAGCAGTTTAGTGGAGATTGTCTGTTCAAAAATGAGAACATGGAGCACTATTAGAAAAGATGGATCCAGCTCTAATTACTTTGTCTTGTTGCTGTTATTCAAGAATTATGCTGGTCTTATGACAAAATAAAGAGCAGAGCATAAAAAATTCATATTTCTATTTTCAAGCTGTGAACTGAATGCTTTCTCACTTGCATTTTTTAGCATGTAGTCACAAATGCTACCTCTTTTCCTGAGGAGTGAAGGAACATCTTATTTCAATCAGGACATGCAAACTAAGAGAAGGGAGACTAGTTAACTGGGAGTATATTTCAAAGAAAATTAAAAAGCCTTGCAACAGGTTCTGGGGCAGTCTGAATTCAGTAATAAAAGAGAATTAAAGTCACAAATTCAAAGTAAAGAGAGGTAAGTTGCCCATGGGATTTTCATTGTTGAATATACCCAATGGATAATAGCCTCAGCTCCCAATGTAATTATTTTGTAAATATTTTTCATATGGACAGGATATAGTAGGGTTATTCACAGCTGATGATCTTTCTCTTAGATCTTGGAAGAAAGCTAGATTTCAATCTAATGTTTCAAGTAATAGAAAGGTAAGTATGGGTGCAGTATTGCATAATCTAAATCCTCATATTAATCTAGCAAATTTAACTGCTATCTAAGGATGTAGTGCCGTACTATGGAGGAAAAAAAAAACCCTTCAGAACTACTTTAAACAGGTGTAAAAGACTAATCAAAATAGTGTATAAGCAACTGAGCTTAATCTTTAAGGAGATATGGTTTCTGAAAGTGTTACCTTAAATCCTCTTTCATAAAATGTTTTTTCAACCAAACCAGACATGCAATTCTATGCATAGACATTAAATAATTTTTCATCAATAGCCCTATAACAGCATTGTGTTAATTTATCAAATATATTTTTATGATTCAGATACCACTTGTAAAGAATATTAAAGTATTAGTATTAAAAATAACTACAACCCCCCAACACATTAATGGAAAATATAACTCCTTGGTAAGCAAACTGTTCATCCCAGAGATGTTAATGATGCTAATTTCCTTGCTCTCTATATATACTGCACTTAAGCATCTGTAGATTGTCTCAAGACTTCATTGCAAAAAGAAAAAGCCAAGGTACTTGGCTAAAGAAAAGTCTTTACCCCTGACATAATTGACATTAAGATTATCTCAGGAGTATGTGCAATACCTGTGCACTCAGTGTTAAGCCATACCTTTTCCAGCAGATCTGTGTCTGCACACACTGCGATCTGTGGCACGGGGGCTGAGCTGTCTGCAGCCCATGGCCCAGTTTTGTGAGGCACAGTTACATGGCCTTAGATCAGCTTTCCTGAAAAATTCTTGAGCTGTGAGAAGATACAGGTTAAAGCCAAGATTGTCTTGAGAAAAAAAGAAACAAAGATAAAAGTGAAAACTTTGCAATGGTAGTACCGACTTGAGGAATCAGAGAAAAATAGTGACATGTAATGGCTGAAATGCTGTAAACAACCAGTGAATCAAAAAATGAGAACTCAGAAAGATTAAGAACAAGCCTGTTCCAAGGACCTTGGAGGATCTGACACTTTTCCACACCAATAATAATTATCTGGACAGTGAAGACTCATCAGATGCCTGCACTGGAGATGCTGAGCATACTCATGTTTAGTCTAGTGACTCCTAGCTACCTGCTCTGTGTATCCAGCCAGTGAATAATTGCTGTACATTTAAAGACTGTAAATGTAAAAACTCTACTTATAGAGCCTCTGCACATGGTTAAAGAGAGACAATAAATTAAGGGTTACATTTGCATGATACTTGAATGCTCATTGAATATTGTGAGTAGAAGAAGTACACTGGCTTCTGGAAGAAAACACCTGGTTTTTGTGTTAACAAATAGTGACAAAGAGCATAAATGTTATATGCAATGAAAATTCTAATTTTATACTCTAAACCTTGGTCTCTAAGCACTTCATTTTAAGTCTGTATATTGATATACAATATCCATTAGTTGTAAGAATTTTATTGACTTATATAAATCTCAAAAGAAAGTCAATTAACATTAAAAATTAATAAAGGTAGGGGGAAAAAAAAGCCAAATCCAAACCAATGCAACCATGACTGTATATTGAGTTACAAAAACCTAAATTCCTACAGATCAAATGGTTGGAACTTGCAAATATCAAGTAATCCCTTCCAGGGAGGCTCCAGCAGGAATTCAGGAAGATATAAATTGGTTTAAGCAAAGGTCATTTTAAAACAGAGAAATGTCAAATAAATATACAGCAATTGACTGAAGATTGCCTGGATCTTTCAGAAGCCATTGTTAAGATGGCATAATAACATGCTCTTACAGCTGCTGGTCATTAGTCCCAATTCAGCTGAGTGTCTTTGAGGTAGGAGTTCTAGAGTCCTGAATGTAGTCTCCTCTGCTCTCAAATCATTAGAAACTGTAATGGAAGGCACAAAAGTACATCTGCCACCTATTCCAGTCTTTGAACCAGTCTTTACAGGGTTTTGAAAGTCACGTGAAAGTAAGAGTTTTTTCCCCCATTATTTTTCTATGTAAAGTCACCTATCGTTCACTACTAAACTCAGCAGCATTTAAAAACACCAAGAGACTCCCAAAAAGAATGTGACCCCTTGTTAGCAACTGTTTCGAGGTGGGAGAGTATTGCATTGCTGGGATTTTTGGTATTGTGACCTGAGGTCTGAAAGCTGGAGGAAAAGTGATTAATTTTAATGAAACAAAAATCTTTGTCATCTTTACCTATACTAACGCTTAAGAAAGACATACAAGCAAAGAAAGAAACATATTAAGTGGCTGATTCTTTGCCTGGTCAGAGAGCAACAGTTTTATCATTATTTTTTCAAATGCAGGGACAAAGCTGTTGAGTTCTGAGGCTTTGCTTCCACCTGAATGAATATACCAAGTATGTTTTATCTAATTTTTTCTGGCATTATTTTATGAACAGCTATTATTAATACAAAGATATTATCAAGTGTTTTTCTTTGACATTCACCTGTCCACAATAACCAGATAGGGCCAGAACAAGGCTGTACAACTAAAAGGTTCCTGGACCACCCTTGGCCTGTGTGTTGTCTTCACCTTGGGCCCAGTAGGATACCATTATTTTGGTACCTTCCTTCCCCTGCTAGGATCTTTCCTCGTTTTAAGCACTGTCTGCTATTTTTTTCAAGAAATTCAATCTTACAGCTAGACCTTCAGAACCATCGCCATTTTCCCTTTCTCCAAGATTCCTAGAGACAAAAATACTAGTCCCTAGGTTTCAATTATAAATTTCTGGTTCCTTGTCTCAAAGACAGACAGTCTTTGAAGTTGGACAGGTACCTAGACCTACGAAGGTTTTTTGGAAAAAATCACTTTGTGATCTATAATGCATTTGTCTTCATTAGGTTCCTTACTGTTTCTAAGTACCCTGAGTCTTGGTAAGGTTGCCTGAGGTCAAAATAAATTCAGGTCAGTTTCTTCTCTCCTTAAGAGACAAGAATGAAGTTTTATGACTATCTAAATTTACTCCTAAAAAGTCTCCCAAGACTTTCTTTTTAACACCAGACAGAACACTCAGTAAAAAAATTGAGGACTACTGAAGTTTCTCATGAGCCACTTAAAAGATACAGTCTAGCCTTTTAAAACTGTTCCAGTCCAGCCTATTACATAAGACTCTGTGTACTAGCAGCTGTTGATCTATTTATTGAATATTTAAAAATATAATTAGTATGAAGAATATGCTTATTTCAGGAGAGGAGGAAAAAAACCCAGTATCTTTTATTACTAGCCTCCAGGGCTTTACTGGAAACCTAAGGCTTCTTTGATACTGTCAGATCAAAACCTTTTCATCTTGTGTACATCAATATCAATTTTTTAAAAAAATTTAAACGAGAGTCTGAGCTCTCCAGCATCACTGGTCTAAAATTTCTAACATGGATTATGTTATGTTCTGTTTGGACTTTTTTGTGACATATGAAGCAGACTGATCTGTCTAGGTTGACAAATCATAAGCTGACTAAGTAAAAAAAATGCAGCTTTTTTTTTTTTTTTTTTTTTTGGTGAACAAATGGAAAAACAAAGGAAACCATACCTGATCTTATTCAGAGGAAAAGTTTCTCAGTTATATTCATACACATGGCACTCAGCTTTCACATTTACAATCATATCTTCATGGGGCATAATTAATCCACAATCACTAGAGTGTGGAAATGCTTACCAGACAATCTAAGTGAGGAAAACAGACATGAGAATGTTATTTTGGTTTCTGTGTGTATGGTGGGGAACATGGAAACATAATAAGAGTTATGAATAAATATTTTTTCCTTGAGGCTAAACAGACCAAAATTCATCATTATTAGGTTTTCCACATGTGGCTGTGTTTCTTGGTAAACAAGATTTATTGCTTCATAACCTTTCTCTGAGATTGTTTCTTCTAAACTGTGATAATATATGTAGGCAGCTTTTTCTTTTTTTTTTTTTTTGCATGTTTTAATTGATACCCCTAACTCCATAAAGTATCTTGTCATTGCTGCTCAAAACCTCAGAGTTTTAGGTCTTCAGGGAGAAACCATCTGTTACAAAAGCAATAGCAGTGTGCCAAGACCTAAAGTTGCAAGACACAGTAACTACAGTTAAATGCTTATATTAAGATGTATTTGCCTATAAAGACCTCATTTTTTAAAAAAATTCTGAGTAGCTACAATTGCCTTCCAAAATGTTATATAAATGGATAGCATTAACTACTCTTTGTGGGAAACTAATCCTTAACAGGAATGTGTTCTTGAATCATATCTGTATTATGGAACTATTCGCACCCCACCAGAAACAGAGGGGTGCAAGGTTGTATGTGATAAATCACAATACAGTGAAACACAAACCATATAGCTGACAGCAGTCCTAACTAATTTATGTTGACTGAGCTGTACCTGTACAATAGAGGTCAGAACTTGACCAATAACCAGCTGAAACATAAGATACATTCATGTAATAACGTAAAGAAAACAATATGTTTCCTGAAGTTAGCCATAAATTGTCCTTTTCAGTCTTCCCACATTTGCTTGAATCTGAATTCACGTCTGATAAACAATTAGTCCAACACTGCAAACTGAGGAACATGGTCATTAATAACTGTAGAGCACAGCTGGCCTTAAGAATTCAGACAACACTGCTCACGTTGACTTTAGGTCATTTGAGATGAGCAGATTTATACACCCTACTATGTTCCACAAGCTTACAATTATGTATTCAGAATCTAAATCAATTAGGTACTCAGATACTGGCAAATAGGAGATCATGAGACCTATTCACTTAATTTTCCTCATTGCCACTTAGTGAGGAAATGACTCAAATCCTGTTCCCATTGAAAGTACTGGGAAAACTCTCGCTCGCATCAGAACAAATCCTGGCCTTATTAAAAAACGTTTCATTTAAAAGCTTTACAGGCAGCAAGTTGCTGTTGCCATACTACTCCTTCTGGGTCATGTGGAAAAAGTTTGAATGCATTCGGGGCAAATTTGCCTTCTTCCCTTTTCCATTTCCATCCAAAACCTGGAAACCTCTTATTAAAAAAAAAAAAAAAAAAAAAAAAAAAAAAGAGAGGTGAAAGCACACTATATTCTGCTATTCTGCTAATACTTTTTCCAGTGAAGCACAAGCATAACCTACCCTGAAGCATGCGATGAGCATGACAAGATACTTCCGTACCGAAGACAGGCTGACTTTTATTGTCAATAACTTAAGGGCTTTTTAGCTCTTTCTCTTCTCTTGCCCACCACAGTGTATTCAATGTACATGAAAAATGTTCATCCCTTCAATTTTTTCTTGGATCATAAAGACTAAAAGATTAGCTGATAAATTACATATCTACTTTTGTTAAACTATATGTGCAACTTGGGTGCTCCACGATGACCTCTCTGTACATTTAGTGCTCCCCCAAATATAATTTTAAAGGCTCATAATTTTCTTCTTTTTTGATATAAGAGACCATATCTGGTACCAACCCAGGCTGGGGGATGAACAGATCAGAGCAGCCCTGCCCAAAAGTACTTGGGGTTGCTGGTGAATGAGAAGCTGGACATGACCCAGCCATGGACACCCACAGCCCAGAAACCAAACGTGTCCTGGGCTGCATCCAAAACCAGCAGGGAGAGGGAGGGGATTCTGCCCCTCTGCTCTGCTCAGGCCCCACCTGTAGTGCTGCATCCAGCTCTGGGATACCCAGCACGGAAGGACAGAGAACTGTTGGAGCAAGTCCAGAGGAGGCCACCAAGAAGAGTGGAGAGATGAAGCGCCTCTCCTATGAGAAAAAGCTGAGAGAACTGGGATTGCTTAGGCTGGAAAAGAGAAGGCTTTGGAGTGACCTAATTGCAACATTCCTGTACGTAAAGAAGCCTACATGAAAAAATGAAGAGGGACCTTTTTCAAGAGCATGTAGTGACAGAACATGGGGGGATAATTTCCTACTGAAAGAACGTAGGGTTACATTGGATATTAGGAAGAAACTCTTTACTGTGAGAGTGGTGAGCCACCACAGCAGGTTGCCCAGAGAAGTGGTGGATGCCTTGTTCCTGGAACTGTTGGTGGAAGGCTGGATGGAGCTCTGAGGAACCTGATCTAGTGGAAGGTGTCCTCGCCTGAAGCAGAGGGATTTGGACTAGATGATCTTTAAGTTCCCTTTCAACCCAAGCCATTCTATAATATGAGAACTGACTTGATACCTGTCATGACTCAATGATAGAAGGTGTAATGTTTGTTATAAATTCTTGTCAGGCTGAACAAAGACACTGGACACAGAATCACAGAATAATGAGGTTGGAAGAGACCTCTAAAATCATCAAGTCCAACCTATGCCCTAACACGTCAACTAGACTATAGCACCAAGTGCCATGTCCAGTCTTTTTTAAAAAACATCCAGAGATGGTGATTCGACCACTTCCCTGGGAAGACAATTCCAGTACTTTATTATTCTTTCAGTGAAATTTTTTTTCCTAATATCCAACCTGTACCTTCCCTGACATAGCTGGAGACTGTGTCCTCTTGTTCTGTCAGTTACTGCCTGCTGAAAGAGACCGACCCCCACCTGTCTGCAACCTCCCTTCAGGAAGTTGTAGAGAGCAATAAGGTCACCTCTAAGCCTCCTCTTCTCCAGGCTAAACAACCCCAGTTCCTTCAAACGTTGCTCATAGGGCTTGTATTCCAAGCCCCTCACCAGCCTTGTAGCCCTCCTCTGGACACGCTCAAGCATCTCAACATCATTCCTAAACTGAGGGGCCCAGAACTGGACACAGCACTCAAGATGCGGTCTCATCAGCACCGAGTACAGGGGAAGAATGACCTCCCTGCTCCTGCGGGCCACACTATTCCTGATACAGGCCAGGATGCCATTGGCTTTCTTGGCCACCAAGGCACATTGCTGACTCATATTCAACCAGCTGTCTCCCAGTCCCCCCCAGGTCCCTTTCTGCCTAAACACTGTCCCCAGCTTGTAGCTATCCCCACAGCCACACTGTCTCCAGCTTGTAACATTGTAGGGGATTTTTGTGGCCAACATGTAGAACTTGGCACTTAGACTTATTAAACTTCATGCTGTTGGACTCTGCCCATCCATCCAACCAATCTAAGTCTCTCTGCAGAGCCCTCCTTCCGTCCAATAGATCAACACAAGCTCCCAGCTTAGTGTTGTCTGCAAATTTACTAATGAAGGACTCGATGCCCTCATCCATGTCGTCTATAAAAATATTAAATAGAAATGGTCCCAGTACAGACCCCTGAGGGACGCCACTGGTGACTGTCCCCAGCTGGATGCAGCACCATTCACCATCACTCTCTGGGCCCGGCTGTTCAGCCAGTTCCTAACCCAGCAAAGAGTGCTCCTGTCCAAGCCATGGGCTGCCAGCTTCTCCAGGAGTGTGCTGTGGGAGACAGTGTCAAAGGCCTTGCTGAAGTCTAAATAGACAACATCCACAGCCTTTCCTGCCTCCACCAGACGGGTCACCTGGTCATAGAAGGAGACCGGGTTGGTCAGACATGACCTACCCTTCATAAACCCATGCTGGCTGATACCCTGGGCATCCTGTAAGTGTTGTGTGATAGCACTCAGTATGAACTGCTCCATTATCTTACCTGGTACTGAGGTCAGGCTAACTGGCCTGTAATTACCAGGCTCCTCCTTCCTACCTTTTTTATAAACAGTGTCACACTGGCCAGTTTCCAGTCATCTGGGACTTCACCAGTGAGCCATGACTCCTGATAAATGATGGAGAGTGGCTTTGCAAGCTCATCTGCCGGCTCCCTCATCACCCTGGGGTGGATCCCATCTGGTCCCATTGATTTATAAATATCCAGGTGGCCCAGCATTCTCTGACTGCCTCTTCTCGGATAACAAGAGGACCATTCTGCTCCCTGGCACCACTTACCAACCCCTGAGGACAGTTGTCTTGAGGACAAGCTGTCTTACCACTAAAGACTGAGGCAAAGAAGGCATTAAGCATTTCTGCCTTTTCCTCATCTTTAGTTACTAGGTTGCCTGCCTCATCCAATAAGGAACAGAGGTCAGTTATACCCTTCCTTTTACTATTAATATATTTGTAAAACTTTTTTTATTATTATTTTTAACAGAAGTTGCCACGTTAAGTTCAAACTGAGCTTTGGCTTCCCTAATTTCTTTTCTACATGCCCTAGCAGCTCCCTTAAATACTTCCTGAGAAATCAGTGTCAGGCAACTCTTATGTTTTGTTGTATGGTCTTCTATAACTCCAGCAACCAGCCCAAAGTTTTGACTCAAAAGGTATTGGCTAACATTTCCTTAAATTCTTCCAATACACTTCTGAAAGAGTGGATAACAAGACCTTAATTTTGTACAGTACACTTCACAAGTCCAACAACAAACTTCTAAAAGGTGCTGGTTCACAAGCCAAAACACCTCCACAAGATCCCCACTCCCACAGCAAATTTCAATAGGGATTATGAGATAGAATACAATAACCACTATTGGCTATTTTCCTGGGCAAAGCAAGGGAAGAAAACAAAGAATATCACCAAACCCTGGATCCCATGTTGGTGCTGCCATGTGCATGGTCTAGAGCTGTGGATGCAAGACAAAGAAAACAGAAGAAAAAAGAGGAGAGATGAGAAGACAAGAAAAGATAGAGTGAGAGGGCCCAATCTCTGTTCAAGAGAGAGGGAGGGGGACAAATTAATTTCCTTTTATACTTAGCCTGGTGTATGTTTCTCAAGTAAATGAGAATTTTTCACATTTTTTTCCATGCATGCAGAGGCAGCCCTTCTCTGGAAAGTGAGCTGGGGGGAGGCTGAGCACAAGTCTCAAGGTGGAGCAGGAAGCTGGCTCAGCACAGCCCCTCCCCACCTCTGTGGGACCTTCTCTTCCAACCACACGTTTCCTGTAGCAATACTCAGAATGTTTGAGACAAAGCATGCTTAGGTTTCATCCTCTACAATAACCTTTGCTGTATTTATTCTTACAGATCTCTTAGTAAATAGCATCCAGCAGCAAAACTTATTAAGCACTTTTAAAGAGAATATGAGAGAATACAAGGTGTAGGGTTCACATAAGTCATAAAGGAAATGCACAGACAGATAAGGGTGTTTTAACCTTAATTAACTTTTAAAGTCTGGTCATGACATTTAAAGCATTCTTGTAGTTTAGCCAGGTTACTTAAAATTAACTGGTTTTGTACTATTAGAAATTATTAGCAGCACCATTACAATAATTATTTAAAAAAAAATTCAATACAGTTTAAAATTCAAACAGCTAAAGTAAAAGATTTAATTTTGCCTACATTAATTTATTGATTTTTCAACAGCAAAATAAAATGCTGTATTTTTTGAGTAGATGAGACAGTGGCTGAACAATGGTATAGAAAATATTCATATGATGGGCCTTGAAAAATCATAAAACTTTTTTCAAGGTCTCCCTCAGCTCATAATGTAGACAAATGTAGACTGCTTTCACGTGGACTGTGAAGAAATGCCTTTTGAAGCAAAACACTAGTGTTTTATGAAGTGAAGTACTTTATGACGGAGTTCAATGTGAAACTGTTACATATACATAATGCATATTGATGCATTATTTCACAGATGCAAGAGGATTCTAGAATTGCTTATTATGGTCATTTGTATGGGGTGTGGAGAACTATACAATGATGTAAATTTAGATCTTGCTAACACTTAGGGGAAGGCAACAATGTGAAAAATTAATGTGATTTAAAAAATTAAAAAGAAATTTTAAAAAACCCTAGAATTTTAACAATCCATTGAAATAATAAAACAATCGCCTTTTGTCATGTTTCTAGCACCTGTATTTTGGGGAAATGAATGTTGTAGAACTGAGGGAATGAATGTTGTAGGACTGCACAAATGTGCAAAGCAGAGTTAATGTTTTGTCACAGAGATTAAAATAGAAGTAGTCCCCCAGCAAAGTGCTGGTCATAAGATTGATCTTATCTAAATTAAGCCAACAAGAAAAACAGCATCTTCAAGATTATTGTGGAGTCTTGATTTTGTTAAATATACCCGAATTTTGAGAATTGTGTTTGTTCATATATTCTTTCTCCTCCAGCTCCCCATATTTGGACTGACATTGTAGCACTGACCCAGAGTGAGCAGATGCATTATAGGATGGATATAATTAAAGCAAGTTCAGCCATGTGATATTTTTCACTGAGAATGTAACAACCGTTAAGCAAATGAGATGGATCAGCATTATTGAATTTAGCAACCTTTATGCAAATGAGATGGATCAGCATTATTTTCTTACTGGCCCTGCATTCAGAATAATTCTCTTGAAGGACATAGGCTTGAGGGTCTCTTTTGCAGTGCCATGAGACAGCAAGCAAAACTGCTTATAACATCCAGTTTGTATAGGGCCCTGCAAGTGTACTGTGGAAATAATGTTTCCATCACTCCAGTGATGAGGGGCACATCCACCACACTGAAACAATGAAGATGTCTCAGTGAGTACTCCCTCATGGCTGTTGCCTAATATTTGTGCACAGTCCCAACATGAGCACCTTGGAATTACGTGAAGCATATAGGTGCCACAGGATGCTTAATGAAGAGGTAACTGCAGCCTGTCTAACCAAACACCTTCTGCTTGAATTCTACAAATGCTTTACCAATACAAATGTTGTCATTGTCCACATAGGATCTATGTATTTTTCTTCCCCAAATAACATACTGGGTACCAACAGACAAAAACTACATTGACACAATAGAGAATTTATCTAAGTCACTGATTTGTTGTGCTTTATTAGTGGACTGTTCAGACAAAAAGGCAATGCTGCAGCAGTTATGTCAAAGCTGCAATGAAGATAAATCAGAAATAACACTAGTTTCAATGAAATTACTGCACACCTATAATAAGGTAACTAAATTTAAGAGCCTCTGCTGCTAAAGATCTTTATTATTATATGATAATTTCCTCAAATGAAATACATCTTTGGATGATCAGTCTAGGATTTTTGTAACCAGAGAACCTAAAAATAGGCTTCCTTCTCATCAGGGACACAGTTACTTGTGCTTGTGGATGAGAGTAAAGGATCCAAGGCTGTCAAGTAATGGCAGTTTGTATGAAACATTTCAAAGAAATAGGAAAAATGTCTCAGGGAGAGGAGTTATTTAAGAAACAACTTCAAATTCATACAAAAATAAAAGCTTCTCCTGCCAAATGAGTGAAACTTGTCAAGTCTACTAGATCTCTTAATTAACTGGGAACATGAAAGAAGCTCCCTTCAAGGTATTTGAGCTTGCAGGCATCATGGCTAGTTCTTTCTGCAGAGTATAAAATGAACAATGCATTTATTAAGCTCATAAAGCAACTTGGATGAGCTGAAAATATAGATGACTAATCAGGGGAGAAATTAAATTATTCATAATGTGGAAACACACTGGAAGAAGGGAAGGGTTAAAAATAGCTGGCAAATTCACATTTTGAATATACTGGAGGGCAAAGAAGGACTTGGATATGTACTATCCAACCCTCCTTAAAATTCTTTTCTTTCAAAATTCACAAGCCTATACTATCTCTAACAGATCTTTGCAAGCATTTTTCATAGGAATCAGAAACCTAGTAATCTCATTAATAATAAAACAAACCTAACAGTTCTGCAGTTGATTTGACTCTCTTGTTGTAGCCCAATGCCATTCCACATAGCATTGAATTGGAAAACAATGACAGAAGGAAATACTGTTCTAGAAGCATTAGTTTGTAATCTGTTGCAATTTGAGGGGATTATGTTGGATAAACACATACAAACAAAAAAGCACAACTCCCTCACTAGGACATTTATTTCTTCTCTCTTCTGCACCTGACAGAGACTGCTGGCCAAAAAGATTTGCTTTAAAATAAAAAACAACCCCCCTCCCCCAAACAATTTAGCAGCAATTCCACTTTCCATAATTCTGACAACACATTTTTGCCCTTGAAAAAATCCCCAGGGTTCACATTTTCAGCACTTTCTGAAAAATGAGCTTCTTTTAAACCATTAATCTGAACACCTGAACTGCTAATCCGATCAAAATTACTGAGCTTGAAACATTCAGTTCTCACTGAGAGAAGGATTGGAAAGTAAGTCCATCCTCAGATGGGATGCTTCTCCCAGTGGCAAGCACACAAGTAATCCTCAGTGTATTGCTGTTCCTTAGAGGAACAAATTGCAATATCAATGTGAGCAAGGGCTGTTAAGAGCAGACTCAATCAAGAACAGACTCAAACAATAGAGAGTGCATGTTAACAACAGAGGCAATCAACAGAGTCAATCAAGGACAGAAGGTGCATGATAACAAGGATTGTTTTGCTCTTTGTTTATCTTTCCCTTTTATTTTCCTTTTTTTTTTTTTTTTTTTTTTTTTCCCAAATAAGCTCACTTCTCATACACACCAACTGTTAAATATTAACTGAAATATATTTACTAAAGTGAATGTTGCTCTGGGTCTTCTGGTCACACCCCCCCCCCCCCCCCCCCAAAAAAAAAATCCCAAAAAATGTAATTGAGGAAGTCTAGACTGATATTTTAATTATATTCATGTGCTTTAAAGACATAAAGCTGAAATCTAATTTTCTCTCATCCCTGAAGTACAGCATTTTTAAGTCACTACAGGGAACATAATTCTAGATGTTGAAAACTTTGTCATAGTTCTTCTAATCCCTCTACCATTTTCAAATGAAAAGAAAGATCTTGGAGAGCATGTGAAGGCCAAACAAGAGCAAAACACTTCCAAAGAAGTTAAACAAGATGTTATTTATCGAACAACATTCTCAGACACATGGTGTGATTTTGGGGTTTCTCCTGTTCAGGGGCAGGAGTTGGACTGGCAGATCCTTGTGGGTCTCTTAAACTCAGGATATTCTATGATTCTGTAGTTGATTATGAGTAGCAAGCCAGCAAGGAAAGGACCCTAATCCAGGAGGCCATACTAAATGTATGAGTAGCTCTTTAGCTTCAGTGTACTTCTCAATGCTCGTGGATATTACATACAGATAAACTGCATCAGTTTAGGATCAAATAAGAATCTGTGGAACAGCTAATGCTCCTGAAAATGGCTATAATCTGCTTCATGACTTTTATTGCTAGTGAAAAGTGAGACAGCAATTCGCTTACAGACAAAACTAAACATTTGAATATTACTATGTTGGTTTGGCTTTGTGTAAATTCTACATCCACATTTGGGTCTGATCCAGCCGAGCCAGACAGCCTGATGGAATTATCTCAAACAGACTCGTTTTTTTTTTCTCCACAACTATGATACTACTGCTATAGGTTTATTAAATGCCACCTCCATACTGCAGTAGAGAGAGGATGAGCAACACACATACGTGCCACACATCCCTGCACTGGGTCACTCACTAACATCACTTCAATTCACCTCTTTCTACATCAGGACAGCAGAGGCCATCAAAGAGCAATTAAACACAGCAGTTCCTGATCTGAACTTGTTTTGAAGCCTAAACTCCTACAAGTATCAAGTCTAGTAGGAGTTTCAACAGAATGAAAATGAAATAATGTGAATTTATACTTGGGATATTTAGGCACGCATACAGAAATTTCACAGCATTTAGTAACTGGACACAAGTGAAAAGAATGAACAAATGAAACAAAGTGAGAAGCAAATGAACAAGTGAGAAGAATCTCACTTTACAAACTACAGAAGATTCATTGAATAAAATGTCCATAAACTGCATGAATAGATCTAGTCTTTATAATAAGGAAAAACTGACTGATCTTCTAGTTATGGGGAATTTGGGGATTTCTATACATTTATGTATTATACTGATGTGGAATTTTTGGGTTTTATATTGCATTATCATTTATCAATGTTGTCTCTGCTTTTCCTCAGGACCCTTACAAAATTCCTCTGCTAAAGACAGCTGAACCTGATCAAAATTTCACAAGATTTTTCCAGCTTATTTTCTATCAAAAAATGTCTTACCTTTAAAAAATCTCTTAGCTCCACAGAAAAGCAGCTCATGCAGGATAAAGTCAGATAGATGTCACACTAGAAACTGCATGTTTGCCTCTGCTGCTCCAGTAACTGCTCTTGCATGCAGCAAACCCACGGGTGTCAAGGAAATGCTCCACACAGACTGAATCACCTGCAAGTCTTAATATCTTTGACTTGTTAGATATTGTGACCTCCAGTATGGGCTGGGGTAAGTAACAAAGAATGATTTGACAGAAATTCTACGTCCTTCATATTTATTTTTCCCCCTCATTTTTTCTTCCTTCCTTCAAGAATACATGATATATTCCACACATCTATTTAAGTGGAAAAGGAAATTTTGGAGGATATCTCTGTTAAAATAGAAAGTAAATAACCCCTGCTCAGTGCTTGAATATCTGAGACTTAGGAACAACGTAAGAATTGATATAACATATGACAAGGCAAGAGCAGAGAGATTTGGAAGAAGATTCAAGATGTGTTCAAAGATGTCCATATCCCACAAGGAATCTAAGGACATAGCAAAGGACAAAGAGAAACAAACAAAACTTGATTATACAGAAAATGTGAGGCATCATTATCTGAAGACTTTTTGATTTTTTTCTCATTCTCATACCTTAAAAATACTACACCCTCCCCTCCAATTTCTCCATTTGCTTACATATTATATATGCATTTAAAATATAATAAGAAAATTTGTGTTTGGTTAAGATTTCAGAAAACATATCAGGACTAACAGCTTTTATCCAATTTAGTGACCATGGTAGGAAATTCTACCAATCCAGGTATTTGAGAAAGTGGAAATTTTGGTCATTTTCATTAGGTTTATGTCCCTTCAAAATTCTGTGTTTCTCAAATTGTGCTATGACTACAGGCCCCAATTCCTATGAAAGTGGGAACTCTGTACCACTCAGAAAAAAAAACAGAATGTCACAAAGTCTTGTTTCAGCAAGAGAAATTCTCATTAAAGAGTGCTTCTTGCTAGAAGCAGCTTATCTCAAAGAGGAATGGCTTCAAGCATGTGCCAACAAGAGCTTCCCATTTCATAATCACAGAATTTAAACTTGAACAGGTGTGCAAAAGCTTCTAGGGGCTTCTGCAAATTGAGCCAAATAATTTAGTCCTTGTATATTATTAAAGCTCATAATTTAGAACTCTTTTAATTACACAGGTTTAATCCAAATGAACAATATAATACTATATTTTACAGACATTTAAAGATCTTTTAAGTCCCAAGAAATAAAGGATCATCAGAATTAGCAAGTCTTTTAAGTGTCCCAAAGTACAAGCATATCAGGTTCAGTAATAAGAAAGCATTTGATAGGGAAAAAAAAGATTCAAGTTTGATATCAAAATATGCTATCACCCTGGCAATGGTGATAACATGAATGAAATTATTGAATGAAAACAGAATAGCCCTTCCTAAATTCATTTCTGCAATTCATGCATGAAGGGTATTCGTGTTATTAAAAATCGAACAAAACAGACAGAAATCATTTGATGTGACAGATGCATGAGATTTTGCAGATCTGAAAGGATCTTTGAAGATTAAAGTATATGGAGAAAAACACAGATAAAAAGAAAGTGTGTAGTTTTCATTTATATACAGGAAAAAAAAAGACAATGATGTTGCCTAGAATACACAGAAGTAATACACAAACTGGCAAGAGAGTTATTGAAAAATTGATTCCTATAAAATGGTAGAGAAATCATATACTTTTAAGCAAGGAGATAAAAATTTTTCCTATGGTTTTAATAATGCAGGTCTATTAAAAATCTTCTCAGGTTCTTGGGCTGGGTCTGATCAATATTGGAAAATCATAGGTTAGTGCAGTAAAGTGCTAATATCCTTCATGGAACCACATGTGGGTTTATAAAACTGCATAACAAGAAGCAATGGGCCAAATGGATTTAAGATAAAGGAGTCAGGTTAGGCTTATGAAGATATTGTAAGAACATACATTCTTTGGGATTCCTATTTTCTCAATATGGGTCAAAAAATAAGGCAGGTTCTAACACTAAAAACAAATCAGCAATGAGACAGATTCTGGCCATAAGGTAAAATAATTCACATGCAATAACCCTTCAACATGAAATGTCCCTGGAGATATAAAGACATGTAAGCAATACCAATACAGATATCTAAAAATGTAAAGGTTAGAGTATAAAAAATAAAAAAAATCATGTTGATATTGTGCCATTTCTGGAGGGCATGCTCCTAGCAAATAATATCACAGGAGATGACAGAAACCTGAGATTTTTTTATCACATGCAAGATTCACAACAACACCTAAAAAATTAAGAGACTTGTGTGTAGTCTACAGCTGGCAAAAAAAATTGTAAGATGGACACAAGTAATTTAATTTCTGTATTTGTAGATATTAATAAACAAATGATGATATAAACTACTGAAATACACAGTATAATGTCATTGATTTTTTTTAACCAGAAATATTGTAACTTGCCATCTATTTGGGGGGACTTTAGGTTTCCTTCATGAAATCATAGCGTGATTCTACTCTTACTGCAAAATTATCAAGTTGAGATCTGGTACAATACAAATCCTAAAATTAATTGTTTTGCAGGATATAATGATAAACACTTATAAGAAAAACTTAAATCCCTCAGTTCTGTTCCCCTTTTCCTACTTTTTCAACCTTCAAACCTACTATCTATTCTTTCTCTCTTCATTACCTCCTTAAACTCCAAGTTAATAACACCTTCCTCTTCTTTCAAAATCCAGCTTATGGGGGATGAACAAATTATAACCTCTTATCATGCAACTTCTGTTAGAAATCAGGAGTCAAACACTTAGTACATAGGAAGAATTTGAAACCATACCTGGAAAACAGGTAAAATTATGGGCAAGCAGTAGTACATAATTTTAATCCTGCTCAACTCATTTGAGGAGTACTAGCAGAATCTCTTCAGTTCTTCCATCTGCAGGTCACATTACTAGGGTATTACTTTTGTAATATTTATTTATTTATTATTGTCATATTTTTCTTTCTAGCTCCTTGGGTTTCATTAGAGGTATTTGGAGGAAACTTCCATACCAAACTGTGCTTAGCATTCTGCTACTAACAGCATGGGAGAAAAGCACAGAATACCATATCAAATCAACCAGTGGTTTTTATCCATTTCCACTTTCCCAGTCTGTCTATTACTTTGGTTTGGTAGAACACAATGAGCAGATCTAGTGAACATCCTTCTGGGAAAAATAGTTTGAAAGAATTACCTTTAAATAAATCTTTCTTCTTTAGTCATTCATTTTCCATGCATTTTATTAACTGTATTTAGTAATAAATATTTGTGAATGTATTTGGACCATCATCTTTTACACCAACCCTATTATTCATTTGACCTAAGTGATATCTATCTTAGTTACACTTTTATTAGAGTTTAACCTAATTTATCCTTCTCAAAAAATTAATTTTGAAAAAAAATTTTGTATACATTTTCTACTTGCTATCACATTTTATCTTCTCACACTAAATACAAGGTCACTATTAGGAAGTAGCTATTAAATATCAGCATATCCAGACATTATATACTTCAGTGAAGGGAAAATCCTCAGGGCCTGATTTTCCTTGCTTGTATTTTTTACAAAACTAAAATTCTCTTGACATGCGTAAGCGTAACTAAAAATAATTGCCAGCTTGAAGAGAGGGAGCTGTACCTTGCAGTGCTGATAAAACCAATTTCAAAAAGATAATTTTATTACAGACTCCTGTATGCAGGGAATCCATACTGAGGAGCTCAGAAATGACTAGAATACCTATCCTGAAAACATTTACACACACACACACACACACATATATATATATATATATATATATATATATATATATGCATGTTCATTTTTGATTGCAAAAATATTCAGTGAAGCTGAAGTGACTTCATCAATAAACTTTAAGCTAAAATAGGTTTCCAGGTACGAGTGGTTGTTTTCTTAATCCACTCATTATATCTGCCCCTATTTTATCTACTCTTCTAAAAGGAAGACTGAAAAAAGTAAACTTTAATTACCTTAAAGGTACTAGTTCTTTACAAGCTCCTGTTGTCTATGACAGAGATGTTTTTATAGATTATAGGTTATGCAATAAATTATAGGTTATAGATTATAGGTTATGCAATAAAATTGATATTATGCATTAAAAAAAATGTTCAAAGACTACTTGTTATATATTGATCTACACATTTAGTGGAAATAAGGGAGAGAGTTATGTTATAAATTCCTCCATATCCATTTTGATATGATAAAAATACTAAAAATCCAGTGATGAAAACACTCAGATTACATTCTTCCCTGTACCTGGAACTAAAACTTACTGTAAAACAGTAACTAAGGGTTACTCTGACTGCTTGCATCCTTCACCCATCTTGTCTGGAATATCACTCCTGCAAAGGCTTTGAAATCAGCCTGAGGGGTTTTTCCAGCTCTTTCATTGAGATGTAAATTTTTAGGAACTGCATATTTCCAGGAACTACCCTTTAACAGTATGCTTTTCTGTTATTATTTTTTTCAGGGAAGCCTTGTTCAAAGTTGGAACAGCTTTATCAAAGCTTATCAAATTTAACAACAAAATCTAACTAAAAAGCCATACCTCCTTTCTGCTTCCTTGGTACTCTCCTGAAAGCTAATGATCAAGACATTTTTTAAACAAATATTTTAAAATATTTTTTCAAGATGCAAAATGATCTCAGATTAAACAAAAAATATCAGGTTTTAAATTGAATATTTTGCATGAACAATACCTCTGAGAGCACTCTAACTATGCATTATCTAACTCTTCTATTGCTATCAGCTGAAATAAGAAAAGGTATTGGTTAGGGGTATATGTATCATGCTGGATCCAAGAGGAATAAGGCTGCTGGCACTCTATGTGCTCGGATCTACCAGTATTGATGCTGAAGATGTGCTCCTGGGAGACAACACACACCCAAAGCCCACGTATACCCTACATATACACATCAGTGGGGTTGTCCACACAGATCACAGAGAGAAACCTGGAATACCCACAGGCACACAGGCAGCAGCAGTGGCCTCATCCTGCTTTCCTCTGGGGCTAGGCAGGATGGAGGTCCACTTGCTACAATACTGTACACACACACATACATCTATATATCTATATCTGTATCTACACTTGTCTATATATACAGGCATTCACTCCCTCAGTCTGAAAGACGACTGGACTGCTGCTCTTGTGGGGTCCTGGACTTGTGGGGACTGGTTTCACACCTGGTTTCTGGAGATGATGTCTCCCCTGGGACTAACCAGGAAGGTGCCTGGACAAGGTGGTCACTCTTTGGGAGGCCTTCATTTGGGTTCCCTGTATATCCTCGTGCTCTTCTCGGCTTCTGCAGGTGGGCTGATGACCCATGTGTGGTCTGCCTGGGAATAGCTTGGCAGGGGATTATTTGGGCTTTCCCTCCTACCATTGTCTGTCTGCTCCTGTGTGAGTGTGCAGATAAGCTTTATCACATAATCCTACAGTACTGGACTATATCCAAATGAAAAGCTCAGTGTAAGTCTAATTTTTTTATGTTTTTCTCCCTCTGGTGCTAGTAACTATAAACATTTCTTACATGTTGTGCCAGTTTTGGCTGAGGTAGAGTTAATTTTCTTCACAGTGGCTGGTATGGGTGTCTTGGATTTGTGCTGAACATAAAGTTGATAATAAAGAGATGTTTTTGTTATAGTTGAGCACGACTTGCTCAGAGCCAAGGCCTTTTCTGGTTTTTGTACTGCCATGCTGGCAAAGAAGCTGGGGGTACATGGGAGATTAGGAAGAGGCACAGGCAGGACAGGAGACCCCAACTGACCAAAGGGATATTCCAGATGATATAAAATCATGCTCAGTGTATAAGGTGGGGGAGAAGAAGGAGGCAGTGGGGGAACATTTGGAGTGATGATGTTTGTCTTCCCAAATAACCTTCTTGCATGATGGGGCCCTGGTCTCCTGGAGACAGCTGAACAGGTGCCTACCCATGGGAAGCAGTGAATGAATTCCTTGTTTTGATTTGCTTGGATGTATTAATCTGTCTTTATCTCAGCTCAAGAGTTTTCTATTCTTGCCCTTTGATTCTCTCCCTGATCCTACTGGTGGGGGAGTGAGCAAGTGGCTGCCTGGGGCTTGGCTCTTGACTGGTGAAAAACATGACACATGTCCATAACATTCTATAGCTATATGCTAGCTGTGATTCATTTCAATCCTTTCTTTAATTGTAACATGTCTCTTTTGACTTTTACACCAGAAGTTACCCACTGTTTTTAATTTTTTTTTTCTGTATCCAAAATTTTAGAGTTCCTTCTGTCAGGTACTCCAATTTCCTTCTAAGCATGTTTTATCATGACTTGCTGGAGAGCAGAGGCAAACTTTCAGCAATGAAGATTTCTCTAAAGCTGGTCATTGCTGCTTCAGTAAACAATGAGACCAGAGCATAAAATAAAGGGACTAGCTGCTGACCCCTGTGTGCTGCCAGCTGGAGCAGTCAAAACAGCTTAGTGGATGCAGGAGATAGAAGAGAGCAACAACAGTGAATCTGGAGCAGGACCTCTGGGGAGGAGTCATGCTTTAACTAGCATTCCTTTACAGCTTTAGGAAGGATTATGTCTGAGATGTGATTAAGATCCAGTATTGCTAGTAGATTTGGAGTTATGACAGAGTAATAAGAAATAAGTTCTTCAAGTTCATTAGATACTGACAAAGACCACTGATTTTCAAAAATAATCTTTGATAGTTGGAACTCCTAATAATGCAAGATAGCAAATAAATTCCGTGCATTTTTTTCAAGGCATTAACTAATCAATTCTCATATTTGATCTGGAAGAGGAAAGTTAACATGCCAAGTTAGGTTATCTCAGATAGTTTCACAAAAGATGCATGAGTTATTACATCATGACTAAAGCAAAGACTAATTTCTTCAAATTTAAGCCTAATCCATTTCCTCTCTTAAAATAAAACACTATTTCGTATAATGGATTCCAAATGTATTTACTGGCAAGTTTTTTCCTAGGGAACTTATTTTGCCATTCACCAATATGAAGGGCAGAAACATGGAAACATATAGAGAGTATGTACACCTAATCAGAGAAATCAGAGTGGTGACGTGTATATATATATATATATATGGCAAATATAAATACATGACTAGATGTCTCAAATTTCTTATTCCTTAAATTTCTTTCCATTGAAAGCATATTTAAATCCATTCATAATACTTCCAGCTCCTGCCTTTATGTCTGGTACTGTTGGATGGTCTTTTATTTTGTGTTTAAAGCTTCTTTAAGAGCAAAATCATGTTCTTTAGGCCTAAAGTTCTTCTTTCATGGAGAAGAATTTCCTTATCTTCCTATTAAGGAAATCCTTTCTAGAACTATTTCTACAACAGTGTGATTATTTCATGCTGTTATAAATGGTAAATGCAAAGAGGTAGAGATACTCCATAGGGATTATTTATTTAGACAAAATTTAGCTATATCTCCTTTAGGTGAAGAATCTGTACATTATAGCTCAGCTTGAGCATTTCTGTAGAAGAGCTACTGCAGACATCCACTTCATACTCATGTCAAAGGATTTTATTTTAGGGCAGCCGTAATGTGGTGTCATGTTAGACTACTCTTAATAGCTAGAGTGCATTATGTGTGCATGTCCTAATTTAGTCACCTTAAAGGAATACAGCCTATCCAATGGCAAAGCACAGCAAGCAGGAGCAATTGGTAAACTGGATTCAAAAGTATCCTCCTGATCTGAGTTAAAATGTTAATATGAACACATCCTGTAGCATGTAAACCCCAACTTTAAGAAAAAAATCTCACTGTCATGATTAGAATATATTAGCTGGATAATGATCTACAAAGAGAAAACAAGAGAAAACATGATGATCTCTACTCTCAGCATTTATCTGGTTATAAAAAATTACCAAAGTCAATATTTCATGGAGGTTTATTTTTCTTTATATTTGCATCTCTCTTCCATGATACTTACATAGGTCTTTCTGGTAAATGCATAAGATTTAAGGTGGAGACCTCTCCATCTTATCCTGAACCCAAAATTACTAGGAAAGGTTTAAAAATTTGGCAAAAGCTATCTTACCATGGATTTCAAATGTTTTGGTTTTTTTTTTTTTTTTTTTTTTTTTTTTTTTTTTTTTGTAATGATACTTAGATTAGTGTCTACAGAGAACAGAATAAAAGAAAAGCAGGTCTAAATATAGCTTTAGAAGAAATGTGATTGCTCTGCAGTTACTGTAGAGATATTTTTATATGGATGATTCAAAATATGCTGTTAAAAGGTTAAATTACTTATAACTCATATAATATGCCAAAGGCTCCAGATTCTCAACTAGGACAGATCTGTCTTTTATGAGTTTTGGCAAATCTTGGGGCAATAGATGTTCCTTTACAAGTCACCTTATTTAAATCATGAAGTAGCTAAAAAAGTACCCCCCGAGGGCCTATTTTTCAAAACTAATTTTGGAAAATGTTCTGTTTTGAGGCACAGTTGCCTCTAGCTAAATGCATGTTGTCTGGAATACCTCAGCTGTAACTGCACATTTAAGATGCAGCTTTTCAGCTGGCTGGATTATGTCTTGTAATTGCTCTACTTGCATTATTTGAATTCATGTATGCATAATGTGAAACCTAATGTGAAATCTAGTTCCTTTGTGATGTCCCTGTTCTTTAGCATAGCCTTCAAAAACCCAGGAGCAATTTTGTTCATCACATGCTGTCCTGCTGCAAAATCAACTGAGGCAACACTAACTGTTGAGGTTGGTGTTAGTAAGAAGCAATGTCTGCCCTCTTATCACCACTGTCATACTGCCCTGTTGTGACCTTCTGTATTTTCTTGTTAGAATCAGAACTTTCTCTTTTTTCATATATGATTTAGGACAAGTGATAGTTCCTTAAGGAAGGAGCATGCTATCTAAAACAGTAGCTTCTAGATGGGAAAAAAAACCTATTGGGATAAGAGTTATTCTTGGAATTAGAAGCATTTAAGGGTTGTCTTAATTCCAAAATATGGGATGATTTTTTTTTCTTTAAAGACTTGCACTGTATTTGAGTTCAGTCTACACATCTGTTCTCCTTGCTTCTCTTGAATTAGACTCCCACAGACACAACCTTCCATATGGTGGACACTTCTTGAGTATTTGAAGTAACACTGTTTGACAATTCAGTCTGGTCTTTGGAAATAACACTCATGAAATAACCTGCAAGCCTTCAACATAGTTTTTTGTGGAGTTGAATTAGGCACATTTGTAAATCTTTAAGTCTGTTTCCTAGACAACATGACCAGTAGACCAATAACATGCAAATATGTAATTATATGTAAATAAAGATATAATTGCATTAATGTCTACTGCAGAAAGGGGAGCTTTCCTTTCAGGAATACTTATCATTTAGATGTCTGGCTGACATAAGTGTGTATAAATTTCTGTACAGATAGCTCAACTTAGAGCAAGTGCAGTATTTACAAATAGTTAAAGTATAGGTTTAGCATCTTTACTACATAATTTGATTAGAAAATGATGTTTTTCCATCTTGCTTTCTAAGAAAACCTTATTTCGCATCCTCTTTCCCACACTATGGTCTTTTTTCCAGCTTCTGGAGTCCTCAGGCTCTACCTCCATAAACTTGCTGGCACTTTGGGGTGCTTACCTGATACTTCACATCTTCAATTCCATTTCTCATTTCTATAATTCACATACGAGTCTTAAAGAAAACACTTCATGTTTAAGTTTGTACCTGATTTATTTTGGATCTTCATTCAATTTGAAATATTGCATGTATTCTTTTTCTTTTGTTTCCTCTTTCATAGACTGAGGGCAGTTACTCTTGCACATACCCTACATGGTGTAGTTTGACATCTCTATCAGATGGTTTTGTGCAAGCAGGTACTATGAGTTTGGTGGAGCTCTGGGCCTATCAGTTCAGATCTAATTAGCACCCTGTCTGCAGTTTAGCTTAAATAAAGTATCAAGGAAGAGAACATAAAGCATAAACATATACTTTTAACATAAACAAACAAAAGAACATGTTTGATGTCAAGGAAGGACATTGGTAGGACAGACAATAAGGCCTAAGATGTGTCAAAGAAGAAATCTCATTAGATACTGGACCTCAGTAGCCATAAAGGTTTTGTAGAACCAGTAATAAAAATTGCCTGGGGAAATGTTCCTGTCTCCATCTCTGGAAGTCTTTAAAAAAATATTGGAACAGCACATCAGGAATGACACATCTATGAACAATTGCTCTAGGCAGGAGAGTGGACTGAAATTTTCTTTAAGATCCCATCTAACTGTAAGAGCAAATAGACTTTTAACACCTTCCTGACCTGATCAAGGAAATTGTAACAGGACATAAATGGGAGTATTCCATTGGTAAGGGTTTTCAAAATCACAGTGCATTAGACTTTATGCTGATGAACATGTAAGATTAAAGCATGTGGGAAAGAAGCAGGAAAAGACAGGCACTAATGAACTTTTCATGGCATCTGCTCTGGTATTCTAGTCTGGCAAGTTTTGTCTACATTTATAAATATGAATATTAGCACTTTTGTGGAACCTCGTATTTCTACCACATTTATGACAGTAGGTCTGTTAGCCTCAAACCAAGTCTCATCCTCATAGCAAAGAACACCAACAGTGTCTTGAGCTGCATTAGGAAGCACATTTCTAGCAGTTTCAGGGAGGTGATTCACCTTCTCTGCTCAGTACTGGTGAGGCCACACACAGGATGCAGGGTCCTGTTCTGGGCTCGTCAGAACAGGAGACATGGACCAAGACATGGAGCAAGTCCAGCAAAGGGCCACAAAGATTATTACTGGACTGAAGCATCTGCTGCATGAAAAAAGACTAAGAGAGCTGGGACTGTTCAGCCTGGACAAAAGCAGGCTCAAGGGGACCTTATCTATCTGTATACATGAAAGTTAGGAATGAAGAAGAGGGAGATAGACTTTTCTCAATGGAGCCCAGTACCAGTACAAGAGCCACAGATTTTTTAGAAAACCCATCAAAGTATAAACAGGAAATTCCATCTGAACGTAATTCCCCCACTTTTTTTACTTTGAGGCAAACACAGGAACAAGTTTCCCAGAGAGGCTATGGAATCTCCATTCATGGAGATATTTAAAAACCCCAATAGATTACCCCAAAACCTGGGCTAACCCAACAGTCCTGGGCTACCTACTCTAGCTGACCTGCTTTAAGCACCGGATGATTTCCAGATATTACCTCCATTCTAAAATGCTCTGTAATTCAGCTAGTAGTTATTATTGGTAACTATGTCCTGGACAGAGCTGGTGGTGCACATTTGCTGGCAAATATCTGCGAGGAGGACTGGGTCAGTGGTTTTATGTCCAGAGCAATGCTGTCAAGCACTCAGCCCATTGGGGCCACAGTGCTTTCAGTGTCCTCTCTTCAGTGCTGCTTGGTAGAGCCCTGAAGCAGCAGTTTAGGCCACTCCAGGATCTCCAAGGAAGAACATCTGCTTAGATGAAGCTACGGCCATCCTTGCACCCACAAACACTCTTCTTCACAGTTCACTGCATGGCTGAAAATATATTTGCAGGAACAGGTATAGAGAAAGCATTGCAGATACTGCAGCACTGACAGATAGTTTGTTTACATTATGTGTTGACACTATAAATAGCAACATAAAGCAGCAAGACAGATGATAAAGCAAAGAGGAAAGAGTTGTAGGGATTAGGCCTAAAAATAACTAAAATCTGTAATTTCAGTACTTTCTAGGAAAGATTACCTGTACAGCAAGAAAAAGAATTAATCTCCAGACACATGCAGATTAACATCTGATAAATGCTTTGTGAGATCTCTGCCCAAAATTCTAAATGTTAATTTGAAACACAGTGTTCTGCAGGTATTGTTATAAAAAGAAGTGGTTTAATGAGGAATAACAAGGCTTAAATGAAGAACTCTTTTATTTTCACATGAACACAAAGAACTTTCAAGAGTAGTCATGCTGCAGGTGGCTTGTTTCGACTTAAAGCTAATTCTAGATAATGAGACCTCAAAGAGCGTGACTTTTTCCTCAAATAGAACTCCCTCGGGGTGTCACTTATGATTGGAGGAGGTAAAAACTATGGCTATAAAAATGAACACAATTTAAGCATCCTTGATTTCAACAGTATAGTATTTGGACCCCTGTGTTTTCCCTTGCAGCTGACTGTCAAATCAACTTTACTCCAATGTTCAATGCAGTGACTTAATGCAATTCGGAACTCGAGCATTGTGGAAAGAAAAGAATTTTCACCCACAAGACTTTGGCAGATTTAAGAGGAAAAAGATTTCTTAATGTCCTGAAGCCAAAGATAGGCACTATTTCTATACTTATCTGCATAGAAGTTCAAGTTCACATTAATCCACCAAGCTGGAAGCATTTTGGTAAACCTGAATTAAAGCCACATAATTTTGTTACTTGTGAACAGAAATTACATAAAGTCAGACATGCTTCCCTGAAGTTTAAGATTCACCAAACTGTTCATGAGTGGTCACAAATAACCATATATTGTGTTATGTAGAGACAGAAGCCTTTGAACTGACTGGAACTATGTAGTGGACCTGCCTAAGATTTTCCCATTATAAGTCCTCCAAAGAAAAAGCTTTTAAGCTTAAATTCCAAGTCTTACTAGAATATTAAGGGAAAATTTAAATTTGGGAGGGGTGGGTGGGGGGCTAGGAAGCCAGCAAGACTAAAGATGATAGAAATAAATAAAATCTATAACCATCATTCTTGCACACTGAAGCAAGAGAGCTTCTTTCTCTCGGGTTGGTTTTCTGCCCATTCAGCAGCTGGTTTGGAGGAATATCTGTTGTGTTCTCCACTTCCCAGGAAGTTTCCTCAGTGCTGAGGTTATCATTCCCTTTCACTTTCTCTCTCCGACTTCCTTGTTTTCGCCTGGCTCCTCTTTCCCGGGGCGCTGGCCAGGCGCTTCCGGGAGCAGCCGGAGAGAGGCAACAAACACCTTTGAGGGTTCGTTTGATACAGGCAGAGCTATTTAGAGAGCGCGATCAAGACCGGGATAAAGAGACTCAAGAGACTGGACACTTGTTGTGCAGTCTGAAGTATGTTGTATTTGCTCGAATGCCGCACGTACAAGTGACCACGGTCAGGGGTTGAGTTACAGGTTATATAGGGGAAAATAAGAGATAAGGTGAAACCAATAGAACAATGCCCAGTATGAATACATTATAGGTAAAATCCAATGGGAATAGCTTCAGGGGGAAGGGTAAATACGCGTAAAAATACAGAATAGAAACTCCAACTTTAGGTTTAGGAAACAGAAACTCCAAACTCCAAATTCACAAAGCTTTTTGCTCTGTTTGCGTAGCTATGCACTACAACAATTCCCTGCTGCCACACTTTGGGGATTACAGATTTTCCTCTCCTGGACATATCGAACACAAGAGTTCACCTGACGTGTTCTCTTTTGTGCTCAGAGGAACATGGCCAGCATACACACTGTCACTGCACACACAGCTTCCCCAAGAAAGCAAACAGAGATCCAGCCTCATCCCTAATCCATGGCTTTGCCACCACAACACAAACTGCAAACTCCCAATGTTATGCCCACAATCTCACTGATCCCATGTTAGATGCAAGAGTCTGGAGGAAGATAAACACAAGAAATGTGATTATTCCTTCCTCTTTCAATTTCGAAATTTGCTCTTTGAGATAGCTGGATAAACGACCAAATAAAAGTATTTAATTCCAAATGGATGGCCACATCTAATATTTAAATTTTGTTCGTTACAATGGGAAAAAAGGCTCCTCAATAGGTCACAGTTGTATTAACGACCATTTAGGATATGAATATGAGTATCTACTGTTACCTGTGCAACTGACCTACTTCTGTTTGAAAACTTAATTTAGACAATAGAATTTCTTCAAGGTCAAAAGTGTAATCTCCTGCAGCTTGCTAGCTATTTTCTTTCAGGGAAAACAGTTCAGGCCTCAACTTCTGTACCATGTGAAATCTTTTACTTTATAAGCAGTGGTGGCAAATCATCTAAGAACAAAGCTGGCAGGAAATAAAAGAAGCAAAAGTACTATTCTCATGGATGTATTTATTAGTTACTATCTAAAAAAAAAAAAAAAAAAAAAAAAAAAAAAGAAAAAAAAAAAGAAAGAAATCCCACTGTCAATTATTGGTTCAACAAGAAAATCACTGGAAAATATTGACTACTTAATCCTTACTTATACTCTTTTAACAAATATTTCAATGTAAATTGATGTTGCTACATCAAGCATACAGAAGCAGCATACAGAATTACAGAATTACAGAATCACAGAATGGGTCAGATTGGAAAGGACCACAGTGGGTCATCTGGTCCAGCCTTCCTGTTCAAGCAGTCATCCTAGAGCACATGACACAGGACTGTGTCCAGATGGTTCTTTAATATCTCCAGTAAGGGAGACTCCAGAACCTTTCTGGACAATCTATTTCAGCGCTTGGTTACCTGCACAGTAAAGAAGTTCTTCCTTATGTTTATGGGAAACTTCCAGTGCATCAGTTTCTGCCCATTACCTCTTACCCTGTTGCTTGGCGCTGCCAAGAAGAGCTTGGATCTATCCTCTTGACACCCTTCCTTCACAGTTACAGACATTGATGAGGTACCCTCTTGGATGCCTATTCTTGAGGCTGAACAGGCCCAGGTCCCTCAAATTTTCTTCAAAAGAGAGATGCTCCAGTCCCTTAATCACCTTTGCTGTCCAGTGGAATTGCTTCAGGAGCTCTGTGTCTCTCTTGTCCTGAGGAGCCCAGAACCTGACACAGCAGTCCAGGTGTACCTCACTAGGGCCGAGAAGAGGGGCAGAATCACATCCCTTGACCTGGTGGTAGTGCTCTTTCTAACGCACCTCAGGACACAACTGGCCTTCTTGGCTACAAGGACACTGCTGGCTCATGGACAGCTTGTTATCCACTGGGGCTCCAAGGTCCTTTGCTGTAGTACTGCTTACAGTACTCAGACTCAGCCTGTGCTGCTGCCTGGGATTATTCTTCCCCAGGTGCAGGACCCTGCACTTGCCTTTGTTGAATTTCAGAAGGTTCCTCTCCACCCAGTCAAGGTCCCTCTGAGGGGCTGCGCAGACTTCTGGAGTATCAGCCACTCCTCCAGCTTTGTGTCACCAGAGAACTTGCTGAGGAGACATCTGCCCCTTGAGCCAAGTCACTGATGAAAGGTTAAACAATACTGGGCCCAGTACTGACCCTTAGGTGACACTTTTAGCGACAAGCTTCCAACTAGACTGTGCCACTGATCATGACCCCCTGGGATCTACCACTCAGCCAGTTTCCCATCCCTTCCACTGTCCATTCATCCAACCCACACTTCTGCAGGTTGCCCAAGAGGATTTCTTGAGAGACAGTGTTGAAAGCCTTACTGAAGGTAGACAATAGCCATTTCTCTCTCTGGTCAGGTTGATCTTAGAAATCCCAGTACATCCTTACAAAGACATGGAACACTGAACATCTCTGTTCAGTTTCACAGCTTTTCACATAAAGTTTCTATCAGGCATCTAAATCCAAATATTTGCTTAAGGAGCTGAAGTATCAGGAATGCTAAATTTCTTCCTCAATAAATCAAGAATTTACTGGTTCTTTGCAAGGCAGGCATTTAACTTGTGAACTACAGATGAAGTTTGAAATAATATGGTTTATTAGGCTTAAAATTAGAGTTTAAATTCAAAATCTGTTACTTTTAGAGACATTAGAATTTACAGAATTTCCTTTCATGAAAGGAAATGAAATCTTGAAATCAGAGAACAAAGTGTAATAAACACTCTGGAAAGGAGATAGGATAAAATAAAATCAAATTTAAAACAGAAGAAAATTTGGAAAGAAAGTGCATCCAACCAAATGGATTGAGATGAAAAGAGGTGCAGAGAAAAGGACTGAAACTTGCCAAAATTATACTCATAGAAATCTTGAAATCAGAGAACAAAATCGTATGAAGAGAAAGGAGAAAAAACTGATGAGATGCTAATACAAAAAAAAGAAAAAGAAAAAGAAAAAAAAAGAAAAAGAAAAAGAAAAAAAAAGAAAAAGAAAAAGAAAAAGAAAAAGAAAAAGAAAAAGAAAAAGAAAAAGAAAAAGAAAAAGAAAAAGAAAAAGAAAAAGAAAAAGAAAAAGAAAAAGAAAAAGAAAAAGAAAAAGAAAAAGAAAAAGAAAAAGAAAAGTTTAAAATTCTGCTCCAAAATTAAAACAGTAAAATTGCATGGGATGACATGAAGTGCAGGAAAAGGGACAAAACCTTTTCAAATTGATCCTCATTGAAATCACAAGACTTCATTTCCTTCCATGAAAGGAATAATTTCATTTTGTGAAAGGGAATGAAATCTTGAAACCAAAGAAGAATGTGTAACAAACACACTGGAAAGGAAATATGATAAGTAAATGCAAGTGGAAAAAAAGAAGAAAATTTGGAAATGGAGTGAATGCTACAAAATTGATTGGGATGACATGAGGTGCAGTAAAAAACACTGAAACTTGCCAAAATTATATGCATTGAAATCTCGAAATCAGGGAATTAAGACAAACAAAGAGGCAGGAGGTAAAACTGATAAAATGAAATGAAATGCAAAAACTTTTCTTCATTCCATGGACCATTTCCCTGTAGTTCATGTCATCCCATTCAATTTTTTGTTTTCACATCACTTCAGAAAACCACAATAAACCTTCGTCTCAGAAACCACAAAGTCCAGAGCTCCAACTGGAGCTCTGCAACTACAACACTGCAACTACAAAAGGCATGCTAAGGGGAGCATGGCACAGCCCCGACATTGCTCCCTCCACACCTTGCTCCTTGGCACTACCCATGCATGGAGGGAGTAATTTGATTTTTATTTATGCCATTGTTAACATATGTGGAAGCACATATGAGGTGTGTTACTTACTCTAGGAGCTGTACACATGATGGAGGGGATCCCAGTCCCTGGGGAGAGTTTGTCTGACCGCCCATTAAGGCAGAGACATTTCCCATGACTGGGCTGCAAGAGATTTCCCCTCCTAGGTGGGGTAGATCACTGATTGCCCAGGAAAAAATGCCCTGTAAATTGGGTTGTGGGAGAAGCCTTAGCACACCAAAGCAGAGTTACCTGTGGCACACCCCTCAGGAAGCTATTTTCTGGTTTTCTTTCACGGAGAGAAGGCTCGCCAGGAGGGTCAGGTCTGCCCATCCCCTCATCTTTTTCTCCCTGGGGTGCTGCTTCGTCCCTGGCTGTCTGTCCTGTCTTTGCTGCTTCCCCAAGGCAGCTGGTCGCCACGAAAACCAAGGGCTCCGCTGTTTCCCCGATGGGACAGATGCTGCTCTGATTCCGGCCTTGCCTGTCAGCAGCCACTCCGTGCTGGCGAGCGCTAGACACAGGCTGCTCGGCACCACTTGGAAAACGCGCTCCGCGGGTCGCAGGAGCCACGCGGGCTGATCACTGCTCACAGCACGCCCGCTTCATCTGCCGGACCGACAAACACGGGGCGCCCTGAGGTGAAGTGGAAATGCTGTCCTTGCCTTCTAGCTCTCTCTCCAGCTCTCGTTTTCTTTCTCTGTGCACTGTTCTATGCCCCTTCAGTAGAAACACTAATCTTTCTTTATCAAGGCACTTCATTCCACTTCATATCATCCCATTCCACTTCATTCTCCTCACTTTATACTTTTTTTTTAAATTTAATAACATTTAATATCAAATTTTGTTTCTAAATGGCATTTAATTACATCAATTTCTTCTTCCATCTCCTCGTTTCACTTTGTTCCCTGATTTGGGGATTTCAATGAGAATCGTTCCAGCAAGGTTTGGTCCATTTCACTGCAAGAAAATACACCCCACTGCCCAAAGATTGCTCCCTTTAAACATTTCTTCTTGGCACAACCAACGTGCTGGGCACCTCAACAAAGGCTGCTTTTACTGCTCTGCTTAGGTTTAGGCTTGAAAGAAACACAAAGCACGGAGCTCCAAGGACACTGCAACTACAAATGGCATGCCAACGGGAGCACACACTGTTCCATCATTACTCCTTCCACATCTTTCTCTTTTGGAACCACCCATGTGTAGGGCATCTCATCTGCAGCAAAAGGCTGCTTTTACTGTTTGGGTTAGGGTTATGCATAAGCTTTGCATTGAGAAAACCACAAAGCCCAGAGCTCCAGGCACCCTGACACTAAAAAGACATGCCAAGAAGAGCATGGGATTCCCCCAACATTGCTCCCTCCACATTTTTCTCCTTGGCACCAGCTTCAGCAAAAGGCTGATTTCACTGTTCCCCTTAGAGTTAGGGTTATGCTTAGGGATAGGGCAGAGAAAACCAATAAGCTGAGAGCTCCAGGGATGATACAGGTACAAAAGGCATGCCAGAGGGAGCATGGCCCTATGGCAGCATTGTTCCTTACACTCCTTTCTGCTCAGCATCTGCTTCAGCAAAAAGGAGCTTTCAGTGCTCTGCTTAGTGTTAGGGTTCCACTTAGGATTTGGGCTGAGAAAAGCACAAAGCCCAGAGCTCAAGGCACCCTGACACTACAGAATGCATGCCAAGGGGAGCACAGCACTGCCCCAACATGGTTTCCTCCACACCTTTCTGCTCTGTACCACCCATGTGCTTGGCATCTCAGCAAATTTTACTGTTCTACTTAGGGTCAGGCGTTGGAAAACCACAAACCCTAGACCTCCAGGGACACTGAAACTACAAAAGCTGTGCAGAACGGGAGCACTTCATATCATTTAATTACATGTGATTACAATCACTTCCTTTCTGAATTTTCTTTGATTTCTTTCCATGGAATTTAATTTCATTGGAAGTGAACTCTTATAGTTTGTTTCATTTTGTTCTCTGATATCAAGATTTCACTTCCTTTCATGAGATGAAACTTTCATCTCATGAAAGGAAATGAAATCTTGCAATTTCAATGAGGATCAATTCAGCAAGGTTTGGTACATTTCCCTGCACTTCATAGCATCCCATGCCTTTCTCTTGTTGTTCAGAATGGGATTTTATCTTTTTTTTTTTAAGCATTTCACTTTACATTTTTTTTGCTTGCCTCTTCATTTTGCTTCATTTGCGTGTTTCCAGAGTTCAATTTGTATAATTTTAGCAAGATTTGGTCCTTTTCAGTACTCCTCATTTCGTCTCAATCCTTTTGGTTGTAGTCACTCCATTTCCCAATTTTCAGTTTTTTCCACTTGCATTTGATTTTATCATATCTCCTTCCGAGTGTGTTTGTTACACTTTCTTCTCTGATTTCAAAATTTGATTTCCTTTCATGAAAGCAAATTCTTCATTTTGTAAGAGGAAATGAAGTCTTGTGATTTCAATGAGGATCAGTTTGGTGAGGTTTTTGTCCATTTTCCTGCCCTTCATGTCATCCTATGCCATTTTATTATTTTCACTTCAAAGCAGAATTTTCTCTTAATCTTTTTTAAACTATTCATTTCATCGATTACTTCTACTGTGTCTTTGTTTGACTTTATTCTCTTACTGGAGGATTTCAGCAAGTATAATTTTGGCAAGATTTGGTCCTTCTCACTGCACCTCATTTCATCCGAATCCAGTAGGTTATAGTCACTTTATGTCCCAATTTTCAGAGTTTTTCCACATGAATTTGATTTTTATCATATCTCCTTTCCAGAATGCTTGTTACACTTTCTTCTCTGATTTCAAAATTTTATTTCCCTTTATGAAAGGAAATTCTTCATTTCTTGAAGGGAACTGAATCTTGCAATTTTTGTGAGGACCAATTCGGCAAGGTTTGGTCCATTTCCAATGCATTTCATGTTATCTCATTCCATTTTATTATTTTCACTTTGTTTCAAATTTTTTTCTATTTGGCCTTTTATTTAATCAGTTTGTTCTTCTGTCTCTTCATTTCATTTTGTTCCTTGATTTTGAGATTTCTGTATGTATAGTTTTCACAAGTTTCAGTGTTTTTCACTGCACTTCATGTTGTTCCTATCCATTTCATTATATTCACTCCTTTTCCAAATCTTCTTTTTCTTTTTTCTAATTGCATTTTATGTGATCATATCTCCTTTTCAGAGTGTTTGTTACACTTTAATTTCAAGGTTTTTTTTTCCTTTCATGGAATGCAATTGTTCATTTCAAGAGCTAGAGAATTTAAAATTTTTCCAGATTTCCTGATACTCTCTAGGAGTGAATTTAGTTGTCTTGTATAATTATGCAAGTTTGAAAACAAGTACTATATACAGTAAAAATTAGAATGCATTAGGTAAAGATGCATCTGAACTGTAACTGTACCTAAGATGCATCTGAACTGTAACTGTATTTTCTGTTCCATATACCTACATCATATTTATTCTCCTAACAGTAGTGATTACTGTTAGGGTTTGCCTGGAAAGCCTGAAATTATCTGCTGAAACAAGCCTTTGAAATTTATGTTCAAATATTTTCTCTTCCACCAAGCAGTTTTATTTCTAAGAAATCTCCCTCCACACCTTTTTGTGTTACACACACAAAATGCTTAGATGGGGCATATATTAAATCTGTCATTTCTCAAAGGAGGTGGTAAAACTGTGATTCACACTTATAAGAGGCAAGTAGAGATAGAACTTTTTTTTTAATGCAGCTTCTAGAAGTTTGTTTATCTGATGGCTCCCTAGATAGTTTTCATTATCTCCTCCATGAAACATTATCCCCCTTTTCCAAGATGAAACAGAAAGTGATAAAAATTCGATCACTTCAGAAAAATAAATCCATGGCAGGGACAACTACTTCCCTAGTGACCAGATGCTACTTGCCTTAAATGGGAGCTTTGTATCAGCATTCTATTGCACCTGCATCTTTATTCTATGCCTCTCAGGGTAATAGTTGAGCCCCTAGCTAAGGGGTTGTTGTGACCTATGTGTTTTCAATCCTTCATGCCATCAGCTTTGTTCACGTTGACAATGGAAACATTTTTCAAGCACAGGGTGTCCTTGACAAGCACTTACATCCCTTTTAGACAATTCTTGTATTCTGCTCATATGAAAGAGCTAAGAATATGGCCAGTTACATTAATTTAAAGTGTCTGCCATAATGGTTCCAAGTTGCAGTTTCATAATCTTTACTTTTAGAAGGATTTAGGTGAGAATTTAAACATATTTCCAGAAACTAGGATGTTCCACATTGCTGGAATTCACTGTGGGGGTGAAACAAAATTAATTCCCTCTAACCTTCCTCAGCACGAAACTTGTGCAACTGTGCAAGAATATGAATCAAACATTAGTGATGTGGAAATAGGGACTGCATTTACCTGTCTTTTATCCCGGTGCTGCACGATGGGATCAGATCGTATCACTAGACCAGGTTAAGTTGGGCTCTGGCTAATGTTGCTCTTCTGTGGACAAAATCATACTTGGCAGGGTTCAATGGAATGGAAAGCACATCTAAACGTGCTGCCTGAACCTGAAAAGAAAGAGAAGAGTTGTTAGGTAAACATTATGGACTGTTTATCACTAACAGAAACTCTGAGAAGAGGGAAGCAGTATGTTCTTAACATAGAAATACCTTTTGCAATTGCTTTATTATATTCATAAAATTATTTATACTGGAAGTGATCTTCAGAGCTCATGTTGTCCAACATCACCACTCAGCAGATCTGGTTGCTGAGACTTTGTACACATCTAAGCAAAGAGCAGACAAAAAAATGAATATATGAACTCTATTTTATCTGCAGGCTCTTTATTTTCTGACCTCCATTCCTTTTGTCTAGACTCCCACTCTCCTCCTCCCCCTTGGGTCTTTTTATGCCTTTTTGCTGCAATCATAAATCAAATATGACAACACTGATCCTTGTGTTCCTCTCATAGTCCCTCTCCCACATTACTTCCATATCCACAATTCGTCTGTTTTGTTTTTTTATTTTCTAATATGAAAACATTGAGGAGTTTTTCTGCTTCTTATGACAGAATAGACATGATTTACCTGATTTGTAGGTACTTGCTCTCTTGCAAGGTTTCCCCATTTTTCTTGTCCAGGCTATTATTGCCTGAGTGTTGCTAAAAAGTCTAGAGACAGAAGGATATTGCAAATCCAACTGAGCAATTATGGCTCAGGAAAACCTTCTGGAGTACAGGCTGACACAAGCAGAGAAACTGTAGCTATTATGAAGAGTGGGAGAGCTCTTGAAAAAAGAAAAAAAAAAGCAAAACTAATACTCTCATTTCATCATCTCTTATTTCCAAGTGCCACTTCCAGCCCTCTCTGTCGGGTGGACAATCATATTGTCTTTGATGAGTATATGGGCCTGTTTATCTTTGCTTCTTTGTCCTCCACCTCCATATTGCCAATCTCCTTCTAAGTCCCATAAATGTTGTTGCACATTGTGAAAGACCCATCATTCCTTCCTGCCAAATCCATTGGCACCACTTAAGCCTTCTGCCACTTTTGTTCTCTATCCAACTGGGGGAATGAATGTAGTTGTTTTGCAGGGAAAAAGCAATGAATACTCCCCAGATTTTCAATGCAAGACTTGTTTATAATAGTCGAAGTTTCTGCAAAATAAATAAAGATATCAATAATTTTTTATCTTTTTTTCCCCTCTCCAAACACTGAAAGGGACATCCCAGATTTTCGCTACAACCCTACAAGTAGGTTTCTGCTGTAAGGTAGATGTAAATTGTAGCCTCCAGTATTTATCAGCTGGAAGAAGCACAAAAAAAAGGGAAGACATAAAAACTAGGTCCAAGGAATCTCAATTGTTCAGCAAGTCCATTCTAGGGCAACATTACTTTTGGCAGGCTTCTGCATAAACTGCTCTTAGAGACCTCAAGTGACAAGAGTTCTGCAGTCTCCCAGAGAAGTATTTCCTTGGTATTCATTGTCCACATTTAAGAGGATCTTGCCTAGCCAGCACCTTACCTGCATATCTTGGTGTGACCAAAGTCCATTCTTTCTTGTGTGATCTACAACTTATAAAAGGGAGGCTGATCTTCACTTATTTGCAGCAATCTTTCTATAGATTCTTCCCTCCTTCAGTCATCTCTTCTTTGTGCCAAAAATGCCCTGACTGAAAAATGATAGTCACTAAGTGATGCCAGGTAGAAGTAAAAGATGAGTTCGCTCTTCTTGAGACTCTATTCCCGTGCAAAATAACATCAGTGCACCCCAAAACACTTTCTTCTCACTGCTTTTCTTGAACACATATTTGCATAAATATTCATAACTATACATCTTATAATAGTTTTATTTATTATAGTAGTTTTCAAAGATGTTTATTACATTAATCCTTGAATCATGATTTTAAGTTTGTCTCCTAATGAGAAGATTAAACTTGCATACTCTGCTTTACCATCATAAAAAAGGAGTTATTTACAGCTAAGTAGCATAGTCAGGTGTGGAATTCAATATACTAAGATTCAGTCAAGCTCAGTCTTTTTCTCAGAAATATTGATCTTTTATACTATTTAGGTTTATTTGCCTAAGGTGAACTAAAAGAATCAAAGTACAAAGGGAAACTGAGTCAAGACAGGATTTATGTTACTTAGGGAAAGGACAGTCCCATGTAACTCTAGCATTAAAGAAATGCCTTTCCACAAATCTTGCAAGAAGAAAAATAAAAAATCTACTACCAGAAGAATGCTGAATTACTCCTCAGAAAGTTGAAGATTTCTTGGAAATTCCAGAAACTGTTAAAAAATAGATTACGAATCCCGTGAAGTTGATACTTTTGATTTCAGAGAATAAGGCTTCATTCTAAAAATACAAATCCATTTGGTTTCTGTATTTACTGTTGTTGCCTTTTTTCTTCTGAATAGAAATAACATTCTAAAATCGACTGTGGAATTGCAAGTTGGACTGCTTGAGGCACAAAGATCAGCATGTATCGTATCTGGATTGTGTGGCAATGTTTGTAGAGAGAATTTGAGCTAAATGCTTACTGATCCACTGCATGATGCTTTCAAGCAGCTGTGCTTTAGCTAGTTCAACAAGGTAAGTCTGTTTTTATACTTTTCTCTGGAGCCTGTATCCCATGAGATTCCAAGTGCTTTCAAGATCTTGAAAAGTCAACAAAAATTCAAACCATTTTGTAACCAGTGGGAAGTGTTGAGAACATCACAGAGAAAAGCCCAAGGAGAAACAACCATAAATAAGGCCATAATTTGTAAAGAAGGAGGGAAATACAGTTTAATGAATATAGGCATCACAGAGGCTAATGATACATCCTAATTATCTCCTTCTCTGACAAAATTTTGTATCATGTCCAATTAACATCAAGGAATCTGAACCTGTTATACTAGAAAATGGCTAGTTATTAGTATAATGACATAAGAGGGTATAGAAAATTCTAATTTAAAAAAGCAAAAAAACCTGGAACAAATATCCTGTAGGTACAGCTCAGGCTTCATAGAATCATACAGTCATAGAATGGCCTGGGTTGGAAGGGAGCTTAATGATCATCTAGTTCCAGTCCTTCTGATGTGGGCAGGGACACTGTTAATTAGAACGGGTTGCTCAGAGCTCTGTCCAGCCTGGCCTTGAGACTTACTGGGAGCTGGATTTTCAGTGGTAAGAGATGTTCTACCCACTCTGTGGGGTTTGTGTAGATAAAACAACCCAAATCCAGCAACCCAATGCAATCTTTCTTTTGGCTTCCCAGTTCAGATTAACATCTTTCCAAACCTCATAGAATTGGATTAGTAGTAAAGCCAATCCTCATTAACATTTCTGTGAACAACTAATCCCCAACTACAATTTTTCACTAAGATAATCAGTTGTATTAGCTGTCACCTATTAGAGACAGATACCATAATTTGTTTCATTTTAGAGTTTGCAGTAAAAAAAAAAAAGAAAAAGTAATTTTGTCGAGAGACTTAACTACTATAAACCTACCTTTCTTCATGGGACTACACCAGTAACAATTACTTTAAACTCAAATAAGAAGTAGGTTTTTCATCCTAGATTAACCAGTAACTTCCTATTGAAGCCGTTTAAGTACACAAGGCTGAGATAAGAGGTCTTGATGGTCTCAGACAGATGTGAGATTTATATGGGGTGATCTAAAACCTTGACTGGTATTTTAACTCAATGCTGTTATCTAGGATCAGTGAATCTTCTTCCTACCCTGTCACCCTACTCCTGTCCACCACCTCTTTGGTGCTTGTGCCTTGCTCCTAGGAAAACTGCTGAAGGTATCATCTATTTAATTAATGGGAGACATTTGACTTTTTGCCAGTGTGCAGAGTACAGTAACTTGGAGCAGGGACAACATATTCTGAACAACACAGGAAGATCCTGACTTACACAGAATAAATTAGACCACACTTTAGAGAGAAGATGCCATCATGAGACAATAGAGGAGTCAGGGCATCACACTCATTAAAGTTATGCCTGCAAAGGACTGAAATTTCTTTGAACTGTCATCAGTTTTGACACACAGTGCAACATCACCATTCCTGCTTTATCCATAACTCTACAAAGAAAGGACAATGAAACAGGAAAAACAGGTTAAAAAAAGTTTTTAATTAAAACGAAGTATTCTTCAGTTCACTCCAAACTTTTAAGATTTTATTGGTTTCCCCACTCTGTTTATGTCAACAAATAAACTGTTGCCTCTCCCTTAAATATCTGCAGTCCCTTTTTGCTGTTGTGTTTGAAGCTAGTAGGAGAATCTTCTGATGGTAGTAAAAACAAGATCAAGGACACACTTGTTTTCTTTATCCTCTATCATTTCTCCATTTGTCTCTGCTTCATGAAAAGTATGCATTTCAGAGAACCCCTCAGTGCTGCAAATGAGCACTTTTACACAAGCAATGCTGCAGACTGACAAGGCACAGACTTGTGGGTTTACTCTCATTTCTTCAGTAACCAGAACAGGAGAGGTCTCTGTCCTTCAGCAATCTTTGCACAGCAGTTCTGTATTCACCACAGCTCTCATCCTTTTGCTGCTAAGGTGAGAAGTGCCCTAAAGGGGGCGAGACAGGATTGTTTAGGCAATTTTGGCAGATAACTTTTGAAGGAGAAACCATGTCTCAGTAGTTGCACACACCAGCCTGTAAACTGTAACACCTTAGTACCATGACATACATGCTAAATGATACTGCTAACACATAACTTCTGTTGTGTATATTTACATATATGCAAATATACACAGGCTGAAACACAGCTATATTTTTAATTAATTTTCCTTGCATTTAAGGACACAATAATTATGTTCAACGGGCAGGACAGGAAAACAGTGAGCTTGAAATGAGAGAAGGAACAAAAGCATGGGAAGATAAGAGAATAGGGTGATGATAGAAAAAGGCGATGAAGAAAAAGAACATGAGGGAGGAGGGTGAGGGGAGATATAAAAGCAATGAAGCAAAAAAAAAAAAAAAAGAGATTAAATAGGATATCCAGACAACCACAATGCTATCAAGATGAAAAAAAAAAAAAGTAACAATAATCCAAGCCTTATCCTTAGGGGAAAGAGCACCAAAGTTGGATTCAAGGAAAGTAACAGTCCACAAGGAACTTGTAAACAGCACTGAAGACAGGCTGTGATCCTTATTAAGAACAGTAGTAAGCTGCCCCCTAATCTTCCATAGTTTTTATCTCTTAAAAAAAAAAAAAGACATAAAACATCCCAGAAAATTTTTCTTCTGAGATGCACACACTGAATAACACAGAACCAAAAATATTCAAAAAGAACTGACACTGGAAAATGAGGCTTTTCTGTTACCATGGGCAGGTGCTTACCTGAAGTAGGGCAAGGACCTCAGTTTCTGCAAATATCCTGTCTTTCCTAAGACAGACAAGAAAGTAGTAATTTTGGCCAATTATTTCCCTGATATCTTAAGATTTCCTCAGTATCTTTAGCCAACAGTGACTTGTCAAATAAAGTGAGGTGTTAAAGAAGGCTACAGAGTCTACAAAAGTCCACCTTGCAAGCAGGTCCTTGTTGATGCTTATGTCCTTGCTTAGAGTTAATGTAAGAAGGAGTTGTTCTTTTCCTTAGCTTCAAAGGATCTTTGAGTCTTTATTTTTGAAATTACCATAACCACCTGAGGAAACAAGAGGTCTTCAATGCTCACGGAAAGAGGACTTACAAGGGTAATCATTTAAAAGCAAATAAAATTACAATCTTGAGCAGTGTTTTTGAATAAAAACAGTAAAAAAGTCATATAAACCTTACATATAGCAGTGACAAGATTAACAAGCTCACATTGTAGAAGACAAGAAATACATTGTGCTAATGCTTCTTGCGATGGCTAGGGATAATTCTTTCTGACAGAAGCAGTGAGAGATAGTCCAAAGTCCTGTGGTGACTGAAAAATGGGTGGCAAACTAGAGTATAGATTTTAATGACTGTTTTTATTAGTGCTGTAAAGGCCTACTGTATAATCTGTCCCTAGAATAATTTTCCTGTGAGCTTTCTGGGAATTAGGCATGCACAAACCCCTTTGGCTTGAATGGAAATTGCGTAGTGAAATCTTGTGCAACTCTGGAAAATATATGTATCCTTGCTATACAGAACAGAACATTTTCTGTCAGACCTCCTCATTTGCTTTACATATTATTGAATAAATACATTTCTACTAGCCTTCAGCATTTAAAGCTGTTTGCTGATATGAAATAAAATTACTGTGTGCCTGAGACAATCTTATAGTGCCCTTTCTGAGATCTGACAGCAAAGACAGTTCACCAACACTGCAAAACATATCCTAAGCCTTTATTAAAAATTTAACCTTTTCTCCTATGGATACAAAGCCCTTCTCTAATTTTATTCTAACATGCAAAATTCACTGCCTCTAACTGAGTGCATAGTTCTGCCTTTTGGCAATAGTAGTTTTTAAGAGATTATAAGATTACTGTTGAAAACTAACAGTAATCTAAACCTAAAGCTAATCTTGAACCTAAAGCTAAATAAAAAAGTAATTTAAAGACCAACCCAGAATTGTTTGAAGGCCAGGTATCTCAGTGCTCAGTTATCTGCTAAATTAGGTGAGCCAAGTAAATCTGATCAGAGAGCAAAGCTATGGACAAGGGCGGGAGTCAGACTCTTGCTGCACAAATTCTCTGTGACACCTGCACACTGGACAGTCACATTTTAGACTCTGGGGTATCCATATAGCTGACAAAGAGAACTAAGTGTCTCTCCTCATCTCCAGCTAGCATAAAGACATTGCAATCAATATATACTGAGCAACATTGTAGAAAATCAAATCACTTGAGAAAATATTTTTACATGGATATTCTAGTTAGCACAGACAAAATCAAGTTGACAATCTGTTTTCTTTAAGAAATAATAAAAAGAATCTACTCTATCTCATATTTTAAACTGCTGTCATCCTCTGTTAGCAAAATTATCCTCCTACTCTTTTCCACTGATTATGCTAGCAAAAAAGAAATAGTGAAGATATGTCACATTCACTATTTCTTTTTCCCTCTGTAAAAAGGAAAATCTGAGTGGGTTTTAAATTAAAGAAAATTATTAACTTCTTGTTCCTAAACTTTTTCTTAGTCTCTTGTCCTACAGGAATAAAAATATTCAGTGTACTCAGGGAAATGGGAAAAAAAAAGCAGAAAAAAGAATACCAGTATTTTCAGGACTTCATACTATATATATAAGCTCTTAATTCATTATTATTTGTTTTCATAAAAAATGTTGGATTGCCTTTCAAGGTGGTCATCTGCTTCTTATAAATATGAAAATGTTGTTTTGAAACTGAGGTGCAGGCACGTTTATTAATCCTAGGTTCTTAATTCTTAGTAACCTACTGTTCACCTTGTTTTTAATTCAAGCAGCTCTTATACACAGGTGCAATACTTTATAAAAATTGTTTATAAAGCTACTACTTTTTATAGCTAAAAAGTAGTAATGTCACTTAATATCACATTGACTTAATATATAAATGTTAGCACATCTGGAACTTTAATGGAAAGAAACAGTGGATGTTAGTTTTTGAGAGAAATGTTTTTTGAAGAATATATCACTTTAATTCAGCTAACTTTGTCATAAAATAAGAGCTTAAATGTTTAACTACTAATTTGGAACTGAACATCAGGAAAATAGCATGTTTCTGCCTGAATAAAACTGTTTGAAAATTACTTTTGTGTTCATCGACAACATTTCCAAATGTCAGGTTTTAACAAAAGACCTGAAGTCATCTGCAAAGATATTTTTATTAAAAAGAGATAAAAAGTTTGACTTCTTTTCAATAGCAGGAAGGAAGAAGGAAGTGGTTGATTTTTCCATCTGACTCAACTTATATAAACAGGTTCAAGCCTTGAATTTCAGATTTAAGGTGCTTTCAAATGTAGTTCAAAAAACCTTGGAGCTGTGAAGCCATGTTCCTTGTTATAAGCTTAGATTGACTTTACCATGCACAGGACTTAAGTCTGTTGTCTTAGGTCATGCTCCCTATTATTTAATCTATTCTGCCTTACAGAACAACAGGTCACAGGCATCTCAGAAACCCATGCATTTGCTGGGTCTTGTTCTTTCTGATTCTCTGCCTGTCTATCCATTTTTCTCCTAAAATACATCATTACACTTAGAGCTGAACACTCCTAGCATTTCTTTTGAAATTCAGCATCTATATAAAAATACATATATATATAAATATCAATGCATATCTATATATCAGTATATAGATGTGCCCTCATTCCTGGAAATTAGCTGTTGATTTAGATGGTTTGCTGAGCAATGTAAATTTCTCACAAAAGAAGGATATTCTTCCCTCTCTTCTAACAGAAGAACAAGAGTCAGAACATTGAAAATGGTATTGAAAAAGAGCAGAGTGGCTATTGCATGTGAAAGAGACAGCAGGATTTTGACATGCACATGTAGTAAGTCTCTTAGTGATTGGAAAGGCTGGCCACCTAGATTTTGAAACTGGGGCATGGTGATGCATCACAGATGACAGGCCAAGCTGTGGTTCTGCTCATTTCTGTGCAGACCATGTTACAAAATGGTACAAAATTTCCTCTTCAAAAATTGTACTAATATGTTACCTAATTGTGCAATTGAACACAAGTTCAGGACTTTTGAAATTGTGCTTCAGTCGAGAAAAGTTCTAAAAGTAGAGAGCAACAGCCAGAAAGTTCAGATAACTGTTGATGGTGAATCACTCTATTTTAACTCAATAACCTGATCAACTTATCAACAACCATTTTTAAAAAGTATTTCAGTATGGAAAATTCCTGTAATAGTCTTGCTGATTTCTACAGTTGCTACTTTTTTTTTTTGGTTAGGTTTGTTTTATGTTTTTTTTTTTTTTTTTTTTTTTTCATAGAACAATCAGGATTTCTCTAAAGCGTGGCTGCAACTGGCATTGCAGGTAGGCTTTTATCTCATGTGATAAGAGTAGCTGTTCTGATTTCACCATCAGATTGTTACAAAACAATTAATTTTTTTTTTCATTAGCAAGCATGATTTTCTTCAGTCATAAGGCTTATATTAAAACTATTGTATGTGGGGGTAATGAAGGGATAAGAAAATTGAAATGAGAGCACTAGTAAGTGGATGAGGAAGTGCAGTGGATATTTTTCTCCTGTGGAAGCAGTTATGTTGATACAGCCTATAAATTAGTAACATTTGTTTAATGTGAGGTTTTACCCCATTGTTCCTATTAGCAGATCTGATTTGTATGGGGGACTATGCCAAGAGCTGTCCAGCCTACAAAACCTTTAACATTTTACATTAATACCTTAAAAAGGCATTGTCGTGGATTTGCACTGTGCTGCTGGAAATAGCAAAACATTGACATTTCAAACTAGAATAAGCATCTTAACCTTGTAAGAGCTGTAATACACTATTTACTATTTTGTTATTACTAGCCCTGGGGCAAATTCTAAAAGAAAGCCTAAAAAGCAGAAGCTTCAATTACCTTCCTGCAGGATGGAAGTAAATTGTTTGACCTGATTAAAAACAAAAATATAGGTAGCTGTAAATGGGCAGGAAAGACCTTTAAAACACCACCTTTATAGCATTTCACTGAGAAAACATCATTCTTCCAAGAGCAAATGAAAAAGGATGCACTTCAGGGAAGTAGAGTGCTTGGTACGTGTCTAGTAAATGTAAGACACAAACCATAACATACATGACTCTTGACCAAATGGCAGAAGCACAGAAGGGAGCACTTACCCTACAGCTTCTACTCTGGAAGAGACAATATTTTCTTTTCTACTTACTCTGGATTTGTACTTGAAGAAGAATAAATAGAGAGGGAAGAAGGCCAAAGACAAGAAAGGTGAGTTTAACTCCCAAATGCAGCAGTACGCAACAGTAACAGCAGGCTTAATCATCTCCCCTTTTGTGGTAATACAAGGAATTGGTGAACTGCAAGGAAGAGAAAACCACCTGCAAGGGATTAGTGACAGCAGATGTACTTTCTCCAGCTGGTCTCATCAGGAAAAAAAGGTCTGGTTTAGGTGTGGGGAGCAGTGAACCCACACCAGCACACACACTAGTTCTGATCTCAGCTGTAAAACTGCTCATGTTGGACTGCATTTAAGTCCAAAACATTTGCTGCTGAAATTAAACTCTGGAAAGAGGCTGAGGAGTCGCCATGGATTATTCTCTGGAATGAACATGTCCATATGCAGCAGTAGCCAACAGAAGATGACAAAATGTTGAGCATTGTCAGGAAAAATCTTGAGAACAGGGCAGAGGGTTGTCTTTTCCCTCTGTAAAACCCGTGGCACTCATGCCTTGAATATTTAATACAGTCCACATCCCAAGACAGATGTAGCAGATTTGGAAGCAGAGAAGGGCAGCAAATACAATCAAGGGATGAAGTATCCCACATGTTTGAAGGTTTTGAACAGCCTGGGATCTTAAATTTGGTGAGGAGAAGGCGTGTTGGCAGGTTGACTGAGGCTTACAGGATGATAAATATAGTGGATTGGGTGACTGCAGGATGGTTTTCCACCCCACCATGCAGTATTAGGGGTACTTGTTAAAAGTAGTGGGATATCACTTTAGAACTGATGAATAAAATACTTTTTTACAGAGAAGTTGATGAACTTTAGGAGCTGCTGCCTCAGGGTTTCGTAGAATTAGAAGAATGAGTGGTTGCAAAAGATTCTGAACAAACTCCTGAACATTTTATGAGCAGATACTAAAGGGAATTTGTACTGTCTGATGTGCTTACTAAAATGGCTGTGGAAGTTGGGAAGAACAGGTGAATGGATTTGAAAAACGATCCAGACTCATATTGTTTCCCCTTGCTGATGAAGTGCTCTTTTAGCTACTGTCATGGTGGAATGCCTGGCCAGATGAATCATTGTAGTACCATCCAGTAGGGATTTTCTTGCAGATTTTAACAGATACAAAATTAATGATGATTTTTAATTCAAGTCATTGCTTCAGGCATAAATTTGAAAGTTCAACTTATTTAAAAATCCTAATAATCTTTTCTTTGTTAGTATTTTCCTCTTTTAAGTAATTCATATAGTAAAGGACACACTTTTTTTTGGTAGTTTTTTAAACTATAGACATGTCCTTTGAAATAGAGGCAGGACATAATTAGTCCATGCCTACTGTATCTCATATATATACTCATCTCCATAAGTTCATTCACGAGCACACACTTTTTTAAAGAGTAACTTTGGAAGTGACAAGTTGGACACTGAAAAGCAGGAGAGTCTGTGAATTTCATGACTGCCACAATTCCCTCTCTCTCTTTTGTCCAGTGTTTTGTCCAGTGTTAGTTGCCTCTGTGCAACTCCAGAATGATAGAGCTGGATCTACCTCCTAGGAACTACCAGCTCTGCAGGGCTTCCCCATGGCCTCTGCCTCTTCAGAAAACTTGAGTGTCAAAGACATAAAGCATAGAACAAGACAATTCTTGCAGTCCTTTCATATTGTGCCCTGCTCAAAGAGAAGCCTGACTTCCACAATGTCACAGTTTTTATTTCTAGAAACCATAGTCATTAACAGATAAAATGAAAACACAATAGAACTAGTGATAGGATGTTAATAACATTTTGTTCTTATTATCTTTCCTGAAAGTTACAGCTTATGTGATGTTTCAAAACTTCTGTGAGATAAAGAGGAGAGATATTCATATTCTCATTGTACATGCAAATACACTGCCATTAATTGTCTTGAGGCTGTATCATCTGTCTAGATTCCAAAAGAGCTGATTGGATGAACTGGAACCTCAATTTACCAATTCTCTATACTCTTTTCTATCCCCTGGTGGATGTTGTTTCCACTGGAAATTGGGATAAAATAAGAAATTTCTTATGCTGAAAAAGTACTCCTACTTGCTTTATGACTGCAGTCTGGCTATCCTTTGATTGTCCTCCCTCGTTATCATGTGAACGTCTGTTTTAATTTCTTTTGCTGTGAGTATATGTGCCTGGAAATTTCCATCCAGCTTGCTATAAAACAAAGAGAACATTGTTCCCAGAAAATATGTTTTCTGCACTGTTGAAAAAAAGATTTCCCTTGGTGTTAATGTGTCCATATACTCTATTTCCCACTTCTTTTTTAGCTTGATTATATTCTATGCAGGTTCTTACACTGCAGCCAAGACTGTGGTGTCTGAATACCTCGTACAGCTAGGCACCCATCAAGGTGAGCTATGGGGACCAAGCTTCCACTCCATTCCCTCTCCTCAAATAAAAGGATGTTATATTGGATCTGGGTGAACATATTCCACAGCTACTAATAGTTTTTGAACTTCTGCAAATGAAATTAAGGTCAAAGAAAGAAGCATTACAGTAATGCTTGAGTGTTGATATTTTTGGTCATTCTTAATCCTAGTTTAAATGTTTCAGGCTCACAGATGAAAACAGAGGTAAAATTATGCATCCTGAGCCCAGGAGCAGCACTCTTAAAATGAAGGAGTGCTCAAAAAGCTCTGCTGTCCAGATAGAAATTGAAAATTCCCAAAGATGTTGCAGTACTTGATCTTATTGTATTGAATACTTATTTGCAAAGACTTGTCATAAATACTGATTATTATGACTTAATTCTGTGGCTGAGTAGATAAATTGTTATTATCATAAGAATGTAACAGTTTTGGCTTTCTATCCATAGAAGCACCACTGTGCACTGGTCTTTGGATAGCGTTTCTCCAATTAAGTTTGGGGGCAATGGCCTGCAAACAGATTTTATTATTTGTGGCTATATAATGTAACTTCTTATAGGAGACTTAACAGTTGTGAAATGTAATTGGGGGAATTCAGCAACACACATTGCCAGACAAATTTCAGCCAGCAGGTCCTTCCCAGGCTTACTGCAAACTGCTGGAGAAATACTTTACTGCAGTCTGCTCACTGTGATGTTGAGAAAAGATACTGTCGTTTATGATGTCTGAAGAGCTGTGTCTTCACCTGTAGCTTCAGTTGCCAGTGCTGCTGCACAAACAAAGTTGATGGAGCACATTATGGATTTTTCACTTGCCTGGAAGAGGAAAATCAATCTCCATCTAATAGAGCAGGAGGCCACTAAATAGTACTAGCTGCTCGGTGACACTGTAGACTTAAGCAGTCCTCCTATGAGACAGAAAAGAGTAGGGAATGGGATCTTGGAGTGCATTAGTACACAGATAAATAGAAAAACTAGACACTGAAAAAGAATGATCTGACAAAAGAGAGTAAGCTGCAATTTTTTTAAAGAATATCATGGCATAAACTCTGCACACAGAAGCTGGGACAACTCCATTTGAGTCAGACTTGTTCCATAACTGTCTTGTGATAGAGAACTTGAACTTGCATGCACAAATCTACCACAGGTGAGTCTGTAGGTCATTCACTGAAAGAGTGCTGCATCTCTGAGTGATGTATAAAGTTCTGCAATTGAAACAAAATTTAAAATTATGTAGGCAGCTCACTGCTGGAAGATATTTAGGAGACATAGGTATGAATAAATAAACAAAGAAATAAAAGGAATCCAGATAATATCCTAGAAGAGAACTGAACATAGCCGTGCTATTATCCTTGTGTTATATAGTCATTTTCTTATTGGGGGAATGACCAATTCAGTTGGTGGAACACAAAATACCTGCATACATATGTGAATAAATGCTGAATATAATTTCAAACTGTGATAAAATAATCAATTTATATTTGTGTAAAAAGAGGTTTTGGCTTTTTTTTAGTATGAGAACATGGCAGAATATCCTGTGCTTGTTTGTAACTGCCAGGTGACAAATTCGTTATGTGGAGAAGCACACACCTGAGGTTTGGTGTTCAGACTGCTGTTTAAAGCTGGCAAGCTTTGCTTTGGTAGGTAGGTGTGCTGAGCCTGATTACACAGGGTTTCCCTAATGGGTGGTGATGACCATGTGTGTTCAGGAGCTGAAAGAGGGGAGACCCAAGCCCAAATTGACTTGATGGGGAAATGCCTTAGGAAGTGTTATCTTATCAATGCCTTAGGAAATGTTCCAATAAGATTTGTACCATCTAGAAGAGAAACACTACATTGAGAATTGCAGAAAAATACAGAAACACAATAAGGAGAAGCCAAATTACTTTTTTTTGAAGATGTAGGACAAGCAGTTAGTGCAGTGAGGCAGCTAAGTAAAGCCAGACAGCTGAGAATAAAAGGGACTGGGGAGGTCAAAAAATAAAACAAACCCTAAGTCATCACTCTCATCTCTCATTTTTTTCCCAGATATCCACAATGAAAAAAGTGTGGATCACTGTACTCCAAGGAAAGGCATGTAAGAAAGAAAAATATACATAAACCTGAGGTACGTTCTCAATTCAAACATTCCCTTATTGTGCAAGTCACTCAGTTGACTTTAGGAAGGATATCACTTTCAGTGAATGATGTCAGAGTAAAGTCTTAAACAGACCATCAGCGAATAAGACAGAGTTATAGCGCTGTCATTCCAGTGCAGGATCAATTAGAACATGTCACAGTTTTACTTGAAGGAGTTTACTCATTACCAGCACTTGCAGCAGTAGATTGTCATGGAAGCGAACACTTGCCAAAGCAGAGTCAGTAAATCAAAGAGAGACGTTCTTCCGTTTTATTTCTTTTTGGGTAGAAATATCACAGAGTAACAAAAGAACTATTAAAAAAAAGGGGGGAAAAGAAAAAAAAAAAACCTCCCTTAATTTAATTGCATTTGCTCAGTACTGTAGAGAATTTATGAGAGTGAGACATATATATCTACTAAGCACCTATTCCATCTTGAATTATATTCTCTTGGGTCAAATTTTCAGAGTTTCACTGCACAGGCAATGAAGCAAAGAATGGATCCAAATTGGTTTTAAATTAATCAAACTCACAGTTAAAAAGCAGAGTATCATCACTTAGGTTAAATGTCAGTTGTTCATCTTCACTTTTATGTATTTTTTTTAACTTACAATAATTGACCTTTTCAAGTGTAGCACCCAGTTAAAACCTGGAGAAAATGACAATATGATAAGAGAAGGACAATTTCAGCTATGACAAAGTCATTATATAGAAGATGAGATATGAAGATATTAATTAATCTCTTCTACCAATTTTCCACAGTAGAGCAATTACACTTTCGGATTGATGCTAGTTGTAATGGATGTCATATCACAGCTGAATTAAAGGTGGGCAAAGGAGGCACAAAAATGACTTTAAAAGGAGTGAGAAAAGCTTCGTTCAAAACTACATAAGTGAGTGGAAAGATTATGATGGATTTCTGTGAGTTTTATATTGAATCTTTAGTGCAAAATTGGAAATTTGTTCAGATTTTGATAACTTGAATAAGATAGCTACCCTTTTACCTACTTTGAATTTCCCACTTTGATACTCTGTTTTTCCAGTCTCAGACTGTTCCTTGTTAAAAAACTTTATTTGGGAGGAAGAATGAAGCACCTTATTCAGAGCATCCCTGAATAACTATGCCAGCCCAGGAAATTTCTTATATGCCCCTCCTTGTCCATGCCACTGCAGTCTGACTCTTCTTGCTACACTACTGAATACAATTAGCATTTGGTAGGAGGCACATTTTTATCTCAGATTATGAGAAAATTCAGTTTTTGCAGTAAGCTCTGAATGTTTAGGATTCAATAATAGCTTTTCTTGCTTGAGTGCACCAGAGCAGGTTGGAAAGAAAGCTGGGGGCTAGCTGTGAGTCAGGAAGTGCATGCATGGGCAAGGTTTGTGCCAAGAAGGAATTGTTTCTCTTAATATTTGGCAGATGAAGTGAAATCAGTGGGTCTATTCACAAGATTACACACTTTGTCAATCTGGGGACAATCTCCTCAGCTGCTTAGCTACAGAAACAGTGCTTTCACCTGCTTCAGTTAAACCAAGTTACAATAACCTCACTGGTTTTAGAGGGACAAAACACAAATGAAAGATGCTAGATTGTCATAGTGAATAAAGTGTTGATCAGAAGTCTTATTTCCAACAATCTGTTGTTGGCTTAGGACCATGCAAGTTATTCTGGGATGGTTCTTGTATTTCTAGCACAGACAAATCTCCCATTGGCTTCACACCCCATTTTGCCGAAAGTAGTGTTGATTGAATATAGGTTTGGTCTGCATCATTATCCCAGCTTTTCCCAGTGAGCTATGTTATTGTTTTTTAACTGGCATCATGTGTGTCAATCTTTTAGTTACAACTGCTACTTAACAGGTCTTCCTAAGTCATTTATAATTTGTTTCTGAATCTTCAATAGTTAATAAAATCCTTTTGACATTAGCACAACAAATAAACTGGTTTCATTACACTTCACATATTTTATTTTGGCTTTCATTGTTATGAGAACCAAGCAGCTTGGTACATGTGGGAAACAAAACCAGTTTTATCTGGAAGACTATTTAATGTTTTATGAAACTGAGTCTGTGCTTAATAGTGTGTGGACTCAAAATGAAACTACTCAATTCTTCTTAGGGGTGAGAATACAGAGAAAAACAGATTTAAGAAAAAATCTCCTAGTTTTATACAAATCACAGTTTGAAATCTCCTGTCTAATACAACATTTACAAATCAAGGTATATAATGCAGAACCATACAAAGCTCACTAAGGATGATGGAAATCTATCCACTGATTTCAAATGAGTGCTGACTCAATACTTTTGAAGGCAACTAATAATTTCATGAGAATATGCTGTCCACAGAATTGGGTTTAATCCCCACCCATGACCAGAAACATGACCTTCATCATGAAAAAGTCCTTCACCCTATGACTGCAGATATTCATATGGAGGACAGGAGAGATTTGGGCATTCTGGAGCTTGGCATGGGGCCCAGTTAGTCTTCCAAAATTTCATCATGTGCCTTTATTTCATTTCACCTTTAATAAGGAGATTGCAGTCATCTTTTGGTTGCAGATATAGTGCCATGCATTTAGGCTACCAGAGAACTTATTATGCAAGAGGCTGTGTGTGAGAAGTTCTGAGGGGCCAGAACTACAGACACTGGCCTGTAGTACCATTGGGTACTCCCAAATTCTCTTAGATGCCAAAGTTTAAGAGAAATGCTATTGAGTTGGAAGCATGAGGGACAGAATGTGACAAAAAAGGGAAAATATTTAGCAGTTTTTTCAGATCAGCTCATTTTCGTTGGGATAATGAGAAACACAACTTTTTTCTCTCTTTGGAACTGTCGGAACTTACTTCAGTCATGGCAGAAGTAATTTGGCAATGAAGAAATAGCAATGGATAAAGGAAAACAGCAAAACCTCTATACACATACCAGAAAACAAGATGTATTTCCTATTCTCCAGATTAATGAAAAAAGACAGGAAAAACATGGAAGCACCTTACAAGAGCCAGACAAGAAATATGTGCATAAACAAGCTAGACTTCAGGATCAGGAAGAATAAAAATGAAAGCAGAGCCTTTTCATCACCTGACTGGAACCCAGAGCAGGAGGCTGGGAACTTCTCTGTACTTCTGAAGGTTGTGCCACAAGTAAGCGTGAAAGGAATTTGATAACCCTATTGCTCCTAAAATGAGTGAGAAAGCAGAAAGTTCTTTCTTTTTAAAATGTTTATTCAGAAAGTAGAAGAAAAAATTAGATTACTACGATGAGGAACCAGGAATTCTTCTATTCATATATGCCTTGATCATCAGAAAAAATAGAGAAATAACTCATAAGAGGAAACCTTTATGAATTGCTGATCCTATTACTGAGTAGACATAGAGTTCAGGCAAATGAATTTCAGTGATAAAGATCAGGAACCCTGCAGCAGTGAGTCCAGTTCAAAAGAAGAAAGAGATCAGAGGTTAACCGAGTAGACACAGCTTATTTTTCTGTACTATGACATGCTGTACTATATTACAGATGTACAGAGATGACTTTTTTCCCCTTGCCTAACTTCACTTGGATGTGAAAGGACCATTTTTATGATACTCAGAAGAATTTAAAATAATAGGTATTTTTCAGACTGATGTTCAATTTCATTTCCAGTGTTTACTTTCCTTTTTAAAAGTAGCTGCATTTTCAAAACTGAAACAAGTTTTTAAAGTTCACTTTCAAAATGTCAAAATGGAACACTAAGTGTTGGAATTTTCATATTTGTTTAAATTTCCTCAGACTTGGAATTTTCATATATAATTTTGCTCAATCCATAATTGCAGTTTTCAATGCACAATATATTTCACTAACAATTTTTGAGAAGAGAAAGAAAATAGAAAGCTAATAACTGCAATGAGATTGGAGCAGGAAGGAAAATCTATCTGACTTGAGTTCTCCATTGGGTCAGAAAGAATATATAAAAGGGCTTGTAGAAATTCTACATAAAGCTGAACAGTAAAGCTTTATAGGTAATGGAGTTGATGATAGTCTAGTACTTATCTCTCTCACACAGAGCTGTCTGAACTTTAATGTTTGCAAAGGGCTTTCAAACAGCAGCAAAGCAAGTATTATTTTTTTGTGTGGAGGTAAAGGCTTTCTGGATGCTTGGGAAATATAAAGTGATCATTTCATCACTTAGTACAGTGAAATTCATTTAAAGAAATAACAGGAGAGAGACTACTCCCCACACAATTCAAAATTTTTAAGGAAGCCTAGAAAATTGCTTTCACATACAGCATACTGAAGTAAAAATGCAGAATCAGATTGTCCATGGTATAGAAACTGACTTCTAAATATATAAAAAATAAGTAAAAAATAAAGGAAGAGTAAATAGGATGGTAATCTTTAGTATTAATCTATTATTTAGTATTAATCAAATCTCAACTAGACTAATTGGCAGAACTTAGGAAGCATCTACATAAGTTAGAGGTCACTTATCTTCATCAGTTTTATAGTGAACATCTAATCCAGAAGACCAAAATACAAAATACCAGACCTAAGATAATGTTCTTTCATCATACTTGCTAAAAGAAAAGAAAAACACTTGAAGCCATTATATGTTATTAAAATGGACCAGTAAGAAATAAACACTCTGTAGACAGTAATTTCAGCATGACACCACCGAGAACATAAAGAAGGTACAAATCTGTCCTCAAAATTAAATTCCACATTAAAAAAGTATGGATAGATAGTATGCCTGTAATCTCTGACACAGGATGAGTATCTACAGAGTACATACAATTATTTATTTTCTCATTAGGAGAATGAAATGAATGTCAGTTTCAATGAAAAATGTCTCATACTCTGATTTTATGTCAAAATTAGGAGAATAACAGCACCCCACCGCTAATAAACTTTGATTTCCAGTTACTCTTCTGGTCAGATCTTTCGCCTTATATTCAACAGGCTTGACATTGTGGCTTCCTTGTGTCTAATCTTGTATGCTTTTTCCTCCTACCCTTCCAACATGTATCAGTTTCCATGTAAAGCATTGCTGTACCATATATAGAAGTGTGAGTTACCAGTCCAAGCCCAGCTTAAGCCAGGTTGCTTATGCAAGCAAAATGATTACGTGTGATGGCACACTGCCCAGGGAGCGCTGCTGACACTGTTATAACGGACTAGCTCAAGCATTCATGTGTGGTCTTGCACCTTAAATTCATACCCAATCTCTTCTGAAGTACATGGAAAAACTGCATTGATCATGTGGACTTTCAGTATATTTTCTCAACAGTTTTTTACAGCCGTGCGTTACTTTTCCCACCCTGATCGACTCCCGAGAGCGCAGCTCGGCACCTCGGCTCCTCGTCAGGGTCGGTGCCACCACTACTTCTGGGCGCTCCTGCGGCTGCGCTCCAGGTGGGCTGGCCGCACTTTGTCATCGGCGCGAGGGAAGGAAACGAAGAGGCAGGGAATTGTCCAAACCCGTCCGCGTCGCGGCTGGATGCTTTATTGGTCGTAGGAGCCGCAATGGAGAAGCCGCGGCCACTCCCAAACTCGTGTGGACAAATCTGGCCCTGAGGCTGGGGTGCCGCGGAGGGATATAGGGGTGGGACAGGGGAGGACGGGAGCTCTCCGCCCAATGAATGCAGATGCCGTGGCTGTGACATTGCCACTACAGCCAATGGGGACACGACGGGGGGGAACATGGGGGGGATCGCGAGAATGAGGTGACAAGCATGGAACTGCTGGGGACCAGATGGGGGAGTGGTCACAGGAGTGGCAGGGGAGAAAACCCAGTGGCCAGCAGCCTGGGGCTAACTTCCGTGAGGGGGGGGAACACGGGGGACACATGAGGATACATGGAACCGGTAAGCTAACAAAGACCAGAACCCCAAATCTGAACTTAAAACCCAGAATGCAACAGTATTTTGAATCTGAAAGCAAATAACACTTTTTTCGCTATTTGGGCTGAAAGCACAAACTGCAAGCACTTTTGTGTTTGTGAAATAAAATCTTATTCCGGCAAAAAGCATGGTGAAAGTCGTGGTTCATTTCATCAGAGCAGTAATTCCATTTATAGATGTTAGTGCTGCAAAAAAACCATTATTATCCCTTGGTTAAAAGCTCATGAAGACTTGGCATAAAATTCTTTTCAACAAATCCTGAGTCCTGTCTAATGGCAATGCAGTTAAAAGACATCACATCTCATAGGAAGACAGGCAACTTAGATTTAAAGGATTCAAGTGCTGGGTGATCTGTCACTCGCTTCAAAATCTGTTACAGTACCAGACTAGTGTGAAAAATGTGCACACGTTTTCATTTTAAGTTTTGTTCATTTTCATTTTATCCAACTTTCAGCTTATCTGCTAAACCAAAGTGCTGTCAAGAATGAGAGGCTTCTCCTCTCACATATATCTGTAAGCTGGGAACAAATGCCCTCTAAACTTTGCAAGGTTGAGCTCTCTACATCTCAATACATTTTGCAGCTCTTCCAGTCCTCCTTTCAGAAGTACATTAGTTTACAGTGGCAGCTCACCGTTGGCAAGTCTTTATAGTATTGCCATCATTTATTTACTGAGAGCTGTCAATTGTTGCTGTTCAGTGACATTGTAGAAGCAAATATGGGTATCAGCTGGGGGAGCAGCTGGAGGAGTGCTGATGCTACCCTTAAGTAATTTTTGTTTGACAAAAGCAAAGAACTCAGCAGGATTTTTGGGTGGTATCTAAACTCTTGGTTTAGTCAGATGCCAAGCCATATAAAAGCAGATTTGGCCTCAATGGCTTAGTCCCAGCAGATGCCAACTACAGCACCTTGCCACTGGGTTTGCATAATGCTGCTCTCTACCTCAGTGCTGCGTACACACAGGATGCTGTCACAGATTGCAGCTCTCAGGAAACACTCAGAAAGTATGTACTGGTGTTCTTCGTCCCCCTTCTCCCTGTAGGTGAGTGAAAGATGATTCTGAAGAATTTTTTTTTTTTAATTCAGAAGGCCAATCTTTTTCATTCATGTTTAAAAACAATAAATCCATGAAGGAGAGAAGCAATTTCATTAAAGAAAATACTGTGAGAAGGAATACAGCTAGTTTTGTAGCTAATTTTAATGGTACCTTGATAAAGGAAATGCTTCTACACTATTTGAGTGAAAAAGGAAAATCAACTTTTTCAGCCTTTAATTAAATGTATATGCAGGCCTTGCACAAGATTTCATCTTATCTGTGCTTTCTTGTGCACTGAGATTCATTATAGTTTTAATAAATTTGCACCAATAGAATTTCATGATTTCCACATTTACATTACTTTTCAATTGAGCTAAATTATAGCTGTATCCTTTAGCTTAACTTTGACCAGCCACATTATCACTATTATATAAAGTCAAAGATTTAGTTAAGTAGAAAATGAGAAGTAGAGTTAGCTTTTTTAAATTTCTAAAATGCAAAATAATGTTTCTTTTTACCTAAATATAATCAGAGAGAAATGTATTGATTTCATATACAGGAAACCTTATTGACAAATGGTCTGAAAACCTTTTCTCTTCAATATATTTTTATATTTTATTTCATGCTTTATTTTATATCTTGTTCCCTTCCTAAACCTGACACAATCAAATTTGTTCATAGATAAATGCTCCAGTTTTATTTGCCCTCTTCAGCACTTTACTCAAACTTTTATCAAGACTCATTACTCTTTTACCCTTAATTTCTTTTTTGTTACACCAAAACAAGAAACAAAATTCCATCAAACCACTCAAACATAATTTTACAAAAGTATATGTTTATTTTCCCTTTAAAACCACTAGAAACCCTGATTAATGGGCAGCAGAATCAATCTCTATATTAGCCATTCTTATTGTGCATGATGCAAACTTTGACAAGTTTGACTGTCTTGCCTAAATTTCTGCACAGCTATAGCACTTTTAGACAGTCAGTAAGATAGTAATTAGCAGTTATGTATTCCTTTTCCATAAACTCCATGCCTTCCACACTTGCCTGTGCCTCTGCTGAGAGTAGTGTTAGATTAGGACTTCAGCACTCACAGGGTGGGCCTCTCTTAATCATGCAGGTGGCAGGAAACTATTGTGTCACCTTGCAGCTGTGCAGTGCCTGACTTCAATGGAGCTGCCTTAATTTAGATTTGCCACTCTAAGATGTGGCAACGTACCTAAACCCCGCTGCTCTCTCACTAATAGCTCCACTGAAGTCAGGCGCTGCACGTCTGTGGAGAAAAGAGAGCAGCTGTGTCTCTATAACTGCCTGTTTCTTTAAATTTCATTGTGCTCAGTGTTCTGGGTTTTGAATCAAATAATTTAATTCCTTCTTGATTAATACAGCTTCATTTGGATGTTAGATGGGCTTGGACCAGGGGGCTTGGACCAGGAATATGGTGGATTCAGAAGAGACTGTCAATGTTGTCAACGTGGACTTCAGCAAAGCAAACACTGTCTCCCACAGCATACTCCTGGAAAAGCTGGCAGCCCATGGCTTGGACAGGAGCACTCTTTGCTGGGTTAGGAACTGGCTGGATGGCTGGGTACAGAGAGTGGTGGTGAATGGTGCTACATCTAGTTGGTGGCCAGTCACCAGTGGTGTCCCTCAGGGGTCTGTGCTGGGGCCAGTCCTGTTTAATATCTTAGTTGATGATCTGGATGAGGGGAACAAGTCCACCATTAGTAAATTTGCAGATGAAACCAAGCTGGGAGAGTGTGTTGATCTCTTAGAGGGTAGGATGGCTCTGCAGAGAATGGTTGAATGGATGGGCAGAGTCCATAAGGATGAAGTTTAATAAGTCCAAGTGCCGAGTCCTGCACTTTGGCCACAATAACCCCCTCAGCGTTATAGGTTGGGGATGGTGTGGCTGGACAGTGCCCAGGCAGAAAGGGACCTGGGGGTGCTGGTCGACAGCCGGCTGAATATGAGCCAGCAGTGTGCCCTGGTGGCCAAGAAGGCCAACAGCATCCTGGCCTGTATCAGGAACAGTGTGGCCAGCAGGAGCAGGGAGGTCATTCTTCCCCTGTACTCAGACTGGTAAGGCCACACCTTGAGTGCTGTGTCCAGTTCTGGGCCCCTCAGTTTAGGAAGGACATTGAGACGCTTGAGCGTGTCCAGAGGAGGGCAACGAGGCTGGTGAGGGGCTTGGAACTCAAACCCTGTGAGGAACGGCTGAGGGAGCTGGTGGTGTTCAGCCTGGAGAAAAGGAGACTCAGGGGAGACCTCGTCACTCTACAACTCCCTGAAAGGTGGCAGTAGGCAGGTGAGGGTTGGGCTTTTTCTCCAGGCAGCAACTGACAGAATGAGAGGCCACACTCTTAAGCTGTACCAGGGGAAGTTTAGGTTAGATGTTAGAAAGAAGTTTTTCATTGAAAGAGTGATTAGGCACTGGAATCGCCTGCACAGGGAGGTGGTGGAGTCACCATCCCTGGACGTGTTTAAAAAAAAGACTGGATGTGGCACTCAGTGCCATGGTTTAGTTGATGAGGAGGTGTTAGGTCCTAGGTTGGACTTGATGATCTCAAAGGTCTTTTCAACCTAGTTCATTCTGTGATTCTGTGAATGCAAAGCATTCAGTCCCCCAGGTGATTCCAGATGAAACACTTCACAGAACTTGCCAAGATTTTTGTATTTTCACTCAAAATCCTTTCAAAACTTCCATTAACATCTACCTTAACCTTAGCATGTAGGCAGGTTTGGATTTTTCACATGAAGGACATCACAGTGAAGACTCTAAAACCTAAAAAATACGATGACCCTCTTTGCTTCCAATAATTGCTGCAATTAGGAAGTGACTCATTCTCCTTCCCTGCCCTTGCAGTATCCCAGGAATATGATGTTATTTGTTACTACTTTTAATTCATGTAGTAAATCTCCTGTTTCCTGTTTTCTTCTGAGACAGCAGCACTTTTACTCACAGTAAATGACATTTGAGCAGCTCCTATTGTGATCATTTACAAGGCTTTGAGAATCTCAAATAGGATTTGCCCGTTTGAGAAGGCTGCCTCTGGTCTGACACAAAAATATCTCTAAGCTGTTTTCTACAACTGTGCCCTTATACAAGTAGTCTGATTTCCTCTGAATCAGGCATCCAGAGTTATGTCTGTGTGCAAAATGTTTTGCTGGGTTGGAAAAAAATGGCCATTAAGCATCTCAAAGAAGAAAAGCCAAAGAGGCAGTGCTGATGTTAGGCGCCTTACTATGAAAGTCAGGGATTTTCCCATCTTCTCCTACTGTCTTTGTTACCTGCTGTTGCTATGGTATGACACATGAGAACAGGGGCAGGTATTCCCATTGGGGAGGCCTGAGGAGAGCTGGCAATGCAACTACAAAGCCAACAGTGCAAATCACAATGGTTCTTTATTGTGCTGGCCCACAAGGGGCAAAAAGCAACTACATCATCACAGAGCATGCCAGGAAAAGAACTGTGACAATTGGAATCACCATTATCTCTTCTCTCTCTTTCCACCAGTGGGTAGTCACATGCTGTGAAATTGGCAATATTCAAAATTCAGTCAAATGCAAAGTAAATTAATGGAAACAACAGAGATAAATATTTACTTCCTAAACCCTTGGAGTGAGAGGAGATTTCAGTAACACCTGTAATGGATTGAAGAATTATTCAGGCTACTGAAACCCCTTTTCCTGCCATCTTTAACTATTCCTCATCCTAGGTCAGCTCCAAGGAGATCCAGGGACGTTTCTTGTGACAAGAGTGTAGCTGTTAAATTTACACTGATTTTTTGCTGCCTCCTAGATCTCCATGTTGCTAATGGGTCCAAAGTTTGTGCTGTGAAGGAGAAGATGGAAGCAAACTGCTCTTTTGTCACAGGTTTATTTCAGTCGAACTATCCCTGGCATGACTGTAGCAAAGAGATTACATGAAGGAAGAAAATAGGCTTTTTACTTATTATTAAGTGGTCATACTTCTGGGGCCCAGAGTTTTACCCTGAAGGAAGAGATTTCCCACAATGAGTTTCAGGCTCATTCTCCAAGTCTTTGACACTCATTCTCCAAGTCTTTGACACTCTGCTTACATCTGTAAACCAGGGCATTCGGGTTTGTAAATAACCTTTACAGAACAATGCACTTTTATTTTACATGTGATTACTTTTTCTACATACACTTTTTAAATATAGAAACAGATAGGGAGGGCAAATTTTCACATGCCTCAGCCAAAGAAGTGGGGATAATTTATCTACGAAACAATGAGAAGGGGGTAAAACTGATTCAGTTTTACCACGCCTTTCAAAGATCACCTTGGCAGTGTAGTCTGCAGGACATGGCTTCTCCATACTGCCCGTGGCAAATGCTCATTTAAGCATCTGAATGATTCAGGCTACATAGTGCAGTCAATATATATGTATGCAGTAACATCTGGCAAGTTACTGCAACTAAAACTGCTGACTGCTTTTTAAAGTATCTTTTATTGATTTTGTGTAAACCATAAAGAACTGCTTTTGATTATCTGGCAAATCCACCTTCTAATACTTTAACTTTTCAGTATAAGTTTGTAACTCTCACAGTTGAAATGAGCTTTGGATTTATTAGGCAGAAAAAATATCTTGGAAAGAAAAAGATGAAATATCCCATTGCTACTGACTTTTCCTAGAATGATTGCTTAATATTCTGGCATACAACATTGAATTTTCATGCAGATGAATAAAGTTGCCCTTCTGAAATTTTGGAAGGAATTTATCCCACATACTCCATTATAATTCATAATGGAGTTCCACAAGTGATATGTCTGCCTTTCAATAAACAAGCAGGTATTTGTTCACAATTTTATTCTTGACAATATCCTTGACAAAGGACCATCTCATTCTTAGACCGGCACCTTGCAAAAAGAACATCTTCAGTTACTGTGAATTTTTGTCTCAAAAATGTATGAAAGATATTGAATCACCCCTTTCCTGTGCAGTTCTGTACAATATTTTCCTTAAAAATATCACATTTTTGTGTCCTCTACAAAAAAAGTCATACCTGATAAAAAAAGTAAGTGTTTTGCTGCTGAAACTGGGGGGTCCAAAAAATGAAGACCAAGTTAAGAAAATGCAGGCAAGGCTGAAGTCAAATACTTTCTGACCAGATGTAGCAAATACTTGTCCAACTACTTTTCAATTTGAACTTGATTCTATAGAACATACAGGTTGTGGCTGTGTGAAAAACCAGTCACTCTCTTTCACAAGGTTGCTTAAGAAATTGTGTAAAAAGGAATATGTTATTTTTCTGAAATGTGTTATTCTCCTCAACTGAAAATTTTGAACTGAAAGGTCAGTAAAATAGGTTAGCTGTAGTTCCACCTCTCCAATTAGGTTTCTTCTGTTCCTACAGTTCCAAAGTTTTGTCGTTTTCCCACCATGGTTAAATACCTTCTGATTTATATTTAATTCCCCCTCACCACTAGTGTATGTTAATAACAGCTCTCCTTCTCTCCAGTGTTCTCCCTGGATCCTGAGAACAGGCAGATATGGCAGAATCTCACTGATGTTCAAAGAGCAAGGTGTTACTACTATTGACCATGTAGGACTGCAGAGGTTTGCAAAAAAGACAGAGCCTTTTTTTTTTTTTTTTTCCTGAACTCTGAAACAGCAAAGAAAGGCAGTGACTTTGTTGGACAAGGAGCTAAGCACCAGTGAATTTTCATCTGCTGTCACCTACTTGACAAGGTGACTCAGGCTAAAGAGCACATTTTGGGAAGATGAATTTGCTGTTTTGCTAAGAAATTTTGAACTGTCACCCTTGGGCACTACATAAACTTACATGAATTCTTTCCAGACACTAACCTTGGAGCATGATATCCATCACACTAATAGGCTATCTTTAATCCAGCCAGGTACAAAATCTTCTTAGCCACAAAATTAAACTATGGTGTATATAATGAATTTGAGAAACAAAATATGTACAATAAAACTTTGCATACATTCCCAACTTATTGCTCTGAGGGATATATTTATTTGGCTACAACATAAGAAAAAAACCCTTGGGTAACTGTATAAAATTGATCTAGTGAAAAACTGCATCTTCATAATGGTGTCACTGTTTGAATATCTCAGGTTTGAAAATTAGTCATTCAGATGTGCACATTCAAATGCATGTCTCCAAAACAGAGTACATGCCTAATGGGTAATGTGTGACTGAATTACTATTTGCCATAAAAGGTATTCAGAAAAGAAATATGCTATACATATATTTAGTAAGGCTTGTCCACGTTCTCCAGAAATACACAGAGCAGGAACTGGTAGAAAGACAAAAAAGTGTGTGTTTTGTGTTCTGCATGAACGTGAAGAAACAAATCCTCCCTCAATTTTTCCAGCCCATTAAGTACCAGTTACAGCACAGAGCCACTGATGGCTGTGGTGATTCAGGTTAGGTGGCAGACAGAAGTGATTCTGCTGAATGGGTTTCACTGTGCCTTCAGGTACAAAGTCTTTGTGTCTCAGAAAAAAAGTCAGCTGCATTAGCTGACATCTAAAAGTGTCACATTCCTTGCTGGCTCTGCTCAGCTCTGTTGCTCCCTTGCTGCTGGAGCAGTGAATGGGTCACAGAATGCTCTCAAGCACAGGTAGGTGCTGTGTTTGGTGACTTCTGACACTTATTTTCAAAATTCCTCTTGCCTTCAAATCTGAGCCCTGTAGCATCTCTCGTGGATCTGTCTGGAGACTGAACAGCTTCCTGTGGGCATTGCTGCTTTCATGGAAACATGGGAGATTGTAATCATACAACCAAGAGTGGAGAAAACTAAGGTGGAAAATCCAAAGCTATTTTCTCCCTGTTTTTAAGATTTCTATCTCTATAGGTTGCACCTTTACTTCAGGATGCCTTCACAAATACATCAGAAGGCAGATCGTTGCCCACGATCTTTCTGAGCAGTCTTTTACACCCAGGATCTTCATGGATGTTGACATCATAGAATCATAGAATGGTTTGGGTTGGAAGAGGACATAAAGATCATCTAGTTCCAACCCCATTGTCAATCTTCCACTTGACCAAGTTACTCAAAGCCCCCCCCCCTCCCCCAACCTGGCCTTGGTTGGGCATCCACAGCTTCTTTGGATAAGCTGTTCCAGTGTCCCACACCCCTCACAGTAAAGAATTTCTTCCTAATATCTAATCTAAACTGACCCTAATTCAGTTTAAAGCCAGTACCCCTTGACTGTTGCTACAGGCCTCTGTATAAAGTCTCTCTCCAGCCTTCTTGTAGGTATTCTTCAGGTACTGGAAGCTTCTGTGTGTCAGGTCTCCAGTCACTTTTGCCCATGCTATCCTTGTCCTAATCTGGTAATGGCTGTAACTACCTTTCTCTAACACTAATTAATGAAAAAAAAAAAAAAAAGAATCAAAATTCCTTAGCTGCTCTAGACAAGGAGGAAATAGAACAGAACCAGTTCTATATATGGTGGTGTAAACCTGGCACTGTTATTTCCTGGTTAACAATTACTGTTGACTTATATACATGTGTCAAGACTAGAATCCTTCTTCTGTGAGAGAGAACCCATTTCCCAATCAGAAAGAAGGCATCTTTGAAAATAACAAATAACTACTTACATTTACTTTTATCAGTGTTTTCTCTAAAAAAGAAAAACAAAAATCACCTGCTGGAATTTAATGCAATGCTTTTTTCCTGAAAGTTTCAACATGTTCCTGACTGTTGTACTTTCTCTGTTATTCTTTCTTCAGGATTCTTACTTTTTATCCTTGCATCTGTTAGAAATAAGTGGATGCAGCATATGTTCCTTAAATAGAGCCCCTGAATTATTCCTACATAACCTGCATCACGGCTCTTCAGATTATGTAGCTTTTTTTCTGGAAATCTGCCAAGGTCAAGGAAAGACAGGAGTAATTTCAAGCCTGGCATAGTTCTTTGGAGGTAAATATAATCAGAGGGATTTGAATTTTTGCTTATCAATGTGGAGTTTTCACTTAAGACTCTGTTTTTTTATGAAGTCTCCTCACCGTACTAGCTCATCCTTGGAAACAAAAAAGTTTACCCACTGTGACATTTTTATTTTTGTTTTGTTTGTTTTTCTCTTTAAAGGAGACAGAAACCTAAGTAAAAGTAAGTAACAGAAAACTCACAGTTGAGGATCTGTAAGGCTGTAAGGATCTGTAAGGGAGAATCTTCCAGACTTGTGTCACAAATTTGTGCTTGGCCCCTCTCAAGGTTTGAAGAGACTATGCAACAGAAAGGATCCTGGGTGACTCATTCACAGCCTGAATCTCAACACTGAAGTGTTGCAAAACTGGTTCTTAGGAATATCAGCTTTCCTCAAAGTCAATATCAAGCAAGGGTTTAAGCCAAATCTGAACCCAGAACCTAGGCAGTCAAGTTATTTGGTGCCTAGAAAAGCTTTAGCTATTCCTAGAGACTGAAGAAAGTAAACAAAACCAGCAAAACTGGATTTTGCTCCCCTTACAGTCCCATTTCTCACTATGATATTTGTGTCCATTAAATCACACTTTTTTCAAGGGAAAAGCAGCACAGAGAGACCGCTAATGGGAAATAACAAAATCCTGATCAATGTCTACTGAAAATAAGCTGTAACCACCACAGTGAAGCAATGTAATAACACAACAGCCATCCTATTTTTCAGTCCATGACACTTCTGAAGCATATACCCACAAGGAGAGCATCAGCTTTCCTGGTAATATTCCTGAGTCAAGAAGGCAGACATTCCAATTTAAACCCGTTACACTTGAAATCCCTTTTGCTTAACAGTTGTTCACATAGCTTTTAGATATGGAACTATCAATTCCTGAAATAAGTCATGGGGAGCTTCCTGCAGTTTGAATACAGCTTTTCCCTGGCCTGAACAGAAAATTCCTGTAGATATCTGCAGCAGCCCTGCAGGAAGAGTACAGTGTGCAGCTGACCATACCATATGTGATTAAATTCAGGTACCGGGGAACTATGGTTAAAGCCTAGAACAAGCTCTGAGGCCACTGACTTGTATCAACAGTTTATCACACCTTCCTCAGATGGACTAATTAACTACAAGCAAGAATAACTGCTGCTGCCAGAACTAAGAATTATGTCTCCCATCAAATGCTTATTCATTGAAGTAGCTGCTTTCAGGCCTGTTAAGCAGCACTACCAGGTGGAAAAGCATAGGGTTTTACTCTATCCCAGCCAGCTCCTGGCCATTTTTAGGATTTTATGCATTTGAATTTGTCTATTCAAAGAAAGGATACTGTGCTCAAAATTTAAACATAACTATAAGGCATTGGACTCATCTACCTTTGTTAGGAACCAAGTCTAAATAATTGGTATGTGCATATATGTGTGCATATGTTGTGTCAGGGGAGTGGAGATGTGGACTTGTTAGTCAACACTGCTCCTGCAAAAGCATCATGGAAATCTTGCAGCCTGGCTGCTGTGTCAGTGAGAATTAACTCAGTTTCACAAGACACAGAACAAGCATACACCTTCATCTGAAATGGCTTAAAAAATATGTAACTCCAAGAATATTTTGGTAGAATGAGGTCTTTGCTTGCAAGAACTTGAAAGAAAGACATTGCAGACAGTATATTTAAATCTATATAATACTTTCACTCTTCACACTGTGTGATATGCACACCAAATATCTTTCTGTCTTCCACTTTAGTGAAGAACCCTAAGAACATGCCTGATAACTAGGTCAGCAACTTTGCAAAGAATTTTTCTGATGTTGTTTGTTTTACTTTAAGAGTTAATCTGTGTATACTTTCTGCTCCTTTCAGCATAGTAGACTCCATTAAAAAAAATCTTACTGAATTACCTCAAACAACAGATTTATTTTTCAGACAACCCTTGCTCAGTAAAATGGAGGGGATTATGTGGCTATATGCAGAGGATGTTTGGTTGCAGAGAAGTTGTTTTGACCACTCTGTAGTTGAGCACTTTTTGTTTCAACTCAATATGGGCAGTTTCTCATCCTCATTCATCTGAAGAGCATGCAATTCAGGTGGCTGACTTTTGGGGGAAAGCTGTATGAACAGATGAATAACAAAACAAATCCTACTGTATTCTTTGTAGGAACACCTGATATTTTGACAACATTGTTGTGGGTAATTAATTTCTCCAAGGTGTGAAAGAATTCCTCTAATCCTGTTTAAGATTCAACACTCTTTAGTTTTAGGTAGTCCTGTGAGGGGCAGGGATCTGGATTTGATAATTACGGGTTCATTCAAACAGGAGATATTCTCTGATTTGGTGAAGATCTTATTCTTGTTCATATTAGTGTTATTTATTCCACAACAGTTACCAGAAAAGTTGGTTATTTTTTTAATGTTTTAACTCCTGCATTAGAAGTTAATTAAAAGTTAAAAGGTTCTAGATTTTCTGGCTATGAAACACAGATATGAAATAATTATCTGTGAATAATTAAAGTCTTATTCACATTTTCAAGAGATTCTAATTTTTCTCCCTTTCTCAGATCTCCCTTGCAGATCTGAGGCCAGCCTTCAGACTGGCTTTGGTTGTGATCCAAGGTATCTTCTTCAGTTCTAGAAATTCTGGAATATCAAAATCAATGAATTGAAAATAATCTGTACTAAAAAATAGTCCCGTACTTCTATCACACAAATGCAGAATTGTTACAGATTTATATACAAGTGTTAGGTTATCCACTGCCATATCTTGCTCGCTGTTCTGTATTTTTCAACTACAGAGAGCATATTTTAACAGAATAACTCATATTATCTGCTGGAAGAAAATATTTTAGTTGCCATTTTGAATCAAGCTAATGCAGTGAAGAAAGAATGCCATTAAATTTAATGTCTATGCTGAATTGGGTCAACATTTGTGATATGATTAAATTCCATGGGCTTTTTTTTTCACCAGCGTCATCACTTCGCATTATATCAACCAAGTGTATATAATGGCATAGAATACTGGCTGGGACCACTTTTCTGCATAACAGAACCAGAAATCATTCTGAATTGCATTTATCCTGGACTTTGCCACACACAAGAAAAAAAAAATTACTTCCATAAAATTATGTCTTGTATAATTTACCATTAATTTCCTTTCTTATCAGGCTGCTTTGTTTCTCTGTACTACTGATTTTAAGCCTAGCTGTGCAGATCTTGGATTGGAAGCTGGCCTTCAGAAGACCTATGCCTTGTTTTGCTGCTAACTCACTTGTGTGACCTTTGATGGCTTCATAAATCTACCTTTGTTTCAGTTTACTTGTCTCTAAAATTGCTGTGATAAATAGATGTTGTGTTTTGTTGAGCTGAATTTCAAGATATATTGATCCAATAATCAATATTTTACCAACTAATAATAAATCCTAATATTGAGTCAAGAAGTAAGAGAGATTGCTCAGTGCACTCTTTTTACACTCAGAGGAACAACTTTGCTCAAATTCCGTCCAAAGTCTGGAGGTATCTGGAGAGATGTTTTTAAGTTAGCACTAAGTCTAATATACATGGACTTCACAAAATAATGGGTTAAAACCCTAACAACTTCAAATAAACCTTTTATCCTTTCAAGTGCCAATCAGGATAGGTTCATTTGCAAATACAGTCTAATTGTTTAACCTTATTCCAGACCTTTGGGACCCAATTATCCTGCTGCTTGTAGGAAGTAAAACCTAATTACCATTTTTAAAAAAAATAAAATTAAGCAATACTTATGCAATTAAGCAATTGATGTCAGGAATTTTATTTTTTAAACAGATCTTTAGCTGGCACTCTTCTCCTGAGCTAACAGCAGGGTGATTGTCACACACACACACACACACACACACACACACACACACACACCTTGAGATGTTTGCCAGTTATTTTTTCCTGGTAAGATCTTTTGATAGGAGACTATTTTATAATTACTGATTCAATTTTAAAAATAATATGACTTTTCAGCTTCCACAGACTGTGGTTTCAATGCCATTGAACTCACTAAATTATGGTGGTACAACCTAATATCTGGTTACTGCACTCTACTGCACTGTGTACCTGAGCTAGCCCTAGCCAAGCCAGTTTGAGCACAGGAGACATCCAGTCACCAGCAGTCAAGGTTTTGTATGTTCTACACAAAGTGTTTGGAGAGCCTGATTGAGTTATCCCGACAAAATTTCACATTCCCTCAGCATGACTGTTTCTGGTACTTCTATTCTGTTTATTCTGTCTCTCTCCAAAATAAACATTAGTAGTCAGTGAAGGCAGAGCAGGGTGTTACAATCCAGTTACAGTTAATGACCTTATTCTCCACCTCCTTCTCTGGAGATGGGCTGAACATTAAACTCTCAGAAGCCTTGGACACAAATTGCCCTTGGGAAACTGCACAATCATTGACACTGTTCCTGATGCAGTATTCCCAACACTACATTAAGTCAGGTCTCTGACCATATTTCTGTTTGCTTAAGAAGCTTCCTGAAACTCCAAATGCTAGTATAAAGTCAGCCTCACATCCCCTCTGCTCTAAGAGAAAATCAGCTGTAACTGTGATATCCTTTTTAAATGTCTAAGGTTTTTTTTGCCTCAACCTTTAGTAATCAAGGAGCTTAAGCCATGCCAGCCTCTTCATTATTTTAGAAGAGATTTGCCCCTTATTTTTTGCATCAACTCTTTGGTATTATGGTGTTCCTGCTGTAATCCTCCACATAAGGGGCTGCTTTTGCTTGAGCACCTCTTACTATGCCCAGGAGAAATCTGCAAGTAGGATATACTTCACGGAATGGGCTAGAAAAAAATGTTTATAGGTTGATATGGGCTGTTACCAAGTTAAGCATTGATATTCTTGCCACACCAAATGTATCTGTGTCAGCTAGGCAGCTCTGTATCAGTCAGGACAGAAAATATTAACATCCATTTCTTGCTGGAACAACCTGGATTGCCATTTCCTAATTATTTACCTTTTTGCTAGGTTTATGTCGTTAGTTTTCACTTTGAGTTCTTCACTTACTAGTCCTTCACTACCATCTCAGCAATTTCACTTCTTCACAACAACATCTCTTGTCTTTCATGGTTTTAACTGAATTACTTTCAAACACCCTTCTAAAACAGGATCAAAGTTAGCCAGACATGCTATGCAAAGCTGGAACTTAGGCCACATGAACCTGAATCACACTGCATCCCTCTCTCTTTTCTATCCCTTTTATTTCACTCTTTTCCCATAGGACCCATTTTCTAACCTCTCATCAGTTTAGTTCCTGCCTTAACTGGAGCTGAGTAAAGGAAAAGTGTGACTTTCCAGGTTTTCAGGACCATATTCCTGCTTATTTAAAGATTATCAATCCTTAATACATTACAAAACCACATTAGAAATCAATGTTGTTTTTTACAGTGAATACCTGATATTGTTACTTTTTGCTGAAATTTGGGAAATAACCACGTCTGAAAAGAGGCTCCTGAATATCTTTTGCAATTCCTTCCATCTGAGCATATATTTTAGAAGTGTATATTGTTGAATTTAATTCTGTATTTCCACATAATTTATCTGGTTTTGGCAAGATTCTTTCAAATTTTTGACCTGGTCTTTAAAGTTTGCGCCACATAGAAATGAAGCACACTTGCTCAGTATAATGTAATTCCTAACAAAACACTTCATACTCATAACAGACTTCCATGAAACCCCACTTGATATATCCTCTCATTCTGGTATATCATTGATCCCCACACTTCAGTATAATTATTTAGGTGTATTTGCACCCTCAGAGAAGGACCCTGAAAGCCGTACTTTGTAAGTATGTTTTGGAAATTATTACTTGAGACAGTATAAAAAACCTATATACAGTCAACCTGTATATGATTGAAACCTCTTTCTGCCCTGTAGAATGCCCCTGTTAACATTTCCTAGGTAATAGACTGGTTTGACATGACTTGGTACACACAGCTATATTCTGACCACTGTGCCATTTCTCTACTATTTTCCAAATTCTTATGAACAGATCTATTGATTTGGGAGTTTCCCAGAAGATGAAGTTAAGCTGATTTGTCTACAATTCATTATGTTTTAGTTTGCTAAGAATGAGCATTATATCTGCCTTTTGCTAATCTCCTGGTATCACACCCTTAAAGATCAAAGTTAAAAATTCTGATCTGTTCTACCAGTTATCTAACAATCCTAGTACTTTCAAAAATGTGAAAACTTGTCCTACATAACACTGTATGAAAATCCTTTATCCATGCCACCCACTCTCTCATTCTGGAATATATGCCCTGAATACATATTCATTCTGTTTCAAACCAGGTATTATCAATCCCAGTGAAGTTCCTAATTAAATCAGGGACATAAAAATAAGGGAGAAAAATGTAATTGTGACAGTTAATACATTTAATATAGATTGTAAAAACTATGGATTTGTGTGATTTCCTATGCATTCATAAGGTCATTTCTTTAAATTCAGATCTTGGTCCAAAGCTAATTAAAGCTACTGATGAAAGTCAATGAATTTGTAATCTAGATTCTTACATGATGTTTTAACACCAGTTAAAGACCAGTAGTAGAGCAGACAAGACAAAACCTGTAAGGAAGCCTGTTATGATACAAGAATTTTCAAAGACTCTTAGTACTGGATAGCAGGAAACAATAGCAAACATTTTTTACGTATAGGAAAGCAGAATTGTACTTTAGGTAGAAGGAATTCAGATAAGTTTGTTTCCTTCTCCCCTAAAGTCCTTCTAAAAAGGTCACAGTGATAAAAATAGAGTTGCCTTCTTTTACAGGGATTTTGCTTGAGAGCTCAATTTATTCAGAAATCAAGACAGATTGATGTTGTTCCCTGGGAATGCAGATAGGCATATTTTAGACAATAAACCAGGAGCCCTTATCTGCTGAATTTTGTCTTTTCAATGTGTCTATCCTATGCTAATTTTAGGTCTGCATTCTCTATATCCTGCCGTGTTTTGTTTTTCCTCCCATTGAGCTCTGATTTCTCATTACAACGTGTCCTTTTAGCATATATTTTGTACTTGTGATGCATCTGTTCTCATTTTGCCCCTGCAAGTGTTTAAACGACAGCTAAATACATCTGTAAGGACAAGTACTGAACAGGTGCAAAACAAGACCACGAATAATAAAAGAAGAGGAAGAAATCAGAGACAAATTTTTGCTCTGTCAGGATTTGCCTAATATATGTATAGTCATTACCCAGCCAATACAAACGTCTCATTTGCACAGTTCTTTATCTTCTTTTAAAAAAGGATCTTTCTGGAGTTAATTAAGTACACGAAATTTTGATAGAAGAAATATTCCTTCTCTATTGCTGCCTTGACAGAGATTCTATATTTCAGCTTAAGGGATTTTATAGGGTATCCAGCTCTTTTTTATTAGTAAACAAAACACAGACAATACTTTCAGGCACATGATGTGATTCTTGAGGGGTCCTGGGCAGGCCAGGAATTGGACTCAATGATCCTGATGTGTGCCTTCCAACTCAGCATCTTCTATAATTCTAAAAAAGAAAAAAAAAAACAAAAAAAAAAACCACAAAAAACTATGAATTGTAGGTCTATTATTTGAAAACAAATCAAAACCCACACTACTTTCATTTTATGTTTATTTTACACTTTCCAAAGAAGTTTCATCTGTTACTCTTGAGAAGAGTTAGTGCAGCTATATCAATTTCACATATTCCATA